>NW_012137747.1:368362-378075 GCF_000956105.1 Propithecus coquereli | reverse complement strand
CAGGCTGGTTTCGAACTCCTGAGCTCAAACAATCCGCCCGTCTTGGCCTCCCAGAGAGCTAGGATTACAGGCATGAGCCACCGCGCCCGGCCTAAACAATATAAGTTTTGTTATTTTGAATTTAAAAAAAAAAATGATTGTGATTATATCCATCTATCTTATTTCAAGGGAAGTCATAAAGCTCAGATGAAATAGGGTAAATGACAGGGCTCTGATAAGAAGCACGCTCGGCAGATCACAGGAGCAAGCCTGAGAGGTGAGCGTTCTGTCGTGGTTGAAGTGGACACGGTACGGTGGAAAAGTTGAGAGCGTGGACTTTGGAGTCAGACAAAGCTGGGCTCGAATCTCCCTCTAGCCCCACTCTGCCCACCCCCAACACCACACACTGAACCCCTGTGTGACCTTGAGGAAAGTACTCAACCTTTAAGCTCTCGTTTCTTCCGATGCAAAGTGTGGATAAGAATACCCACCTCATAGGGTTGATATCAAGTTCAAAGGAGGTAACACCTGTAAATTATTTGACACAGTGCCTGCGACAGGGTGACAGAGCAGCTGGTGGTGATGACCATTCTCATCACACCGACAACCTTAATGATCATTAGATCTCCTCTGTGGGTCTCAGTTTCCCCATCTGAACACACCATGAAATATGTCAGCTGCTCCAGGGGTGTAGGAAGGGCAGGGGTGTAGGGAAGGGTGTAGGGAGAGCAGGGGTGCAGGGGTGTAGGGAGGGAAGCCGAAACAGAAAGATGGGGCCACATATCGGTAGTAATCCGTCATCCAGAGAGCCGCTTCCGAGGTCTTACAGTGTGCCTGGGACCGCGCCCCGGTCAGGGAGGTAGAACAAACGACACTGATGTCCCTATCCCAAAGGAACCTGCAGCGCGGTTGAGAAGACAAAAACTGCTTATGACTGCCGAGGCACAGTAAGTGCTGTAGGATGATGGGACGCTGAGCCGTTGTGGCACACATGGAACCACTTTTTCGCTCAACAGGATTTATGTCAGTTGCTGGAGTTACCAAGCCAAACCGATGTCACAGACACTCTAAAGTCAGCTAGTCTCAGAAGACAGAGGAGCTTCAATTCCTTGTGGTTACTGTCTTTCAGCATCTCACGAGCAGTTGGTCTGGCGACACAGTCCCCTCGGGAGCCACCAGCAATGACGCTCTTCTTGCTCGCCTGCCTGCTGGCTGCCTTTCCAGGTGCGTCTGCCAGGGGCCAACACCACAGGGCTCTACCCCCTCATGCCAGCCCCCTCCAGGGTCCAGTTCCCTGGGGACACTGAAATCAGACTCATCCCAAAGGATGTCCCTCTCAGAATGTGTGCTCCCTTGAGGAGGAGTTACACAGAGATGATGCAGAAAGACCTGAAAATAGATGGGTGGGCGTTGGTAGTCAGGCACAGGAATGGTGATTCCTAATCGCAAGGCCAGGGATCTGAGGAAGGATCTTCTCTGGAAATAAAAACGTAGTCTGGGCAATATAGTGAGACTCCGTATCTGAAAACAAAACAAAACCTAGACCAGACTGAGTAAGAATGAGATCCAGCCTCTTCCAACAATAGAAAAATGAGCTGGGTGTCGTGGTGTGCCTGTAGTCCCAGATACTCGGGAGGCTGAGGCAGGAGGATCGCTGAGCCCAGGAGCTCGAGGCTGCGGTGAGCTATGATGATGCCACTGTACTCCAGCCTGGGTGACAGAGTGAGACCTCATCTCTACAAAAATAAAATAAAAAGCCCTTGACCTCCAACCAAGCAGCTCTATGACTTGCTATGGAATTTGGGGAAAATCACTCATCCTTCCTTGCTCTTAATATTTTTTATCCGGGGAGAAAAAGAAAATCATCTCTACAAAGTGTTTTTAGAAATATAAGGAAATAAACGATAATACCCTAAAAAATTGGCATTTTTTTAAAGAAACAAGAGATATCTTAAGTTTGTCATTCCATCGTCCTTAAAATGTTTATCATTAATGAATTACAGTTTGAATTTAATGGTGATTAAAGCAATCATTTCACCCAGTCACAGCAATTTTCCAGTTGCAGTATATGGAAAACAGCCCACAGAGGGCCCATGTGTCGGGGAGAAAATCGCATCTCCCCGGGGCGGGCTGACTAGATTTCCTTCGGCAGGCTTGGCCTCCCAAGGGCCTCAGAAGGCCTCTGTCTTCTATTCCCCACAGTGGTCTCCATGAAGAGTCCCATATTTGGTCCCCAGGAGGTGAGTAATGTGGAAGGTAACTCAGTGTCCATCACGTGCTTCTACCCACCCACCTCTGTCAACCGGCACACCCGCAAGTACTGGTGCCGGCAGGGAGCCAGTGGCCGCTGCACAACCCTCATCTCCTCCGAGGGCTACGTCTCCAGCAACTATGTGGACAGAGCCAACCTCACCAACTTCCCGGGGAACGGCACATTTGTGGTGGACATCGCCCAACTCTCCCAGAATGACTCTGGGCGCTACAAGTGTGGCCTGGGTCTCAACAACCGAGGCCTGTCCTTTGACGTCAGCCTGCAGGTCAGCGAGGGTAAGGATCCAGGCTCCCTGGACTTCAGGGGGAAAGGTAGAAGGAATCATCTCGGGTGCACGGGAGGGCTTGAGGAAGAACTTCCTGACAGGAAAGGGTGTCCTGGCAAGGGGTCGGAAGGCGTCTCCTCCCTCCCCAGGCAAAGACTTTTTTAAAATAGAACGAGGGAACAAGACAGAAGAGGCCAGTTGGAGGTAGTGGGTAAACCTTTCTAGGTCTTCCTTCTTAGGGCTTTACTAATGTTCTAGCTTAGGAGGATGTCAGGAGGACAACTTCTCCTGTGTTTGTTGCATGTAGGAAGGGAGTTCTTTGAGCCTAAGGAGACAGAAAAGGCAGGGAGACATTTCTAGGGATCTGTAAATTCCTACCATTAATACACCTTTAGATCAAGGCTTGGACTACCAGAAGGCGTCTTTAAAAATGCACATCTTTTTAGTCCATCGGCACTATCGGCATAAATTAGATTATCAGTTCTTGACCAAAGACCAGGATCCTAAAGGTCTGACCAGGATGGGTCAGTGAAAAGGCCTGTTCTAATTGAAGAAGGAGGAAAAGGCGAAAGCTGTTTCTGACAAGGATTTAGCAATGAGGGCGTTTTAGATAGTCACGGGCAACTTAAAAGAGAAGGAAGTCTTAAGGGAGGAAATTTGGAGGGACTCCCAAAGATATGTTTTGCTCCTTTGGGATATGCATACTATTGTCTGTGGACTAAATGAAGAGGTCATTCAGGTGGTGACGGAGATTCACAAAACCACAGAATCTTAAGAGCTGAAGAGAGCTTAGAGTTCACTCTATTTGGACGTCCAGAAGAACACTGCGGACGATGGGTGTGTAACCTCTGATTAAACGCTATGTTGCAGAAACTCATCGCATCGCAAGGCAGCCCATTCCATGTTTGGACTTGTAACTTTTAGAAAATTCTATTGTAATACACTGAAATCCACCACCCTGTACTTACATTCGTTCTATTCATTTCAACGCACGTTAATTTGGAAACCTACTACATATAGGCATTGTGCTTATCACAGCAGGGGAGTCACACGTGAGAAAAACATGTCTCTGCCCTCAAGGACCTTCCAGTCCATGCAGAACATAATTAACGATATGCTGGATTGGATGTAGTAAGTGAAGCAGACAGAAGTATTAAGAGAGCACAGAGGAGGGAGAGATTAGTGCCAGCTGGGGGAAGTTTTCAGGGAGAAGGTGGCGGTCAAACTGGGCCTTGGAAGACATATTCTGAGAGTGCCCTTCTGGGAAAGAGGGCATTCCACGTGTAGGCCCGCCCAGACCCTCACTGGGAATAGCAAATAGCTCTATGTTGCAACTTGCCCCCTGCTCCTCATCCTGCAGGTCCTGGACTCCTAAAAGACACTGAAGTCTACACAGTAGACGTGGGCAGAACAGTGACCATCGACTGCCCTTTCAAGGCTGAGAACACTCAGAAGAAGAAGTCCTTGTGCAAGCAGATAGGCGAGCACTGCATAGCCGTCATCGACACCAATGAGTATGTGAACCCCCAATATAGCGGCAGAGTAAGCCTTACGATTGAGGGTACCGGTCAATCAAAGTTCAGCGTCGTCATCACACAACTCAAGCTCAGCGATGCTGGGCTGTACGTCTGCGAGGCCGGGGAGGATTCCAACGCAGATAAGAAGAACATCGACCTCCAAGTGCTTGAGCCTGAGCCTGAGCTGGTTTATGGGGACCTGAGGGGCTCGGTGTCCTTTGACTGTGCCCTGGGCCCTGAGGTGGCAAATGTGGCCAAATTTCTGTGCCGGCTGAGCAAGGGGGAAACCTGTGATGTGGTCGTCAACACCCTGGGTGTGAGGGATTCGTCCTTTGAGGGCAGGATCCTGCTCACTCCCGAGGACGAGAACGGCCACTTCAGTGTCCTGATCACAGGCCTGAGGAAGGAGGACACCGGGCGCTACCTGTGCGGAGCCCACTCTGACGGGCTGCCGCAGGACGGCTCGCCCATCCAGGCTTGGCAACTCTTCGTCAATGAGGGTGAGACGGGGCAGAGGGCACGGGTGGGGCAGCCTAGCTGGGGAGAGCCTCGCTCAGCTCCCTGGGTCCGTCCATGAACATTCATCAGCCAGTTGACGGTGCCCACTCCCCACGAGCCCTGAGCTGGCTGCAGCCCAGGCAGCCGGAGAGGAGAGAGAGAAAAAGCAGCCTCTGCCTCGTGGTAGCTGCTATGGGCCTTCTGATGGCTCTCCCTGATCGATAAGAACGAGGAGAGCAAAGCTCCCGCTTGAGGCGAGACTTGGTGGAGTGTGCGGGTTTCATGGCGGGCCTGTGTCCCCTCCCGCAGCCCTGAGCACGATGGGTGCCTCGTGCCTCTCATTCACATGGGGAGCAGGACTGACTTCTCTTGCTCTCAAAGCCTTCCCGGGAAGGGAAGGCCGCAGCCCCTGCATTTTGCGCTCCCACAGCTCGTAGGGTTATTTTTCACTCCCCACATCTGGCTCGCTCAGCTCTGCTCCGGTGAGCCGTAACATGGTGTAATAATGAAGTCCCCGCTCCTTCCCCCGCTGGAGCACTCTGCAGGGAGCTGCCCTCGGGGGAAGCAGCAAACCAGGACATGCAGCTCGAGCGTCCGTCCCTGTGACTTTTCTGTGAGGGGCTCGTGTTTCCTGCGCAGGGTTTCTGCAGCCGGCTCTGGGTCCCCGCCACGGTCCCGGGCACCCTCAGTGGCCCAGGGTTCTCTCTGGACCTCAGCTTTAGCTGCTTGGGGACGGCTGTCCTTCTCTCTGAGGTGCCCCTCAGGGTCCTCAACAATTTTTTTTTTGCCCAAAGCCTATGTCTGTGGCACATCCTCAACAATTAAACTTACCTGTGTTACGTAGTTTGTATTTTAAATCACACCATTCTACACGTGTTTCCTTAATCTGGAAACAGCGTGTCTGGCTATTTTAGTGGGATGCGCTAATAAACAGACAAAATTGACGCAGAGGGCGATTTCGTAAGAAGCCCACGGAGAAGAGCTGACATTCTCTCCCTAAACGCCTTCCGTTTTCTGCCCAGAATAAGGCGAAGGAAAGGAACGAGGTATCCAGGCACACGGTGAAGGTCGCTGGAGTCTGGTCATGGTGGCTCCAGCCACAGGCTCTGTGACGTTAGGAAAGTTCTTTTTCATTTTCCGAGGAGGGGGAGGTGATTCGCCTCGACCTCGCTCTCCGCCCTGGCTGAGATCTGGGGAAGCCGCCGCTCGGGTTACCCAAGGCTATTCCCCTGTCGCCGCCCTGCCATGCCGCCTCTGTCTGTGCCTCCAGAGACCACGATTCCGCACAGCCGTTCTGTGGTGAAGGGCGTGGTGGGAGGCTCCGTGGCCGTGCTCTGCCCCTACAACCCGAAGGAAAGCAGCTCGCTCAAGTACTGGTGTCGCTGGGACGGGGCCCAGAACGGCCGCTGTCCTCTGCTGGTGGAGAGCCAGGGGCTGGTGCAGGAGGAGTACGAGGGCCGGCTGGCGCTGCACGAGGAGCCGGGCAACGGCACCTACACCGTCATCCTCAACCAGCTCACCGCCCAGGACGCCGGCTTCTACTGGTGTCTGACCAGCGGCGACGGTCGCTGGAGGAGCACTGTGGAGCTCAAGGTTATTGAAGGTAACTGACTTGGGGCAAGAGGGATGGGAGAAAGCCCCAAGACCTCTCCAGTCAGCTGCACGCCCCCGGCCCGCCTCCCTCCCCTCTCACCCACGTCCAGGCTGATGGCGCAAGACCTCAGGAAGGCGCCTACCTGTCCAGAGTCACTTTTCCATACCTGTCGGAAGCACCCCACGCTCTTCCAATGAACACACCACACATAGACCTCCCACTATCCAAAACACTGGCCTCTTTTGCAGTCTGTAGGCGTCAACTAAAGTCGAGCATTGAAAGTAGCTCTTTGTATCAAGTCTAGAAGAGAAGAAAGAGGAATGAAAGCAAACTGAAGTTGATGTGCAAGGCTCTATGTTCTGTGATAGGCTCTGGATTGACCATGGAGGTTATCGACACTAATTATCACTGAAGCACATAACTACATGTCTTAGGTATTCAGCATAATGTATTTACTTGCAGTGCTCTCCAAAGAGGAAATATGGACCAAAGTGCCCACTATAGTCACTTCCCTACAGCATCTCCAGGTGCCAACTTCTGTGTCTATTTCTTCTTCCCTCCCTGCTTCAGGAAAACCGAACCTCAAGGTACCAGAGAAGGTCACTGCTGTGCTGGGAGAGTCCCTCAAGCTGCCCTGCCACTTCCCGTGCAAATTCTACTCCCATGAAAAATACTGGTGCAAG
Source organism: Propithecus coquereli (assembly GCF_000956105.1). NCBI lineage: Eukaryota > Metazoa > Chordata > Mammalia > Primates > Indriidae > Propithecus > Propithecus coquereli. The sequence continues at coordinate 371,267 of NW_012137747.1, read as the reverse complement.
TGGAGCAACAGGGGCTGCCCGGCCCTGCCCACCCAAGACGAAGGACCCAGCCAGGCCTTTGTGAACTGCGACCAGAACAGCCAGATCATCTCCCTAACCCTGAACCCAGTCACCAAGGCAGACGAGGGCTGGTACTGGTGTGGGGTGAAACAGGACCAGCACTACGGAGAGACTGTCGCTGTCTATGTGGCAGTTGAGGAGACGGTACAGGGTGAGTCTCTGAGGGCAAGGCCTGTGCCCCACGGGACCTCAGAGGCAAGACTCCTCGAAGGCCCCTGCCTAGAAGCTTCTCAACCAGGGCCGGCTCTAGGTTCAGCTGTAAGAGGCTGGAAGTAGGAGGGAGGGGGGGAGATTAGGCCCCACAAAGTCTCATTGAGGCTTCCAAAAAAGACATCCCAAATGAACACACAAACGAAGTCAAAATAGTTTGCCGTTTAACCTCAGCATGAAGACAAGTCCCATAGTTGTCCCTTCAAAACCATATTGAAGTCCCCTCTCTATCTAGAAATATTCTTCTATTTATAGAACTTTCAGAGTCACTATCATAAAACTTTCAGAGTCACTATCATAAAACTTTCAGAGTCACTATCATATGCAATATATTCATCCTCCCTCCCTGTGCCAAAGCCTGATCTCAAAAGAGAGCCAGATACCTTCATTTATAAGGTCTGATCAGGAAACGTAAGGCAATCGCATCCAGTAAGTTTGCATTTCAAGCCTTTTTAAAATGTCACATGAAATGCTTTGTCTGTAGCGAGCGTATTTTTAGTCCCCCTGGAAATCCTATTGTGTCTGGGTCCCTCTGGTGTGGCTCACTTCGTGGGGCGGGGAGTGCGGGGGGTATTGCCAGGCTGCTACCAGGGGACAGCACTGTCACACCCAGTGCTGCAGTCAGGATGCCCGGGGCAGGGTTTCAAAGCTGTGAAAAATCTCCATAGCCCTAAGCGATGGGTCAGCCTTCATGCACAGCTGGATCTATGGCACGGAGCCTTGAAGACGGAAATGAATTTGGTAGTAATGGGGCAGAGAGCCTCCGTGACACGCTAGAGAAGGTCCTCACTGCTCCGTTTCTGTCATCCTGGGTTCCACCCCAACAGCCTTGAAATCTAATCCTGCCCCTGTGATGCCTAGTAAAATCTACTCCTTAGACTCCTTAACCTCAAGGAGTAAGAATAAGGAGCAAAGCCCATAACCCAGCCCCTGCCCTGTTCTGCTCCAGGGTCCAGCGCCGTCAGCCCAGTGAGCGCGAATACTGCTCCTGGTGAGGAGGTGGTAGAGTCAAGGGTCAGGGAGATTGAGCACAAAGCCGCTCAGGATCCCAGGCTTTTTGCAGAGGAAAGAGTGGTGGAGTCTGCGGGAGACCAAGCCGACGGGAGCAGAGCATCTGCGGATACCAGCAGGTGGGGACGGATTCAGGGTTGCCCCCTCAGAGAACACCCCAGAGGCTGAGGACCTGAGACTGGGCCACCAGGTCCAAGGAGGGAGGCCTGTCCACCTCTGGGACAGTGGAGAAGGGATAGCCCTTACTGCTCTGCTCGTGCATGGGAGGGTCCCATGGCACCCTCTGCCCTCCTCCCACAGCTACGGTGGCATTTACAATTCAGTTCACTGTTCCAGGCCCGCAGTGCAGAGAAGGCCCAGCCCTGGCCTTTGCCGTGTCCGGCAGGCTTCTTAGAAGAACAGAGCTAGGGAGCTGGATCAGGAGGACACGGCGTATAAACCTGAGAGGAAAACTAGCCAAGCACACCCTGGGGCCGCAGGACTCCCGTCCACTGATTAACTAACTGGCTCCTCCTTCCAGCTCCGAGGGACAAGGCGGGAGTTCCAAACTGCTGTTCTCCATCCTGGCGCCCCTGGGCCTGGTGATGGCGCTGGGCGCTGTGGCTGTGGGGGTGGCCAGAGCCCGGCACAGGAAGAACGTGGGTAAGTCCCTGGGATGCCTCCCGCCTCCCACCCCCAACCCCGAGCCCGCAGTCCTGGCCCAGCTGCCCTTAGAGGAGGCTGCCGTCGTCTTTTCTTTTTCATACACCCAAACCAAGGATTCTGAGAAAGCAGCGTGGGGAATGACGAACCCACACACACCCAGAACTTAAATTCAGTGCTGCCGTCCAAACGCTGTCTCCAGAAACCCTTTCCCCTTGCTCAGGGAGTACGGTCAGGAGCAGGACCAGCAGGACGAGGAGACCAGGATTCGCAAGACCAGGGCTTCAACCTAGTCTGATGAGTCACTGGCTGTGTGACTTTGGCGCGTCCCTGTTACGTGCCTCAGTTTCCTCAGGGCTCAAGACAAGATTGACAATAACCACATCACAGAGCTGACATGAGGACCAAATGAGGGGCTGTGCTTTGTGGGTCACAGAGCAATAAACTAAGGTCAGGGATAAGGTGTCTTAATTACCCATGACAAAGGCCTGGGGAGGAGACACCCTTTCCCTCTGCCTGGGGCATAGTCGGAGGTGAGCCACCAGAGGCCTGCTCCCCTCAGCCTTCCCGTGAGAGGAGGGCACCACCTGGTCTCCTAGGCCCGGGGCGCTATCCCTACACCAACTCCTCTTTCTCCCCGGCAGACCGGGTTTCAATTGCAAGCTACCGGACAAACATTAGCATGTCAGACTTCGAGAATTCCAGGGAATTTGGAGCCAATGACAACCTGGGAGCCTCTCCAGTCACTCAGGAGACTTCGCTCGAAGGAAAAGATGGTACGTCCCTCACTCAAGGGAATGCTTCGTCTCTGGGAAAGCAGGAACTGGACCTGACCCCAGTCTAGGGTGGAAATAGGAGGCTATCAAGGGCTAACAACCCCCTCTCTTTACATAGAGTTCGACACCACCACTGAGAGCACCATGGAGACCAAAGAACCCAAGAAGGCAAAAAGGGTGAGGATGAGGAGGGAAAAGGGGGCCCC
>NW_012137747.1:357558-367644 GCF_000956105.1 Propithecus coquereli | reverse complement strand
TGAGGGTTTGCTCAGGACCAGCCTTTCTCCTGGGCCTGAAAGACATTTGCTCACAGCGGACAGTGTGACAGTCACTGGAAGCCCCTGCCCACCTGGACCAAGTGCCACATGACCTGAAATCCGACCAGACCTGCCTCTGAGTTACGCATCACCCCTCACGCCTCCCGCAGGCCCGGGGGCCGGGGAAGGATAACACCGGGTGCCTCGCGTTCGAGGCACTGATGTTTCCCATCGCACCCACTTTCCCTAGAAACAGCAGAGGTCCAGGCATGTAGCACAGTGAGGCGAATGCGTTAGTCCTGGAGACGGCCTTTCGGGACTCGCGGTGCTGAAAGGTGCCTCCCTGGGTCGGTAGAGAAAGAGAAACATAGACCACTCCAGCTGACACCGGCCTAGACCAGGCCACCTCTCCCGTGGACTGCGTGGGCGCCGCTTCCGGGGACAGGCCCGGGCAACAGAGACGGTTCCACTCCGCCTGTTGGAAGGAGGTAGTGAGACAGAGGGGGATATTTTTAGAGGCTGCAACTTTCCATTTCTCAGAATTGGTCGCTCATGGTGAGTGCGGGGGCTGGGCCGAGGACAGTGGGCCACACAGGCTGGTGTTGCTCGGGCCAAGGTCATGAATTCAGGATACTGAGAGCATCCCTCCCTCCCGGCTCCACCCGCTGAGCCAGCGCCCCCAACACTGACCTCTCTCCTGTTGCCCCCTAGTCCTCCAAGGAGGAAGCTGAGATGGCCTACACCGCCTTCCTGCTCCAGGCCAGCAACGTGGCCGCCGAGGCCCAGGACACGCCGGAGGAAGTCTAGGCCGTCCGCTGACTCTCCCTCCACCTGCGACAATCACCTGCAGAATCACGATGATCCTCGGGGCCCTCACTCCGGGGGACTCCGCTGCCTGCACTCACACCCACCTAGGCTTTTCCCACCTGTCCTCAGAGGCGTGCTGGTCCCCTCCTCAGTGGCATCGAAGCCTGGCCTGATTGTTCCTGTCGGGGGTGGATGGCGTGAAGAGTTCCACCCACGGCTTATTCCTAGTGAGAGACCCTAAGGCCCAGAGAATAAGGTCCTCGTGGGGCCTCCCTAAAGCAAGAAGCTTCCCACAGGGGAGTTGATTTCAGAAACGACAGAAATTTAGAGCCTCTCTTCACCCTTATTATGGGATGCCAATGTGATTTTCCCCTCCTCTCCATCCCACCCACCCTTCCTTTCTCTTCTTCTTTCCTTCATTCAAAAGACGTGTTTGAATACTTATTAGAACCCAGGGGCCCTGCTAGATGCTGAGACGGATACGCCACAAACCCCACTCACGGCATTTCTGTAAACATCACGGAAAGAAGCCACAGCTCATCTCAGGGTATTTATGCTCACTGAGGCCTGAAATCCTCACCAGGTGTGCTCACCTCCACCCTTCTTGGGAGACATCATACAATACCTGGGGCCTAAGGCATTAGGGATCACGTGCGATGGGCACACACACAAGTAGTTATACGCCCACATTCTTACCATTTCACAGGTGAGAAAATTGAGGTCCTGGGAGGCGAAACATTTTTCTCAAGGGCACCCGGTGAGATAAGCTAGATGTAGCATCTCCTGTCCTCTTGGCCGGAGGACTCTCTACAAGAGCCCCTGCTCCCTTGGAGGCAGAGTCTTAGAATAGAGGAAGGAGGAGGGAGAGGAGAAAAATGAAATGAAGACTGATCTTTCCCAGGCCCCGCCTCAGGGAAGACGACCCTTCTTCCCTTCCTGCCACTCACAGGGACCTAAGACTAAAGAACGGCCAAACCCTCATAACCCCTCATATTTGAGAAGTTCTGAATAGAAAGGAAGAAAAGAAGGTGTTTGATGGTGCCAAGAAGGGGCTGCTCTCCAAAGAGCTAAAGTTTGATGTCTTTTTCCCTCTGAGTTCTGTCTTTCAACCAGCACCTACAAGCTGGCACTCGCTAACGAATCAGAAATGTGACTTAATGAATAATTAAAGACGATGATTGCCACCAAGCAGGCTCAGGCTGCATTTGTTCCCCTCAACTCTGTCTCCCAGACAGCCCTCTCGGAGCTCTTTGCTTTGGTCCCACTTTTAGGCACCCCAGGATGTGTCTGCAAAACAAAGGCTCCCCCACCTCCAAGGCTGGGCTGAGGCGGCTAGGAGAGTGCCTAAAGGTAGAACCACGGTTACCTTCAATAAGAGAAGAGTTTTGTGTCCACTCCAGGGGTCAGGACCCAAAGTTCTCTGTTATAGAACATAATTAAGACTATTTGTAGAGGAATAGTGGAATAAACTGAAAATAGCTGTAACCAGTGCTCTTTTTTTTTTTTTTTTTGAGACAGAGTCTCACTCTGTCACCCTGGGTAGAGTGCAGTGGCGTCATCATAGCTCACTGCAACCTCAAACTCCTGGGCTCAAGCAATCCTCCTGCCTCAGCCCTGAGTAGCTGGGACTACAGGCATGCGCCACCATGCCCGGCTAATTTTTCTATTATTAGTAGAGACAGGGTCTCGCTCTTGCTCAGGCTGGTCTTGAACTCCTGAGGGCAAGCAATCCTCCTGCCTCAGCCTCCTGGAGTGTTGGGATTACAGGTGTGAGCCACGGCACCCTACCAGCCAGTACTCTTCCTGAGCATTAAAAAATAATAATAATCTTGGTAAAGCAGAAATGAAATACTTAACCCTGATCTCATACTTTTCTGTGGTACCCTCCAAGATCAACAGGCCACTAATCAAAACGGAGGTAACCAAATGAATAAACTCTTTCTACAAGATTACCAACTCTAAGCTAGTTAAATGATAACTTAGGTTTTAGACTGGCTGAATCCAAAGTCTCTTTTGTGGACAGCGATTAGATAAAGGGTCCCCTTGTCTATTGAGATCCTTCCTAGGTTCTGGCACTAAACCCTGTCACATCCTATGAGGAATGTCTAGACTGCCCACTGGCAGCTTGCTCCCCCATCTCATTTCGAATCTCCTCCTCAGGGCCTGTGTGTGGAGAGCTCTCTCTGGGAGCAAGGTCTCCCCAGGCTGCCAACCTGCCCGTGTGAACCGTCGCTCTACCCGGGCCTTGAACATAACACCTTGGTTGCCATGTGCTTCCCAAGCCTGCCCCTGCCCAGGACTCAGACTCCAGTCCTCCTCTGGTGTCCCCTCCAGCCCACCAACTGCAGTGCCCCGTCCCAATTCCCAGGCGCGACATGGGCAGAGCCTGAGCTCCTCCCCAGCCAGGAGTGACGGTCATCAGGAATGTTTATTTCTCTCTTCTCTGTGATGGGAATGTGTGTCTAGCTTCTCTTGGAATGACAGCAAATCATTCCAGGAGAAGCAAAATTACAAGGTGTGTCAGAATCTACCATTGTTTTACCCCCCAGGAAGCTGCTCTCTGACCTATCAAAGGGCCGCGCCTGTGGTAGAGGATTAAGATGCAACTTCCGTATGAATGCCAATGACCAGCAAGCCAATCCTGAGCTCCTGTAGCCTATCCCAGTCCCTAGAATCAACAGCCAAGAGATGTCACTAACGGCACAGGCAATCTTACATTATTCCTAACAGATATAAGGAAGTATAATAACGTACTGCCCAAAGTCCACCTGCTCCTTATGCAGTAAGAATCCCTTTTAAAGAAGGAAGCTCCTCCTGTAATCCTAGCTCTCTGGGAGGCCGAGGCGGGCAGATTGTTTGAGCTCAGGAGTTCGAGACCAGCCTGAGCAAGAGCGAGACCCCGTCTCTACTAAAAATAGAAAGAAATTAATTGGACAACTAAAAATATATAGAAAAAATTAGCCGGGCATGGTGGCGCATGCCTGTAGTCCCAGCTACTCGGGAGACTGAGGCAGGAGGATCGCTTGAGCCCAGGAGTTTGAGGTTGCTGTGAGCTAGGCTGACACCACGGCACTCTAGCCGGGGCAACACAGTGAGACTCTGTCTCAAAAAAAAAAAAAAAGAAGGAAGCTCGTCCACAGGTTCCAGATGGACATGAATTTCAGGGGGACGCAATTCACCCAGTACAGGGACGTAACAAGCAACTGCAGTATTGGCGATGATAAGCAAATAAATGCTCAGTGGCCAGCAAGCACTCAGGGAACTCCTTAAACATTTGATGACAAGGAAATCTTCCCCAAGTTCTTAAATTATCTCTATTTTTTTTTTCCTCTTTAAAAACCCATTATGTAACGATATGACCATAGATGAATAAGGCCCAACTGTGGTTAGGAATATGTTTATAGCAATTGGTTTTATTTTATAAAGCTTAAAAAAGGATCTCTAATTTGTTCAAGACTTTTCCAAAGACTCCTAAGACTATTAAACAGCAGAGAGAGGAACTGACCATGCTTTGGTCTATGAAGCTGGTCCCCAAGGCAGAGAAACAAGTTGAATTTTCCACCCCACCCCACCTCCCTAAAATGATTAACTCTACTAGAGAGTTTGTGCAATAAAAATAATAAGAGATCATCGCAGAGAGGCTACATATCTTAGTGAACAGTGGGCAATTGGAGAAAGAAGATGTAAGACTGGGACCAGTGGCCCCCAGCCGGCCTTGGAGCTAAGCAGACATGAACAGATCATCTAGTCATATGAGCCAAGGAGTTCTAGAGCTTCTCTTCCAAGACTGATTAAAAAAAGGGAGGGGAGGTGGCCAATCCACTCTCCCTAGAGTCAAAAATCTTCATCCTAGATATAGGGACATGACTATTTTAAAGCCCAGGTTTTTGCTAATAAATCACATTAAAGTTCATCCAAAATTCCCACATATTTGGGGTTTTAACCTTAGAACACTAACAGGAATATGGCCACATTCAGGAAAGAAATCTTAGTCCTCAAAGTTCTGCCATTTCTTGGAGAAGAAAATCATAAGCAGGCTTATCGTAAAGGTTAATGCCTCTAAGGCCCTGCTGCTCCGGAGTGGCTCATCCTGGGACGCGCAAGCCTGTGGTCTGAGGTCCGGAAGGAGGAAACTGCAGGATGCCTGAGCCAGGTGCTCTACCTGGAGGGGAGGGTGGGTTCCTGGTGAGTCACCAGGAAAGGGGATCCTCATGGTCTGTCACTGCAGAGAGTAGCGTTGTGTCACGGGGAGGACCACCTGGGGATGCAGGGCCTCGGTTTGGAAAGGCCCAGGAGGGGACCCTTTGGGCTGGACTGCATGTAGGCCGACATAGAGTAATGCAATAACCTAACAGAAGGCATAGTGACAACCTCCATCCCGGTGACGACGGCTGATCCCCACTGCGCTCTGACTGCGTTCCAGGCTGCATGCTAAGCCCCTCGTGATGCTGACCCATGTGACTCTCACGATAGCCTTATGAGAAACACTCTTCTTAGCCATCTGTAACTCGGGAGGATAATAGAGCCTAAGTTAAGAGAGTGAATGAAGACACCTAAAGGATTTAGAACACCTCCCGGTGTATCTGGAATTACTTATTCCCTCCGCCTGCCTGTCATTGAGCTCTGAATTTTTCCCATTGAGTCCACCCCTTCTGGCTGCCGGATGGTGTTAGGCCATTGAGTCCCCCGCCCCTTGGCGTGCTCCAGCCTATCGGACATTCTCCTGGGAGCAGGCGTGCCAGGGCACTAAGGCAGCCCTGTGCGTCTGAAAGGAGAAATCAAGTTTAGACAGGAAAAAAAGAGAACAAGGATGGTAAATTTCACAATTTTGCCAGGGGTCCATCTTCCCTTGGGCCTCAACCCCTGTGATCCGGGGGGTGACATTGGAAGGTAGACACTGGACAGACTCAGGTCTGGAAGTTCTGATCCCCTCCAACTCCAAACATTCACCTCCCACCAACGGTCCTCAGACTTCTAATTCCTGCTCTTAACAACCCAGTGGAATGTGTCTAAGGGTTGCGTTTGGGCTGCACGTTTCACGGAACGCTCTCCTGCCCGCTGCCATCCCGCACACCTTCTGCACTGCCTGGCAGGCCCCAGCCTCGGCACGGCCAGGCCCTGATCTCCAAAGACACGTGCACGCGTCCACACTCTCCCAGGTCACACGCCACACGGTCACACATCACACACCCATAATTCACACATACGTTCACACCCACACACTCTCACGCCCAGTCACACACATGTCACAGAACACATTCATTCCTTTCTATTCTCTCTCTCTCTCTCCACCCCCTCTCTCCAAGGCAGTCCCAGGCCTGGAGCCTAGCGAATGTCAGAGCCCAGCCGTGCGACAGCTGTAGGGCATCAGGAAGAGCCCTCTAAGCAGGGAAGGCTGAAGCTGATCCCAGCTGACCCCTCTGGCGGTCAGTCACTCTAACCACAGAGTCCCGAGACTGCCCTCCGACATAAGACGCCACAACCACAGCTGCTCGGGGCCACTGGAGACCCGGATAGGGAGGGGACAGGGCAGGCTGCCTGCCCCCACGCACGCTTCCTCTGCACCTGCTCCGCGCCTCACACTCGACTTCCACCCCGGATGTTGCTGTTTCGTGTTTTGGAGAGCACGTGACAAACCTGGCGTGTGGGGGCGAGCGGGGAGTGGTGCAGCCACGGAGGAGCCCGGACGTGCCCTTAGCAAGAGCCTCCCAGAAACAGCGTGGGAGTAGCCGGACCCCTCCACGGGCACCAGAGGCTGCGGCACCTGGGGAAGGGGCCCTGGGAACCAAGGCCCAGGGAGGAAACATCCTCCGCTAAGCCACAACCTGTAGGTCTCCACATTGCAGACTCTTTAGCACCCCCACGCATGTGGTTTCTGCTGGGCCTCATGAGAGCCAGGCGAGGCCAGCAGGGCAGGGGCCGTCCCTAGTTCGCTGATGAGAAAACAGAGGCCAGGGGAGCTTGCCCAAAGCTGGCAAGTGCCAAGCCAGGACAAGAACTCAGGCACCCTGACTTGAATCCAAAGCTCTTTCCATGACACCTTGTGGCCCCAACATCTCTCCCTTCACCAGGCAGTGAGCCCCACCCTCGGCCCCTCAGGGTCCTGAGGCCTGGCACTGCCTGGCTGCTGTGACTTCAGGCAGAGCTGCCGTGTGACCTGCCATACCCACTCCTGGCACTGCCCCTGTGGTCACTGAGCAGCCCCTTACGGAGACGCTGGGGAGACGAGGGATGAGGAGCCATGTTCTGCAGGAGGGAGGCCAGGGATCAGCTACTCCCACCTTCCTTTATTTTCTAGATAAAGAAATCAAAGCTCAGAGAAAAGAGAAAAGTAGTAAATTGCTGAAAATATAGTATCCCCATAGAGTGGGTGCTTAAAATATTTGTAAATATGAGTTCACTGGTGACTGGTAAGGATTCCACCCAGTATCTTCTGACTTCAGGGCCAAGCTTCTGTCCACAGCCTTTCTCAGGTGGGGAAAGCGATGGGGAGCCGGTAATAACACATATATATTAACATACAGCGAGGGAGGCCCCTCTGAGAAAAAAGTGCCAAGGCCAAGAAAGATCAGGCCTGGTAGATGCTAAGAGTCTTGAGGAACTTCCTAGAGGCGCTTTGAACCGGGTGACCCGTTCTCACTTAACACAACATGTTTTCTCAACTCCTGACTTCCGCTGTGGTTTGCCCGTATTCTGTTTTAGCTTAAGGCGAGTTAGCAAACACACCAGGTTGTCATTTCCTCATTTTCAAGCCTCGTTCCTCGTGGGGGCAAACAATCTCATTCAAGCTCCGGATTGTGAAGGATTCCTGGGCGAGTAGCAGGTCTCTGTCTCCCTCTTCCAGGGGCTCTTGGATGGGACCTTGCTCTGGAAGGAATCATGGGCCTCTGGCTTTGGTCACTTTACTTCCTGCCACGTGAGTACTATGGGGAAACACTTCAGGCTTCTAGTGAGGTTTGAACTGGCCACAGGGAGGGGAGTTGCCTGGCACCTCCAGCTCTGACGTTTCTGGAAGGATTCAGTCGTGTACCAATACCTAGCGCAGGGCAAGGATGGAGGCCCCGAGAGGCATCGGACGCCCTCCATGTCCCTGCTAACGTCCCTCTCTCCACTCCAGACACTCTCCTGTTTAAGGCGGGTGTGGAATCTTAAGGGATGAAGGTGTCACCTCTCCCAGACACATTTGCCTATTAACATGGGACCTTGAAGCAGGTGCCACCATAGTTCTTTCTTCTTACCGCTACATTCTCTTTCCTTAGATCTTTTTCAATCCTGAATTTCCAACTTTCAACTCTAAATGAAAACTCCTTAATCCATTCAGTAGCCCTACACTGATTCCTGAATCCCATATCTCAATTTCCAAGTGTCTCCTGGGCATCCCCACTTCCATATGCCACCAAGATCTGAAACACAACCTGCCTAACACCCTACCTCAAACTCCCCGTTGGTCACCATCCAAACCAGCTATTTCATCTGTCTGAAGTATCTCTGACATCAGCCACAAAATGCTAGAATGGCTTTTTACCACCTCTTCCTATTTATTTTCACCCAGACCTTGATCCAATCAATGGCCAATTCGTGTAGTTTCTAGATCCACATTAACTGGGATGAGAAGCAGTGTCAGTCTCTACTAGGGAGGTAACAGAAGAAATGGAAAGGAAAAGATCACACAATCATCTCTTAACTCGCTTTCCCACTTCCTCTACCTCAGCCTGCATGCAGCTCCAGGTTTATCTTCCTAAAGCCTAACTCTAATCAAAGGACTGCCCTTCCCAAAAACCTTCAATGGCTCCCACTGCCTACTGAATTCAATACACACTCCTCCCTGCACTCCCCTTTACACTCTGAGCCTACCACACTCCCTGGAACTTTCCTAACCTCCAGCCAGGACGACTCCCCTGTGAACACAGGCCACACACTCCTGCCACCATGCCCTTGGTCCCTACCGGGAACATCCTTCCTCCCACCTTCACCTCTTACAGATTCTTCAAAGTGCATCTCAAACTTCGCCTCCTTCTTGTAGACTTTCTGGAGCCCCCTCTCCGAGCCCCAGTAGCTGATCACAATCTGCCTTGTGGGGTGGCTCCATGTGTGTCCATCTTAACCTGGTTTATTCAATGAGGGTCAAAATGATTTCTTATTAATATTTGCTTTCTTTGTGGTGTCTTGAGAGTGGAAGAAACTCAAACATTTGTTGAGTCGAAGACTAAAAAGTCCTCAAAGCCCAAAGGAGTGGAGTTTTATTGAAATGTCAGACACTGATAGGTGGTAGGACATATGCCTGCCCCGTGGATGGTTAACTACACTTAGGCCTGAGGAGGGGTTGGGTGGGAAATGGAAGACCTAAGGGAGTGAAGGTCCCTGAATTGCACCCCCTGAGTCTGTGCTGAGAAGTACCACCATTCTAGCTGGGCTCCAGGGGTCCCTGCCCTGGGCCCCATCCTTCTCTTACCCACAGGGTAAGGAGTTTGCAGACTTAGGGGGATATACACACCCTAGGCCCACACCCCCTCTTCTAGAACTGGAATTCCTTGTCCAATGGACTCTGGGCTCACTTTCAACAATGGTGCAAGCTTCTATCCTGGGTCTTCTTGAGGCTGACCCCTGACCTATAAAACATGGCCACAGGTGGCTATTTGGGAAGGAGCCAGAGACAGTACTTGCAAGCTGGGGTGTCTACTGTGTACACACCAGGACCCTTGCGTGGGCAGGAGCCAGGGATGAAAAGAGAAGAGAGACAGGCAGAGACTGGGGGCAGGAAACTTAGAGCCATTTTCCCTGTGTGGCCATGTATTAGAGTGGACATCCAAGGAGTGTGTGCATTTGTCAGGATAGAGGAATAAAGCATATTTTATTCAACAATTTATTAGTTTGATTTATAATTTAAAAATATTTAGACATATGATATCAGGGCCTTCATTTGTACTCCTGCCCCAGGTCCTGCAAATGTTGGGGTGGGCCTGGTCCCCAAGCCGTAGACCACATTGCCTGGAGCCCTATGTGGGGTTCCATAATAAAGCAGGGCAGCATCTCACGGTGTGGGCTTCCAAAGCTTTTCACCTCGATGCACAATAATAACACATACATACATAATAATACCTAACACATATGCTTGATGTCATGACCCACCACACACACACACGCACACACACACACCCCTAAAATTTATTGTGGGGCTGAGTTCGGGGCATCAGCAGTTGGGTGGACGGTGGTGCCATTGAAGAACACGTGAAGGCACAGGTTTGGGAAGAGAAATCAAAAGGGTTTTTCTGGGGCCGG
>NW_012137747.1:332944-357213 GCF_000956105.1 Propithecus coquereli | reverse complement strand
GGGTTTTCTGGCCGTGCAAGTTTGGAATATATCTTAGATATTTAAGTGGCGAGGTCAGAGAGGCAAGTCTGGAGCTCAGAGTGTGTAAGGTAAGACTAGAGATCACATTTTGGCAAAATCTATAGAGAACTGGCATTGAAACCCACGGGAGTACCCTTAGCTAGTGAGATGGGAGAGGGAGGGAGGACAGAGACAGGAATGGGCCCAAGTCGCAGGCACTGGGCTCGCCCAACACCGGGAAGTGGAAGAGAAGAAGGAAGAAGGAGTCTGACAGGCGGCAGCCACCGAGCCTGCGCCAGGGAAGCCGAGACAGGCAGTGTCCCAAGGCGGGAGGGCTCCATTCTGCCAACTGCTGCTGGCAGGGTGAGTGAGACGGAGACAAAGAAGGGACCGTTGAATGTGGCAACAGGGCAACTTTGATGAGTTGACAAGAGCAATTTCCATGGAATGTTGGAGACAAAATTCTGACGGAAGGAGATTGAAGAGAAATTAGGAGTGGGGAAGTGAGTTTGATTTAGTGACTTTGAGGACTCTGAGAAGGAGAACAGAGAGGTGGGTTGCCAGGTGGAGAGGAGGGAAAAGGTCACTGAAGGTCTTTAAAAGTGGGCAGTACCAGAGCATGCATGTAAGCTATGGCAATGCTGGGAGAGGAGCACCCAGTGGTGAGGGAGAGAAAAGGGAGCACTACAGACAAGAAGTTCTAAAAAGATGAGAAGGACGGACTTGGGACACAGTGGGAGGGACCGGCCTCTGAAAGGAGGCGGATGCTTCATTCACTGTCTGGAGCAGCAGCCAGGACACGCCCAGCTTACCGTATATGGAAGTGGGAAGCTGAGTGGGATGTTCCTCATCCTTTTTTTGAAAAAAAAATTCCACGCCCCTTTTGACAAACATAAAAATCTCAGGCCACCTCGCCTCTTAACAAGATGCTGCTCTGATCTGAGTTGATGAGGTCCTCTAGGACATCACCACTACATGGAGGCCGGAGTCTGTCTCCAGAGCAACGCCAGCCACCAAGACCCTACAGACCTTGACTCTATTTTGCATTATGAAAATCACAGGATTTTTTATGTTCCAAACACATATTTACATCCAGTTATATATAGACAGTGACTCTTAAAACCCCATATCTCCCTCTCCCCTACCATCACCACTAAAAATCAAGTCACCAATTTAGACATCAACGTCACTTACTTGGTAGGCTCTCTAAAATATTAATATTGAACAGGTTGGTTCCTTTAGATACCCTCTATCACCCCTCCCTTTCTTCCCCCACATCATCTGTACATGCAGTTCTATAGCCCAGGATTGCAGAAGTGCAAGGGAAGCTGGACCGTTGACTTAAAATCAGACTCCTAGGCCCTGCCCTAGACAGATGTAATCACCATGCTTAGGAGCAGGACCAGGTCATCGCATCCTAGCGAGTTGGTGAGTCTCACGTGCACTGTGGAGGATGTGGATGGACAAGCCAGGCATCTACCCAAAGCTCGACCCTGAGCAGACTGAGGCCACTGGAGGCATCTGCGTAGGCGACGCCCCGCATGTCTGCTGTCTTGCCCTGCTCTCTTGATAACATCTTGCTCTTGGGAAAGCAGCATCCACACCCCTTCCCTGGCCAGGTTAGTCTCATTCAAAAACCTCCATGCACGTCCACCCTCAGGGCTCAGCTTCCCACACAGGTGGGGCCTGTCTGGGCACACAGGGTGATTCCCCCACCCACCCCCATGATTGGGTCTTTGTCCTTTGACTGACACTTTGTGAACTGGTCACCCTTCCATTGCCACGTTCCACCTGGGAGGCTACCGCATGACTCAGTGTCTGGCAGGCTGAAAGCAGCGCTGGGATTTTCGTGTGGGGGTATCTGTGTCAGAGCTATTTCTGGGTGGCCTCGCCCTACCACGTTGACATCAGCTCCACGTTTAGATCTCGACGTGCTCCTCTAAGTGCTCCCTCTCCAGGCCCTCTCCGCCCTCCCCGAGGCCCGCCCCGGCTCCCACGATTGTTTCTAGCTCTTTACCATCACGTGCCTTCTTCCCCCACCCCTCCTACAACATCCTTATCCCAAAGCCTCAAGCCCGCCTCTTTCTCGAAGCTTTCCTTGACTCTCATGGGACTCGCTCCTTGCAGCTATTCTTAATGCGTGATCTGTGGATAAATCTCAGCACCTTCGCGAACTTCTCTCCACCCACGTACGTGCTATGTTCTCTCCCACGTCCTGGCCTTCGAGGGGACTGTTCTTGCCATCTGGGCTCTCTCCTCCTCCACCCCGGCCCTCCAGCCCCACCGCAACCCTGTGAACCCTCTTCCCAGAAATAAGCAGACACTTACTGGGACCCACTTAGCTGACACTTGATCAGACATGGCCTAACCCTCTTCTGTAGCTGGCTCGAGTCTGTTAGACCCGCCTTCGGTCACCCAAAGCATGAGCTTTCTGATCTCAGGGACTCGGGAACCACATCGTTTATCCTCCCGCTCCACCGCCTCCCCACACGCATGCGGCGTGTGCACACCCGCGCACCCGCGCACACGCCCACTGGCCCTGCTCCCCTCCTGTGCTCCCTGCCTCCACGACGAGCTGTGTCACTCCCCCAGCTGGCCTCTGAGCCCCTTCCTCAGGCCT
This sequence comes from Propithecus coquereli, assembly GCF_000956105.1. Lineage (NCBI taxonomy): Eukaryota > Metazoa > Chordata > Mammalia > Primates > Indriidae > Propithecus > Propithecus coquereli. Next base: position 354,593 of record NW_012137747.1, on the reverse strand, counting down.
CGACTCGTATATCGCCCCCTCCGGAAAGCCTTTCTCCAACTACACCCCCTGCAACAGCGGACCGGGTGCGCCTGCTCGCGCCTTCCGAGGAGCCCCAGCCGCGGCTGTCGCGGGATTTAGCCGCCGCCGCAGTGGCCGTGCACTGGCATCGCCCAGTGTGTGACGCACGCCGCGAGGGAGGGATGCCGGCGAGGTTACTGTCACAGGGCAGGCATTGAGTGAATACCTGCTGACTGGTTTGGTACATAGAACTCTAGATGAACGGCTGCAGGGATGGCTCTGAGCAAAGCCTGTTGCAGCGGGACCGTGCCGCGCCTCCCCACACCACGCTGAGGTCTCGCGGGGGCCGCACGCTGTTTGGGGTCACCCGAGACCTATTACGTCTCCTTGGAGTGGATATTGTAGTTTTGACTATCTTCTCAGGGGGTTGGTGTCTGGGTCCACATGGGTTTGGGTTTGCTGATGGGCTGATGTTAGGTTGGGCCTTGGGCATAGGACTGGGGATGGACATAGAGCTGGCCCAAGGTTGTGAGTAGGGTTGGGGATGGGAAGAGGGTAGAATGAGGCTAGGGCTCGTGGGGCTGGGCTGGGGCCTGGGCTGGCTTGCAAAGAGGGCTGAAGCTGGGGAAGTGGATGGGGGTGGGATAGAGCTGTCGCTGCAGCTCCCTCTGCATTAACTTCCTCTCCCTGCAGTATCGGGGGCTCTGAAGATCCTCCCAGAAGTCCATGTGGAGGGGGAGCCGGGCGGATCCGTTATCATCGAGTGCCCACTTCCTAAAACGAAAGCGAGGATATATCTGTGCCGGGAGACAAGCAGTTCTGGAATATGTGCTACTGTGGTGTCCAGCACCAACTTCATCAAGAAGGAATACACGGGCCGAGTCACTCTGCAGCTGTGCCCGGACAAGGATCTGTTCCTAGTGGAGGTGACAGAGCTGACCGAAAGTGACAGCGGAGCCTATGCCTGTGGCGCGGGCACAAACACAGACAAGGGGAGGACCCAGAAAGTCACCCTGAACGTCCACAGCGGTAGGTACCTCAGCTGATCGCGGGCTCAGCGCCTCCCCCCCAGAACACGTTTCCACCCGGCCATCTAACTGTAGCAGTCCCCAGACTCACGCTGTTGCCGTATTAGCCGCAAAATTGGGATCCACCTAGTTGAAACCTCACAGTCAATGAATTTCATGGTCCACAGAATTTTCTATCCAAAGTGGATGAGAGGAAGAAGATGGGCGCTCTCCTTGCAGTGCCCACCCTATTCCGGGCTTGAGGTCAAGGAGAGGCTCTGAGATGGGAGGAAATTGGAAGCAAAAGGACATAACTGTCCTATGTAATTGTCCCATGAGAAATATCTGGGATGAATATACAGGAAAGACGCTCATTTCTCAAGCCGCATTTGTGAGCCGAACTTGCTACTTTCTTTGTGATCTGATCCTTTATTTCCCTGAACCCGCCTTTCTCATTTCCTCCGCTGACTTCCCCACCAATGCAGCACTTAACCCCAGTGAGTGTCTGCTTATCCCTGGGAATCCCAGCGGCCTCTGATGGTTTTGCAGGGAATGTCAACTGGGCTGGGGGGATGAGTATTTCCTTCAGGGAAGCCTCCAGCTCAGTTCCTTTTCTGACCCTCTTGGTGGACCCTGCCCACCTCACCTCCCTGCCATCCACCCCAGCTGAGCGACCTTCTGTTTACACCAACAGTCCCTTCCTCAAGACTCGGTCTCCCCGCAAACCATCAACATATTTCTCTTGCCTCCAATAGAGTATGAGCCATTCTGGGAAGAGGAGCTGATGCCTGAGCCTCCAAAATGGTTTCATAAATTTCTGCATCTGCACATGCCCCCTTGGTTCCAGGCGCCTACACGCACCAGTTCGTCCAAATTCATATCCAAAGGTCAGTTCACACAGCGAGGGTGGGAGAGGTGGGGAAGATGCTGTGACATGGTGAGAATGGAGGACAGGGTGTGTTCAGTTCACAGAGTGGCTGGCAGAGCTGAGCTGAGTCTCAGATGTGTATTTCCCTGCCTTGGGAGAGGGTACCTCCCTGGGATCTGCTTTCCATATCATTCAAACCTACCCTACAGCCAGGCCACCCGGCCCTAGTCGCAGAACATACATGTCACCACCAGGTGGCACCATAAGCAATGAAGTTTGTGCTCCATTCACAAAATCTTGCTCTTTTATGAATGACTGCGGAAACCAACACTGGGCAGACGTTTCCCAGCTGGAGGTCATCATGCATCCTGCTCCCCCCTAGGGCTGTCTTCTACCTGCTGGTGTCTAGTGGCTTTAACAACTCTATTTTGCACCTAAAAGATTGACGATGATCATATTAACCATACCTTTGCATTTAGATATCATTTTCCAGCTTTAAATACATTTTGATAGGCAATATTTCCATCATATCCTCCCATATATCCAGTGAAGTAGATACATTAATTGAACATCATTACGCTAGGGGACTCTGCTGGGGGCCAAGAGGTATGGTGTACCTGAGCAGATCATATCGCCAAGATTGTGGCTGACAGACGTAGGACGGAGAGAATAGATAAGCACGCACATACAGCACAAGGCAGGGTGGGAACAGAACTACAAACAAGGTTCCCCCCACTCCCCGCTCAGAGGAGGGCAAGCTCCTCTGCCTAAGAAGTCAGGGAAGGCTTCCTGGAAGAAATGGTATTGGAAGCAAATATGCTTGGAATTGACTAAGTGTTTCAGGCCATGAGGACTGCAAGAACAAAGGTATTCTGTGTAAAAGGGAAGGGTGTACTGAGGAAAGAGATGGTGACTCAAGCCTGCTGGAGACTAGAGTTTATACATGGAAGATCACTTTATCCTGCTGTTTCCTCTAGTTACCACACAGGCTCAAAGGACTGAGGCCCCTCCAGCCCACCACCCCTCCCCCACCACCTTAATCATCCACCACCCTCGAGTTTCCAGAGCATCTTCCGTAGCAGCTACCAAGCCCCCAACCCTCCCACCATCCACCACAGCCTCAAAGATCTCAGCTCGGGAGAGGCTGCTCGGGCCGCAGACCGCCAGCTACAACCACCACACCAGGCTGCACAGACAGAGGTAAGAGTCCACACACAGGATGGGCCAGACCCCAGGCAAAGTAGGCTGGAATTGGGAGATCCACTGATATCTTCCTGCAGTGTCCACTATTAGAGAGCCTCCTTGGCGTTGTCTCTAGACGGCCTCTGCAAAATATACTACCCATGAGTACAGCACATTAACTCACTAGTCCCGTTAGCAAGAAGACACTTGTCCATGCCCCAGCATTGACTCTGTAGAAAGAAGTGAGACCCAGATCTTTCAGTCACTCAGATTCATTCAAATCTGTTTTGATAGGGAAGAACTAAGTGAGGATAAAAGTAAAATTAACTGTTAAACTCTTATATATTAAAATCATCTTTCACCTGTTTCCTTTTACTTTTTTAATGTGGCTACTAGGAAATTTAAAATTACATACGTGACTCACATATTTCTATTGGACAGCACTGGTCTAAAGGCTGGAGCGCAGTCCAGGAAGTACTGAAGTAAACCACTAGGGGGCAGCATTATAGCAGGCTCCAAAGAAAATCTGTAATAGCAGGAATTATTTTTGCATAAGCGAAGACACATACTTTATGAGGAAAGGGACCTCCAACATCATTTGGGTTCTATAAGTGAGGAAACTGAAGTCCCGAGAGCTAGTGGTTTCGAATAGAACCAGGACTCCTGATTCCTAGTTCAGTAAATCCCACCAGCCTATCAGTGGAGAAGGTATCAGGAAAATTCCAACGAACATTTTCTAAGTCTCTACTATGCTCCTGGCACTGTGCTATTTCCTGAAGATGTAAAAAAATGAAAACATGCAATATCTTGGTCCTACTAACATACGTCTGACTGTGATGAGGTTTGTAAGGGCACGAGCAGAAGAATTAGGAACACAGAGCACGAAAAAATTGATTCTGGTTTACCGTGGGTGGGGAAGAAAAGTGGACTTATGCACTGTCCCTTTAAGCAAAGTAAGATTTCAATATGTAGAGAGAATGCAGTGGAGGGGACACCTTCTAGGCAGAGGGAGCACTATGAGAGAGGAATTAGCTCATTCAATATTCGCAATAATCTTGTGAAGAAACCAAACATTGGAAGCGGAACCGGTATTCATTGAACGTTCCATTGGACGGGGGCATTAAATCCTTTATATTTGCTATTTTGTTTCATCCTCATAACAGTTCTGTGAAATAGGTTTTACTATCCATTTATGGGGAAATAAGGCTCAAAGAAGTGAGGAGACTTGTTCAAGATCACACAGCCAGTAAAAGACAGAACCTGAATTTGAACCCAAGTTTCCTGATTCCATAGGCAAATTTTTGGGGGGAGAGTGGGGCGAATTCTGTTAACAAAAGGACAAACCTGTGAGTCGTCTCCAAACAACGCCGCTGCTTCCTTAACCTACCTCACCGACTAACCTTCTCTTCCTCCCTCTCTCCCTTTCCTTCCCTCCCCAGAGCACCCAACCGTGGCTCACAGGCTGGGAGGGAAGGCCCAGGATTCCACATCCTGATCCCGACCACCCTGGGCCTTTTCCTGCTGGTCCTTCTGGGGCTGTTGGTGAAAAGGGCCGTTCAGAGGAGGAAAGGTGAGCGCCTGGGCTCGGGCTTTGGTACGGAGAGCTGAGCTGCCCAAAGAGCCCAGAGCATTCGGCCCCCATGTGGACTTCAGGGGAAAGCCAGGGACATTCCGATGAGCGGCCTGGGGTGTATGGAAGTGGGGTGGGGGTCCGTGGTCTGGAAATGGGGAGAGGAGAGGAACGGCCTGGGCCCTTTGGTCTTCTCTGGAAGGCAAGGCTGGGCCTCGTGCATTCTGCACACTTTTACCGAGCATCCCCACGTCGGAGCGGGCAAGCATGAAGAAGGGGGCAGCGTTTAGTTCGGGGAAGGGGCAAGGGCGCCATGGGCCTCTGATGCCATTCTCCTCTCTCCCTCTCTCCCTGTGGCTTGGCCGAGAAGCCCTTTCCAGGCGAGTCCGCCGACTGGCCCTGCGGATGCGCGCCCTGGAGGCCTCGCAGCGGCCCCTGGCGCAGCGGCCCGGCACGTCACGGCGGCTGCGCTCCCAGAGCAACGTCTACAGCGCCTGCCCGCGGCGCGCTCGGCCGGCGGACGCGGCGGGTGAGCGCGGAGGCCCCGGGAACGCGGGTCCGGGCTGGGCTGGGGCCGGGTGGGCCCGAGCCTCGGCCACGCCCTCATCTCCGCCCTCTCGTTCCCTTAGGCGACGGGGAGGCCCCGGTCCCAGGCCCCGGAACCTCGGCGCCCTCCGCGCCGCCGCAGGTGAGCTCCGCCCCGCCCCTGATTGGCAGCCGCGGCCCGACGGGGCGGCCCCGCCCTGGGCGAGCACCGGGCGCTTCCACCGCCGCTCCTGGGCTGGGGTGTCACTTTCCTCCTTGGTGACAGGAGACCGACTAGCAGGAATTGGGGGAGACTTGGCTGCGTGGCTTTTAGCCAAGCAGTTGTCGTGGGGCAAACGGGTGCTGGATGCCGGCACTTAGCAGAGAGTGACAGATGGTAACGCTACGATTACGTGAAGGGCTTTCACGTGGAAGAGATCAGATTTCTAGGAGCTCCTGAGGGGATGGAAGCTGCCCGGACAGTTTCACCTGCATATGAGGGAGAACTTTCTAGTAAACTTTCTAAGATGCGAGGAGGTAATTTACCCATCTCTGGAGGCAGGTAGGCCTGGTCTAGAGGACGATGTGGCGGAGATATAGACCGGATTCAACACCTTGGAGCCCAGAGATTCATCTTTAAATCTATAATGGACATAGGGAAGGGGTGTGTCTATCAATAGCCATTGGTGGATGGGGAAAAAGCCTTTATGGTTCATCTTTGTTTTCCTGAGTTAGAAAGAGGAAGCACTTTATGCTCTAAAGTAGCCCACAGTGGCTAAAACACGATTACTTCAGGAACTAGAAAAAAACTAAGTGTGGCAAAAATCCCTGTTTTAATTCGAGTGTGGACTAAGCTAATGCAACAGACCCTAAAAGACAGGGCTCACACGATGGAAGCCCATTTTCCTCTCAAATAGGCGCTCAGATGCAGAGGGACAGGAAGAGGTGGCCTGAGCCACGTGGTCATCCAGGGGCCCAAATTCTTTCTGTCTTGTTGCTCCACCATCCCCTGGAGTCTCACCTGGTCCGTGGTCAATACTGAGTCGCCAGCAGCATGTGCAAATCCCAGCCCCAGGAGGGAGAAGGAGAAAGCTGCTTCCTTACGCCCTGACTCTGAACTTTGACGCATCACTTCCACCCACATCCCGCTGGCTGTGACTTAGCCGTGTAGCGACACCTGCCTTCAGGGGAGGCTGAGAAACACAGGCCCTGGCTGGGCAATCGTGTGCCTTGCTAAAGAGGGGAGAGTGACACCCAGCAACAAGTAGCAGTTCTGCCACCATCACCTCCAGCTTCTCGACCTTGCCCTTCCCCGCCCCTGCTAGAGGAGGTTCACCCAGCTTAGGCATGGTGCGAGGTGCCTGTCTACTCTTCCCTCCCACCACCCTTTTCTCTGGGATGCCCTGCGAACACACCTGTGACCACAGACCCTCCCCTGGGCCTGGACCTTGCTCAAAGCTTTCCCTGCCTCCCTCCCTGAAACTCTCATTCCCACTATTAGAGGCAAAAACCTTGATAGAACAAATTTACAACATGGTACATACACTTAACAACCAATTATTTTAGCCTTCACGGGGAGTATTTTCATATTTTGAGCCAAATAAATTAATCTCAAATGATGAACTGTAACTGACAGTAGAAGATAGATTTCTGTTTGTTTGCTTTAACAAATCTAAAACCGTTTTTATTATCCGATGAAAAATTAGTTGAAACATAATAGAGGACAGTGTGAAAAACTAACAGAGGGCCTACTCATTTTTGTTCAACATTCATGTAGTTTAACAAAACAAAAAAATCACATCATACATCAGGATTTCCTCTGTCTCGTCCTCTTCCCCATCCTCGGCCTCTCCCTCGGCCTCTGAAGGAAGCTGGGATATTACCACCCTTACCTCTCACACTGGAAACTCCATCTTGATCATCTCTCTTTTCTCTGTCTCGCCTCCAACTTCGTGTGTCATTTCTTCTCTTGTTATGTGCTGCGTATTTGCTTCAGTCTGACAGCGTGAGCTGTTCCAGGATCCAGGGCTTCCTTGACCGTGTGGTCCTACATCATCTCATAGGGTGGTACCCACCTGTGCTTATTGGCTTCTTTTGTTCATTACTTGACTAAGCCTTCTCCTCTCTGAAATTTTCACCAGGTCCATCTAATTATATTTTCCAGTTTTCTTTGCTCTCACTGTTACTTCTTTTTTCAGCTTTCTCTTCTTTTTCCTTTCTATTCTGTGGCTTCTCGTTTCCTTGACTGATGGAAAGATACATTTTTGAAGCAAGCTGCTACTGCTTCCCTTTTGGTAAAATACAAAATGTAAAAGTTCTTTTCAATGAGTACATACTGAGTGCCTACTACGTTCAGGGTGCTGGACTTCCGGTTCTCAGAACTTGTGTTTAAATACATGATGGTCCCCACCGTGGCCTTCAGTGGATGTCACAGTAATTGAGCCATGTTGGGGTCATTGGTACAGCCCTGTCTTCTGAGAACTGGCCATCCTGAAGGTGGATGATGCTGAAGTTTCTGTCTGGGGAAGAGGAGCACCACTGTGCCCGCGTGGTCTGCCATCTTCCTTCCTTCCTCACCACCCAGCCCCTTCCTGGAATGCACTGTCACGCCTCATCACAGCCTCTCTGAGCCGTTACAGAGGTGCAGAGGGTGACTCACCCTACTTTGGAATAACTCCCTAAGAAGATGCATATTTATCCCACAAGTCACATCATCTTACCCCCGAGGGGATATTCCTCTGGCAGCTGGGTCTCCTTCAGACCTGCACTTAGCCACATGATTTTGGTCTGAGCCCCAGTGAAGCTGTTTCCTGCCCACATTAGATCCAAGTGTTTTCCAGTTATCTAGGGTGAGACGCCATGCTGAAAACCCCCAGGGCTGGCCCACTTGATGGAGCTCAGCAACCATGCCCATGCCCCCCATTGCCCACTGTGGAAATCCACTAGGAGAGATAAAATCACCCAGCCCAGATCTAGTGATGCTTCTTTGTTTTTTTTCCCAGGAGTCTGAAGCTCCCTGGCTCCACGCCTCGTCTTTGAAGACCAGCTGTGAATATGTGAGTTTCTACCACCGGCCTAATGCCAAGATGGAGGACACTGATTCAGATGACTACATCAATGTTCCTGCCTTACTCACCTCCCCGGATGTGCCCCCGGGCCTGGACAGTGATGCCAATGAGTCTTCTCTCTCTGCCAATTTCCAATGCCCGCTCCATTCGTCCTCAGAGCCCTCATCACCTCCCATGCCCCATCTCAACTCTCACCTCCATGTTTCTGTGCCCTGAGCATGGCTGTGCCTCCAGCTCCTCTTACAGACATTTGCAGCCCCCTGTGGTTGTCGGGTGGGCTCTGGGCATGCAGAGCGTTTGTCCCAGTGCGGCCAGCTTCCTTTCCAAGCCATCTGACAGGCTGTGGGATTCTCAGAGTGTTTTCTCAATGTCTTTTGTCACAGGGTCTCTGCAGCTCTGGCTCTAGATCACATGGCGTCAGGCTGGAGCAGAGGCATAGCTGTGGCTTCAGGGGCCCTTTCCAGGCCTCATATAAGTAGAAGGCTCTTGGTCTGCACCATGAGGACGTGCCCCAGCCCCACAAGCTAGGCAGGGGCCTGGTATGAAAACACTCCTGGGAACATCTTTGCCCTGATCCAAAAGTTGGCACTTGCTAGTGAGCTTCTACTTATCTCAGCTTCTGTGGTAAGGGCAATTTATTCTTACGTGATGATGCATTCTAAATTTTCAGAGCCAGGCTCATTAGTGTTAGTGAGATACACATATACAGCCATAAACCCTCTTTACTCTGTTCCCCTCACCGGATGCACATAAGTACCCTGACCTTGGCATCTCCCCTCTTTTAGAAATTGTCTTTGTCATCCCCTTATCCTTCTTCCACAGTCTGGCATTGACATTTGTGCACTTATCTAAACTTTGGTTGATTCGAACCATCCCAAACCATTACATCTCTCTGCTTTCAGAAACATCCCTCATCTCTTTGCCAGTTGCAGACAACATACAGCAAGGTGGAGAAGGAGTGCAATCTGGGTTTCCTGGAGGGCCGGGGGCTCTGCAATAGCACTGAGGTCATGGAAGAAGAGACATCCCACTTCCTACATATACTCCTTCCCTTAAGATGTTGGAGCAAGGTCATAGACAGACATTATAGCTTTAGATTGATGTCGACTACAAAGTTCAGCCAGAGCTTGAGGCTGGAGAACACCCAGTCTTGCTATTGGGAAGAAGGCCTTTGCCAGATAGACAACACAGTCTCCCTGGGCATTTGCCCAGAAGTAGAAAGGAAAGGCTGCCAGACTTGAGTTGTGTTGCCTTTTATTAGCAGGAAATGTCATCACAGATTGGACAGTACATCCAGGTACAATGACCCCATCAGCAATGTCAGCTTGACACTGGCACCCTCTCAAGTGGCAGACAAGGGAAGAATGTTTAGAATGAGAAAAGGGGGGCACCCAAAGGAAAGGCTTGGTGGGATGGGCTGGCGAGCATGGGCGGGGAATAAAATGTTTAGTGGGTATCTGCTTCATGCTGGGCATTTTAAGCTACATTTTATCTTTCATCATTTACTTTTCAAATGGATGCCCCTCATCCCCACCCCAGTGCTGTCCCTGCAGATGTCATAAGACAGTGTAGTTTCCATGCCCTGAAGTTCAGTTTTACATCATCCCAGCATACCCCATCATTCCTCAACTATCCAAAGACAAGCAAAAAACCCAGTTTATTAAGTATTTACTGAGCGCCCATCCACTGCCCCTACTATGGCAAGGATCACAGGCATAAAATAGAAGCATGGGTCACTGTATTCTGCTGCCTTCGTGGAACTTACAGTCTCACAAATAAATATGACTTCAGTTGAAACACTGACAATAATTAAATAGAGTTGTAATAAATACGGGAATCCACCTTGTAAACTATTCACAGCATCCAAAGGCGCCTTCCATGACTGTCGCTGGGGCTGCTTAAAGAACAACGTCTTTGATAATAAGCCTGTTCCAAGGGGGTGAAGTGCCCAGGAAACAGCACAGGAAGGGACACCCATGTGAAATGACACAGGGAACAGGTGAGGAGAGGATGCTGGTCCAGGCGTCAGAGCTGGTAGAATTTCTCCATCCAGGTCAGGAGAATGTCCACTTCCCCGAAGGCTTTGGTCAGAGCTGCCTCTATATCCAACTAAAAGGAAAGGAGAGTTGAAGGCCGCACATTTGCTATGAGAATAGTGTTCCCTAAAACAGGCCTGACTCTAGATCATGGGCTGGGTCACCTTTGGGATGACCTTAATGAACTGGCCTCTCCATCACTTGTCCCCCATCTATACATGCTTATCCACTTCAGGGGTGAGGACCAATGGACCAGTGAGTAGCAGTGGGTAAGGAGCACAGGGACAGGATACAGTGGCTCTAACAACAGGAACCACAGCCCCAGCATGGGGTGCATGCGGCCCACGACCTGCATCCACTGCGCCCATGAGGAAATGAGCCCAGGTACCCCTTCCTGTCGGATGTTATTGTCTTCACCATTTATTTACAGGCCGATGTATCTGTTCCTCAAAAAAGTAATCAAAATCATATGTTTTTGGAGGAGACCTGGGGATGAAATTTGGGGGGTTTTCTTCGTTGTCTTAATTTGGGAAGAGGTGATGTAATTCCCCATTTTTTTTTTTTTCACAAACTAGACCATTTGCACATCATGGACAATACCGCAGATGTGTATGGGATGGGGGTGGAGCATCTACTTTCTTTCTGCCTCACTTCCGACTTCAGTTCCTCAGCGCAAGTACCCATAAAACACTCTCACAGGGAAAGTCTTCAACAGTGAAATCATCTTGCAGGGAAATATAGTAGCATTTTAACTTGAAAACTGGCAGGAAAAAAGACCACTTAGTTTGTGATGCTTATACAAAGTATATGATAATCGGTGCAAATATACCTGTGTTCCTGCTAAGTCAGGTGGCTTTGGGGCTGCCTTGTGGGGTCCCCTGCATTCAATTCTGCATGAGGTTTCTGAGGCACCCTCACGTGACAGTTCAGACTAGCCTACTTCTGCTAGATGGGCAAGCTCCCCACTCCTGGCCTTACCTGTCTGAATGCTCTTTGGAACAGCAGAAAGCGCCTCCGTGCACTCTCACTGATGGAAAACATCTCGTTTTCCTGCTGGATAACGGGGAGAAAAGTTGCACCAAGTGTTAGGGAGGAGCAGAGGGAAGCTTTCCCCTCACCCTTCCCGGTGATGTCAGAGGGGCTCCTAAGGCCTGAGAGGACAGGGCTGAGTCCCGCATCCTCAGGTAGCCAGTGCCAAACTCCCACCCTGCAGCAGGGGCTGCCTCCTTTAATTCTCACAGCAATCCCGCCAGGCAGGTGTGATCATCCCCACTTTACAGAAAACAAAACTGAAGTCCAGAGAGGTTGAGGACCTTGCCAAGGGCCACTTAGCTGACTATTAATAGAAGCAGGCCCAGACTTGGACCCAGAGCTGCCGGCGTCCGGAGCCTGTGCTCTTTCCCAGGACACCCGCGACTCCCTGGAGCAGGACCAGATACAGGGAGGGGCGTATTCTCAAAACACACCACTGCCACGGCTCCTGGTCCCAGTTTGTTCTACTCACACTGGGCTGCAGTTGTGACTTGATGACGATAAAGTTGTTGGCCAGAGTAGAGAATGACTTCAGCGGCCTGAATTCCACTGTTCTCTTGTGGTAGTGTTTGAAAACATTATTCAAGTAGAACTTCAGCAGGGCATGGATGAGGTGACAGCTCTCAGCATCCTGGGGAGGGTCTGGGTCACTCTGGGGCCAAGGCTTCTGCCCACCTGGCCCCCCGGAGGAACAGCCACATGCCACCCAAGGCAAGATAAGCACAGTAGAGGCAGGGATCTTCCAGCAGATGAGGGAACCTCAGATCTGAAGGAGACTTCCGGGGTCGCTCTAGCAGCACCTTTGTTTTACCGGAGGAACCCAGACCCAGAGGGAGAAGGGACCTGCCCAAGGTCATACAGAGCAGGTCAGTGGCAGGCACAGGCCTAGCTCCTGGGACTCCTGATTGCCCATCTGATTAATATCCTCTTTCTTCTACACCACGTGGCTTCTCTAATAGCTATGGGGGAGGTGATGGACCCTGAAAAGCACTTGATCTTGGACTTGGTGGCTGAGAGTTGGCCGGAAGATGACTGGGAGGAGAAGAAACGAGGAGAAAGGAACGTCCTTGAACACAGCCATTGCACTCTGTCCCCCTCGAGCTCCCGAAGCTCGGCACCTTTCGGGGGTCAGAGCTCAGCTGGCTGTGCTCACTCACTGGCAAAGCGGGCGATGAGGAGACGTAAGGGTGAGAGGAAAGGATGGAGAGGGAAGAGGGGAGGTGAACCTGAACAGATGCCCACTGGGCCTACACGAGCAAAAGGGAAATTAAAGTTGGTGCCAGCTCTCTGGCTAAATAGAGAAAGATGTTCACAAGCCTCAATCCGCACCGGCTCCCCATACACCGCACACGCACACCGCATGGCCATAGCCCCAGGCCCACACTGACGTCCCTGCCCGGCCCTCTCGCCCGCAAGGTCAGTTCAGGGCTCCCACCAGCCTCCCCTAAGGCAGCCCCACCCCCACCCACAGCACGCCAGCCCCACAGAGGGAGGCACCGTCCTTCCCCAAGGTCTGATTACCGAGACGTCCTGCAGAACCTCCCGCCGCAGCAGCCGGACACTCGTGACGTTATCCTGAGCTTGCTTTGGGAACGGAAAGAGAAGATGTCTCCAGGTTAGGGGTCCGCATAGAAACCGACCTTGCAGATATGCGCTGCTTCCCTAGACCCCTAAATCTATCCAGCCTGGGAGATCTCAGAAGCCAGAGGGACCGAAGGAGGACCCAGGAAGAGCCGTACTGAGCTGGCCCCTGGAGAGGGGTTGCAAGGTTTCAGCCATGGAAATCCACCCAGCTTGACTTCCCAGGGGCCAGTGGAATCCCAGGAGTTCTTGGAGCCTGAACACCAACTCGATGAGAGAGCTGTTTGACTGCCTGGGTCATTTGACATGGGAGGAAATCAGCCTATTTGGTTTGGGTTTAAGAACCCCTAGGGCAGGATTTCACCTCCAAATCCCTCATGGTGAGGAGGTGGGCGTGGGGGAGTCAGCTGCCCCCCAGATCTGCCTCTGGCCCTGGCACTTTCTCTGCAGCCCAGCCACTCATTCTAGCTCTTGGATTTAGAGCCGAAGAGTCCATCCAGGACGAAGGCTGGATGAATCAAGCTCTCTTCTGCATTTCCCTTGGGCTCTCTTTATCTTCCTAGAAGCTGACCACATCTTTCTGAGCCTCAGTTTCCTCATGTGTGAAGTGGGGCTTGTGGCGCCTTCTGACCTCACAGGGTTATCATACTGGAAACTGATTAGCAAGCTGCAGAGGGCTCTGTCATCGCAAAGTATCATCCCTCCTCCGCGACAGCCCCTGTGGCTGGGTCCAGAGCACACTTTGTTATATTTACCACAGAGGCCTTCACGGCCCAGAAGGCCTCCCACAGTTCCTGGAGATCGACCCCCTTCGCCCGGCAGGACCCAAATCGGAACTCTTGGCCCCGGACCTCCGGCAGCTGGCTCCAGAGAAGCAGCATCAGACTCAGGCAAGGGAGGGCAGCCACCTGCGCTCGGGAGCCCATCGCCTGCAGAGAGAACGTAGGGTCTGCTGAGACAAAGCAGGCAGCCCCTGAGGCAGCCTCTGACCAGAGGCCCTCTGACTGTAGAATAGCGCTCCTTGGGTCTGCCTCGGCCAACCTCGGGGCACGCAGATGGGAGACCTGAGACCGGGGTGGGTCCCCAGGCTAGAGTATTGCAAACCTGTGGGCTTGCTGGGGTGCACTGGGGTGGGGTGGAGGGGCTTTCTGCCCCTCAATCTCATGCCCTCTAGTCTTGCCATTCCTCTGCCCACCTCCCCTACCCGGCCCATGCACACCCGCGAGCCCTGCACCTCCTTCTCTGTCTGCTGTGGTTCTCTGTAGCCTCAGCATGCTACTCAGAATGTGACCGGAAGGGTGAAGAAATGGGGGGTCCTAGTGTGCCGCAGAACGTGTCTGGGGAGCCCACACTCGGGAGGATGGAGAGCTTGGCTAGGCCTGTGCTTGTGCCTTAAGTCACCAAGCACACTCAGGCACGCCTTTCTGTCCCTCTCAGGAGGCGGCCGTCCCTGACTCCTCATCCCAAGGGGGCCGAGGGGCTAATCCTGGTCCCTAGAGAGGGGCGCTGAGGGCAGGCCAGGGGCCACACACTCACTCTGCCACCTCCACTGACTGACTCACGTCACTGCAAGAATTCGCCTTTGAAATAACTGAATAAGACTCCAGATGAGTCACTTTTGAAACCTTCCTCTGGAATGTCCGTCGGGACGACTGTGAGGAGCTCGACATCGTTGTCTACTTATCATAACCGTGTGCAGAGGATTCCTTTCCAGTGCCTTCTTTCTGCCCTCTGCCTGCCTCCCTTCCTCCTGGCTTGCTCTTTTCTTCTGAGCTGGCATCCTCCCTTTCTTTCTCACTTACTTCCACAACCATTTGAGAACCTTTCTTATTCCGGGCACCAGTCTCCTACCCCCAGCCTGGGCAGGAGGACCACAGACCTGCCCTTGGGGCGACTGCCGACACCTGGGCTAGGCAGGCGGTGCCCAGGGCTGGCACCACCAGCCTCCGTCCCCCGGGTCTGTGCTTCGGCATCTCCCTCCGGGTCTTTTCCTTCTGTTCTTCCAAACTCCATGGGCTTTACAGCCTCTCTCGAAAATTTATCTCTGGTTCTCATGACCCTCCTGGCCTCCCTCCAATCCAGCCTCAAGTCTTCTTGATGTGAAACTGGAGAAAGCAGCTCCTCACCCACGGTCACGCTTTGTCTTTACATAAACACTCAAAAAAGTGACTTCTGCCACCACCTCAACCCCCGTTCCCAAATAAGGCAGCGGTCTGGTGCGTCAAAGCAGAGTACTCAAGAATCCCCCATGGCCCGGTGCGGTGGCGTCTGTAATCCCAGCTACTCGGGAGGCTGAGGCAGAAGGATCGCTTGAGCCCAGGAGTTCGAGTCCAGCCTGGGCAATATAGTGAGACCCATCTCTAAAAATAAATTAATTAATTAAAAAAAAAAAAAAGAGGTCCCCCATCACTCACCTCAGGTCCTCCTATAAGTGACACTCGGGGACCGGCTGTCTGCAGGTGGCTAGTTCTTTGCACAGAAGGGGAAGGTTGGGCAGCTCTCTCACCATTCACCCATCAGGGTATAACTGTGGCTGGAAAGTTCCTGCCCCAGCTGTGGAAGTCGTTTCAAAAGCAAAGGTGTGCAGGCAAGCGAGGCTTCCTGGGGATCTGTAAGTATATATGGGGGCTGGGGGGAGGGGCGGAGGAAGAAGAGGGAGGTGGAGACAGGGAAATTGGTCATGCTTTCCTAGAGAATTACTTCATTGCCTAGTCACCCTTCGGTCTAAGACAATAGCGCAAAGGGGAAAGCAGCGGCTCAGGTGAGATGATACCTGGGTCTGAGTTCAGACTCTGCCACTGGCTCTGTAGCTCCTAGCTTCCCTGAGCCACAGTGTCTTACATCTATTAAAATAAAAATTATAAAACTTTGTTCCGCATTCCCCAGGGGGCAGGTGTAGGGAACAAATGCAAAAGTAACACAGAAGTGCTTTGTAAACTGTACACATGTAAAATCATTATTACTGTGCAGAGAGCATCAGGCTCCTTGCTGTCAAAATCACTTAATAATGATGCCCTGTGGGTGATGGGAGAGTAGCCCAGAGGCTAGGGATAACCTGCAAGTACCTCTCCTTTAATCCATCAGGGCCAGGAATTTTAGGAGTGTTTCCCGACATGCAGCCACCCACAGTCCCTAGGCTTACATTTGCTCAACCAAAACGTGCCCCGGTGTCCTGGTGGGGCAGCCTTGGACTGCGTTGCTCTGCCTGGAACCACTCAGGGGACACAGGTGATGTGGGTGTATCAGGAGTGGCAGTGCAGTCAACGGCTCTGACCCGATCTCCGGATAGCAGGAGCTCGGGCTTCCGTTTCCCTGTGTGTCAAACAAGGGCATCAGCCGGAGCAGGGTTTCCCGAAGCACAGTCCCCAGAATGCTTGTCTTGCAGGATGCCGCACGAAACCAGTGAGCTCCTAGTCAGGTCGATTAGAGAAGCCTGGTGTGTGCTGGCCCCTCCTGGAAACATGCAATGCTGCGGAGAAGAGTAAAGGCTTTGAGAAGCCCAGTGGGGGGCAGGGGGATGAGTCTGACTCTGCCTAACCCAGCATTTCCAGTATTTGCCCCTGTCCCTGAGGAACACATTTCAGGACACTCTGGACTCTGCATCAGGGATTGGCCAACTGCAGGCCTTGGGCCAGACCAGCTTGCCACTGCTAAGTTAAGAACGGCGTAGCCCTGTGACCTAAAAATAGGTTTGACATGTCTAAAGGATTGGGAAGAAACATCAGAAGAACGATATTTTATGACATGTGAAAATTATGCAAAACTCAGATTTCAGTGTCCATAAATGAAGTTTTAATGGTCACAGCCAAGCCCATTTGTTTATATATTGTCTCTGGCTGCTTTTGTGCCACAGTGGCAGAGACGAGTAGTTGTGACTGAGACCATATGGCCCACAAAGCCTGAAATATTTATTCTCTGGTCCTGTACAGGAAGAGTTTGCTGTGCCTGCCGTGCCCTGCTCTAACTTATCCAGCCCCGGCCCTGCCCCGGCCCGGCACAGCCATTGTGAGAGTTTGCTTCAACCTGGGTCCAGGCAAGAGAAATGGGCTCAAGAATGTGATGTGAGGGGCAGGGCAGCTTTCTCCAGCTCAGTGGAGAAGAAAGACACTGGGGGACACTGGGTGGAAAAGGCTCTTAGCAGCCCCTTCCCAATCCCTCGGGTGCCAACACCCCACCCTTCATCGCCTACTCAGTGTTGTGTGTCCTCTTGAGCGAACGAACCACTTGCATGTGATCCCTGGCCAGCGGCCTGCTGCACCGTAGCTGCCACCAGGGTGAGGACCTTGTTCCTGGGGGGCCTGAGTCTTGCCCTCCAGTCCTGGGCAGGGGCTCACAGCATACGTTTTTTCTCCCCCCTTTAGAATCTGTTCTGGGGCATTACTAAAAGTCCCTAACCAGTGGAGCAAGAGGAGGCCAAGAGGCAGTGAGGAGACAGAAAAGAAGACCAGGTAAGAGCATGGGAGCGATAGGTGAGGGGGAGGCAGGAGAGGGCTGGAGTGCATAGGCAGCTCAGGCAGGAAGCTGAGAAGGAAAATGAGCCCCCAGGGCAGCTGCAATCCCAGCCGACTGGAGGGCAGGAGGGATGAGCTGTTTCGGGGCAGGCTAGGACAGAGGCATGAGGTCATGGATACACCTCGGCAGGCTCCAGGATGCACCTCTGGTTGTGAGTAGCGCACTGTCTGAGGAAGGAGTGATCTAGCGTGGGTAGTCCAGGCAAACGCGTGCCTGGGCCTCAGCCTCAGAGGAGCTTATCACAGTACCATCACCTAAGGAGGGAGGGCGCCAGAGAACTCAGGAACCTTGGGCCATCACCAGCTGAGATTCTGGTTACGAGCACAGCATTGGAGGCACGCAGACCTGGATGCAAAATGTGCCTGTGAAACAGAGTCCTCATAGGACCGTGAGGACGCAATGACACGTAGCTTTGCTCTCACCGAGTGTGGTCCATGAACCAGCAGCAACCTGGGAGCTTGGTGGAAACATAGCTTAAGCCCTTCCCCAAAACTACTGAATTAGAATATGCATTTTAAGAAACTGCCGAGGTGACTCTTACGTACATTAAATTTTGAGAAGCATCTGCATAAAACACTCAAAGGACTTAACCCAGTGTCTTCCACGGGGTAAATGCTTAATAACGAACAAGAGTTCCAAGTAAAGGGAGAAAGGATTAGAGCAGGGATTCTCGATGCGGTGACTTTGTCCTCAGGGGACATTGAGCATGTCTAGAGACATTTCTGGTTGTCATTAGTGGGAGGTGCTATGGGCATCTAGTGGAATGGACCAGGAAGGCCACTAAACATTCTACAGTGCACAGGACAGCCTCCTCAAAGAGTTATGTGACCCAAGATGTCAATGGTGCTGAGGTTAAGCAACCCTGGACTGGAGGGAAGCCACGGCTGTGGAGTATGAGCTGGAATTGGAAGAGAGAAAGATAAGCAGGTAACCCTTATCGCAGGGGGAGGCCGTGGACTAATGAGACAGCCGGGGAGTGGAACAAACAAGACGGCAAGTTGGAAGGCAGTGCCCAAAGGCCGCCAGGTGGGAACAGGTGGGCGAGGTCTGGACTCCTGGTCACCTCTGGGGAAGCCCCAAGGCTCAGACTTTGAGAGATTGGAGAAAGTAGGGCTGATCCTTCTGTCCGGGATCATGTGCTTTTATCCAAACTCCATCCTGGACCAGACCAACATCTGAGGCTCTTCTAATCTCTATGAAAGGATGGAACATGGGGAGTTTCCTTAACAAAAATACTGGGTGGGAGAAAAGTTCATCTAAGGATAAATCTTCACATACAGGCCAGTTTTTTCAAAACACTGTTTATTCGATTTAGGGATTTTATTTTGACAATCTCATGCCACTGCTGTCCTGTATATATCTCCACAGCGCCTGAATTTTACATTTGGGGAATAAATCTACTTGCATTCCACACTCCCTACAAATTCCTCTAAACCTAGATAGAGAAAAAGAGACTGAATTACGACGGAGAAGAGTCCCTTCTCCACTTCTGGGTGACGCAACAAAGAGCTCACTCTTAAACCTGAATCTCCCCTCTCTGAGGCAAACACCCTGCAAGACAGAAGTAATGAGCATTATTAATTATTATTTCCTGAGAGTGAAAACATAAGAAAAAGTTACATCATCATTTCTCTTCCAGTGAATTTTGTTTAATGTTTTTATTTTTTGTTTTGTTTTTTGAGACAGAGTCTCACTCTCTTGCCCGGGCTAGAGTGCCGTGGCATCATCCTAGCTCACAGCAACCTCAGACTCCCGGGCTCAAGTGATCCTCCTGCCTCAGCCTCCCAAGTAGCTGGGACTACAGGCATGCACCACCATGCCCAGCTAATTTTTTCTATTTTTAGTTGTTTGGCCAATTTCTTTCTATTTTTAGTAGAGACTCGCTCTTGCTCAGGGAGGTCTCGAACTCCTGAGCTCAAGCGATCTGCTGCCTCGGCCTCCCAGAGTGCTAGGATTACAGGCGTGAGCCACCGCACGCAGCCTTGTTTAATCTTTCAGATAAAACAA
This sequence comes from Propithecus coquereli, assembly GCF_000956105.1. Classification (NCBI taxonomy): domain Eukaryota; kingdom Metazoa; phylum Chordata; class Mammalia; order Primates; family Indriidae; genus Propithecus; species Propithecus coquereli. The sequence continues at coordinate 335,205 of NW_012137747.1, read as the reverse complement.
ATCTTTATCTCCCCACTTGGCTGGGAAACTCATGTATTAACGGATTTGGGATACCTGGGCATTTTGTGAGCCCTCTTCCCTGAGTTAACTGTAGACATTTCAGGAGCAAGGAGGGAGGAGGTTCGATGTCTGCTTGCTGGCTCCCTTAGACTGGCACTCTTGTCATTCTGCCTTCCCCTCTGTTGTTGGTGTAATAAGGGATTTATTTTTATAGGCATTTCAAGGAATGAGAGTAAACACAAATATAAATTATTCTTACATCTATACAGCATGCTTAGATACACAAAATACTTTCAAGTGAGTTTTCTCATTTAACATTCGCCACAAACTTTTGAGACAGGAAGGACAGATACTATCCCTCCTTTGCAGATTAGAAAGCTGAGAGTCAGAAAAAGCAAGCAATTTTCCCTACGGCACAGAAATAAATGGCAGAACCAGAACTAGAGTGCAGATCTTCTGGCTTTTAGTCCAGTATTCTTTCCCCTGTACCCCACGCCAGTGCATACCTGTGATAAAGTTTAATTTATAAATTAGGCACAATAAGAGATTGTGCCTAATAAGAATAACTAATAATAAAATAGAACAATTATAATAAGATGCCAGCATGACTACTCTTGCACTTTGGGGCCAGTATTAGGTAAAGCGAGGGTTACTGGAACACACGCACTGCAATGCTCTGACGGTCCATCTGATAACCAGGATGGCACCAAGTGGCTAACAGAAGTGGGCATGGACGGTGTGGATGTGCCAGACAAAGGGAGGATTCAAGTCCCAGGTGGGATGGAGCGGGATGTCTGGAGACTCTGTGCTACTCAGAATGGCATGCAACTTGAAACTTATGAATTATTTATTTCTGGGATTTTCCATTTAATATTTTCAGACCACAGTTGATCATGGTAACTGAAACTTCAGAAAGTGAACCCAAGGATGGGGCAGGGGGACTACTGTACTCCTAAAATAGCACCCTCCCTTTCCTCCTATCCAGATCCATTCTCTACGCCTACAAGGAGCTTTTTAGATTCCTGGACAGCATTAATCTCCCCTTCTCCTGTGCTTCTAGGAGAGTTGCTGGTCCCTCTCTGATGGCACCAACGTCATCCTTTCCTAGAGCCCAGCTATCTCCTTCACCAGGCTGTGAACTCCCTGGGCACGAGCACGGAGTTTTATCCATCTCAGAATTCCCCTCGGAACCCGGCACATGGCAAGAGCTTAGTCAGCATTTGATGAATAACTGTATTTCATTTAAGTGTTGTGACATAACCGCCTCCCTTTCCTGGCACACGGTTCTTAAAACCCTTGGAATCTCCACAGTGATGTGTCTTTTTTGTGCTAATGAGATGACTGATGGCCGGGGTTGCCTGGATAGTCTTGGGATGGGGACAGCTTGCCAGGGAAACCAACTACGTGATTAGAGGGTTGAAACTATCAGCCCCACAACCATATCTGGCCCCATCCCACCTCCAGGGAAAAGAGAAGGACCGAAGGTTGAGTTGACGACCAATAGCTCATGATTTAATCAGTCGTGCCCAGGTAAGCAAGCCTCCATGGCTAAAGGACGGGGCTCAAAGAGCTTTGGGGTTGGTGAACATGTAGAGGTGCCAGGAGGGTGGTGCACCCAGAAAGCACCCAGCTCTGCGTCCCTTCTCCCATACCCTGCCCTATGCATCTCTTCCATCTGGCTGTTTCCTAGTTGTATCCTTTTATAATAAACTGGTAATCTAGTAAGTAAATTTTTAATATTTTCCTGAGTTCTGTGAGCTAGAATTAGTATATGATCAAACCAGAGGAGGGAATCATGGGAACCTCCGATTTACAGCTATTTAGTCAGAAGCACAGGTGATAACCTGGACTTGTGATTGGTGTCCGAAGTGGGAGCAGTCTTGAGGGACTGTGCCCTTAACCTGTGGAATCTGTCACTATCTCCAGGTAGATAATGTTGGAACTTAACTGAATTGCAGGGCACTGATAATTTGAGAACTAGTTGGTATGGAAAAAAACCACACACACTTAGTGGCCAGAAGTATTAATGAGTAGAGTAGTATAATTAGTACTACGTAATTAGACTGGTCCCCAAATCTAATTATATACAAGGTCAAATTGTCTCCCAGGCTATTTGTCCAGAGGTCTTTGCCAAGGGTTCCTCCTCTTTGTGCAGGCAATGCCCACGGGCTGTGAGACACGGCCTGCAGCCAGTGGTACTATTAAACTTTGCTTGTGCCCTAGCATGAGAGTACAGATTCATAAATGATGCCATGACCACC
>NW_012137747.1:330015-331984 GCF_000956105.1 Propithecus coquereli | reverse complement strand
TCTGCTCAGCAGGATCTGGGATGTCCTTGCCACCTGCCAAACACTAACCACTCTCTATTACCTCCACATAGAAGCAAAGGATAAGGGTATATTGTTGATATATTGTTGACTGTCAAAAGCAGGTTGCATGTATAAGTCTATGTATACATACAAGCATATATGTGGACATAGTATGAGTTCTGTATGTATGTTGTATGTACACACACACACACCCCTTGTTAAGGATGTTTATTTTGAAGGCACGTGAAAGATTACAGGTTGGGCAGACTTTTATTTTCATCTTTAAACTATTTTGTATAATTTGCATGAAAAGCTCAACAAACACCTACCACTTTAGAAAGAGAGATTGAGATTTGCATTAGAAATTTTACCAGTTCTTCAAGGTCTGTTCCTTGATGCCATTCCCAAAAGCTGCAAGGAATTTCTGTCATCTCTGAACACCGTTGAACTTCTTTGGTGGCACTTCTCTCTCCCTCTCTCTTTTTCTCTTGGACTAAGATCTGCAAAGGGGCAGATCTTATGTGCTTCTCTTTTTCTCACACTGCTCAGCATAGCACAGTAGCTTTTTAAATAAATAAACGAATAGTGAACAAGATACTCCATGTGAGAAGTGTTCAGAATGATTTGAAATCTGCATTTTGTTGGCTTAATCTCATCACATGAGTAAAGGATTCAAATCTGAACGTATTCTAGGTTGAATATCGACTTCAAGTTCTGTATAGACATTGCAGTTGCTGCCTCACATTTGTGGTTGCCCTGTTCTTGGAACGCAGGAAAATTGCACGTCACTGTTCCAATGAAGTTAAGCAAGACCACATGACTGTTTTGACCAATGAAATACAAGTGGAAGAAACATGTGTCATTTCAGGTGGAAGCATTTAAGAACCAGCACGCAATTCCTCATACTCTCTCATCCCCTGCTTGTGTTGAGATGGCAACATGATAGGACGGCAGCATTTTCTTCAGCACGGGTCCCTGAGTACCCACGCTGAGCAAAGCCCCCATGCTAATCTCTATTACAAGTGAGAAATAACTTTTGTTGTAATAGGCCACTGGGATAGATTAAGGTATTGTTTGCTACTGCAGCATAATTTAGCCTAACCTAATACAGAAGGGATGGTAGAAGGGAGAAGGATTTAAATGCTTTTAAAGTGTTTAAAATGAATTTAGACTCTGCTATGGGAAAATGAATTTAGACAATGCTATAGACTGCTCAGATAATGAATTTAGACTGTTCTATAGGTAAAACTGCGATTCTATGTGCTAGTGAGACAACTCATTCTAAGTCACAGAGATTCTCAGATTCCTTCTTAGATGGAAAGCGCTGCTTTCTCCTTGAGCGTAGTGTGAGCGATGCAGTTAGCAGGTTATGGCACGATGCTGACCATGTTGGGATTCAGCAAGGGGCTGCTCAGTTCACTCAGTGGTCATGTAATGGGGACAACAGTTCCAGAATGGGTGATAGATAGAAGAGGAAACTCATCTTCAGAACAGAGCCTTTTGTTCCTAGTGGAAGTGATGAAGAGGACCTTCTACTTATGAAGATGGCCTAAGATGCCAGTAAAAAGTTCAGGACAAACCAACAATCACACACACACACACACACACACACACACACACCACACACACTTACTACAAGCATTTTAAAACTGGAAAAAGGCGGGGGGCAAGGGCAACATAAGTAACCTAAACATCTGTACTCCCATAATATGCTGAAATAAAAAAAAAAATTAGGCTAAGGCCTGGTGGGTCTCAGCTTGCCCCAGAATAAGGAAGACTAGAGGTTATGTCTTAGAAAAGGCTTACGCATATAATCCTTGAATGCAAAATGACTCAGGTTCATACACCAAAATTTTTCCTCTTCTTTTGGCTCCTAACCTCCAGCCTTTGCCCCCAGCTAAATGATCAGATCCAGGAAAGCATCAAAAGTCAAAGAAATGACGAAGCTTACAAGCCATTTCCAGCAACA
>NW_012137747.1:328207-328670 GCF_000956105.1 Propithecus coquereli | reverse complement strand
ATTGTTCCTGATGTTATTAATAATTGTCAGTCCTCTTCAATTAGGACACAAATAAGATTAATTTTTTCCTCTCAAATTCATGTGGATGGTCTGCTTCTGTGGGTTGTTTCTTCAACATTGTTTTGTCCCTTCTTAAAACGAGTTATTCATTTGTAAACTGCTGATTTCTTTAGGGCATTGTCCCATAAACTTTGTAAAGCATCATGATTTCACCATTTTTCTACCTAGACTTCACCATAAAATGATGTTTGTTCTTGCCTCAGTGATAGAATTTATGTTGTGCTGATAGGTGCTCTTTTCAAACCGATGTCTTAGCCTTCTTAGTGCTTCAAACTAGATCCCATTCAGACATGTTATAACAAGTTAGTATGAGTTGATTTTGGTACAAAAAAATTTCAAAACTATGCATAAAGTTTTCATAGTATGTGTTTTCCGTAAATCTTTAAAAACCTCTCATAGTTGT
>NW_012137747.1:322134-327814 GCF_000956105.1 Propithecus coquereli | reverse complement strand
TGGGGATAATTGACATTAATTTGGGAAGAATTATATTGCATCTTTTAACTCATGAATATGGCTCAGATCTCCATTGAGATCATCTTTAATTTCTCCCAGCAATGGTTTGCAGTTTTCAGTGTAGAGATCTTTTTAATCTTTTGTTCTTAATTTATCCCAAAGTATTTCAACTTTTTTGATACTATTGTGATTAGTAATTTTTTTTAAATTTCAAGTTTCAATGGTGTGTTGCTGGTGTATGAAAAGACAATTGATTTTTGCATACTGATCTTGTATTCTGCAAACTCACCAAACCTAGTAGTTTTTTGTAGATCCCCTCGGCTATGAATAAAGACATTTTTCTTTTCTAATCTGGTTAAGTTTCATTTCTTCTTAAATGGAATTGAGGTTTAGTGGTCCTGGAAGTACAGGGACCTGAGTTTTAATGCCAACTCTACCGTAGCTCACCGTGTGATCTTTGACAAGTCACTTTCCCTCTCTGAACCCTCAGAAATAATCTGCATGTTGTCTGTGATCAGTATGTTCCCTCCCACTTCTAACATTCAGGAAGACTAAAAATGCACTCAGAAAGGTATTAGCTCTTTATAATTCATAGCTTCCTGCCTCCAGGCCTCTGAGTCCTACCTCCTTCCCATTAAGTGAATGACTCATTGTGCTCATGACAGTGGGGCTGAACTGGTGAGTGTGGCCTTTCCTCTTCCCAGCCTTCCAGTGAAATAGGGGAGTGGCTGTATTCAGTTATTCATTCATCATTTATTGTACTGCCTCCTTTGAGCAAGGCCCAGTCTGCAGAGCAGGGTGGATTTTCCGTTTTCCAGCAAATGTCAAAAGTCTTTGACTCATGAAAAAATTAGCAAAGGGCCACTTACAAATAAAAAGGAATTTAATTTTTTTAATTTCTTTTTTTTTCCATTCTCTTGCTTTGGAATTCAGTCTTTATCAATAACGTAGTGTTATACTATGCTGAGATGAGGTAGGATGGGGCAGGCTAAAAAGCTAAAAAAAAAAAAGAAAACCAGCCCTGTCCTCCAGGAACTTAAGAGTCCAGTGGGTGAATGGTCCATTTGCTCTCCGTCTGTATGGAGAGGGACAAGCAGACAAAGTCACAGAGGACTATGTCAGAAAACGTCCCAGTCCTTAAAAATGGGGAATTTGCACAACTCCAAGCCATGGTAGAAATAAGGGATAGAAAATATTATTTTTATTCTTTTGAGTCACCAGTACCTGGACCTCACTCCTAGCTTTAAGATGTCTCTCCTTCTGAGAAAGAGCCCACCTCACATCAGAGGGAAGCCATTTCCAGCCTCCTTGGCATCCAGAGCATGCGACATCACCTAGGCCTGCTCAATCAGATGCATTTGCCTCTGAATCCAAAGTTGGCGACATAGAAACTATGCAGATTCCTTTTTGGCAACCAATGGAAGACAGCAGTGGCAGCAGCAACATCTGGTGCCCTGAGACAGTGGTAGCACATCCAGTTTCTAGAATCCAGAATCATCTCTTCCAACCCTTTTATTTTGTGAATGCAGTGTGTAAATAAATAAAAACCTACCAAATGAGAACAGGAAAAGGCTATTGATTCAGAGCTTGCTATAGCAAGGGAGTCGGCCAGTATGACCTGCATTTTGGCAGAGACTCCAAGGTAGGAAGAGGAGTGGGGCTTTATAGAGGACTTTAAAGAGAAGCTTTATAGAGGAATAAAAGGAAGGCTTCAAGTACACTCTGATGCGAGGCTGTAGGGGAAAGCTGTAGCAGGCTAACTAGAAATAGGGCTTCCTATGTGATTGGTTAGGGGTGTTTATTTGGCTTTCTCTGATTGGTCCTAAGTTGAAAGTAGGGGCAAAAATTAGAGATGCTGTCAGTTATTAATCAAGTTCTGGCCATTTGAGACCAATTGTTATAGGAGTTATTGCTTTCTGGGCTCAATTCTAAAGACAGTGATCTGACTTCCTACAAGTCTGACTCAGTGACAGTAGGCTGGTTACTATGGACAATGGGTTGGTTTCCTGGGCAGGTTGCTGCAGTTTGTGGGTTAGAGTTCTGTTTTACATATGGTTTGGCCATTGTCTGTATATTCAATCTCAGCAGAAATTGAGGTCCAGGGAGGAGAAGTGATTTATCTAAGGTCTAAGAACTAATAATAACTAGAGTTTTCAGATCAACCTGAGGTTTACCAAACATTTACAAAGGAACTTACATTTTGCTTGTTGAGGAAACAAGGTTTAGATCCACAGAAAAACAATTCAATACAGATGTTATGGAGATAAGTTGCACTAGGAGTTAATGGTTAGTGCTATGGCTTGGCAGGAAGGCTCATAAATTTCCTCTGATACAGCCAGAGATGCTATTGGTCAAGTGCTTTCTATGTACTGAGCATTCCACCCATCCAGCAAAGTAAACTAGTCAAAAATATGGTTCTCCAGTCTGTCTACCTGCATTCATATTTTACCTCCATCATTGATAGCTGTGTGAACTTGAACAAGACACTTTATCTCTCTGGTCTTCAGTTTTTTCATCTGTAAAGTGGGAATAATAATGGTACTATATCATCATGCTCTTGTGCAAATTAAATGAGCAGATACTTGCAACATATTTAGAACACCTGCAATAATAAGTGCTGGTACAAATTAGTTATTACAATGTCATTTAGTCCTCACACCGATCCAGTGTTGTAAGTAATATAATCCCCACTCTGCAGATGAAGAAACTGAGAATGCTTATGTCACTTGTCCAGGGCAGTGAGGGTCAGAGTCAGGATTTTCACTCATATCTCTAGGAAGTCAAATCTCATTATTCCCTTCCACTGTGCTTCCAAGCACAAAATGCCACTGTCCCCCAGTCTGTGGGATCAGACTACCCACATTCAAATCTTGATTCTGCCATCTGTTAGTTGTAAAACATTGCACAAATTATTTATCATCTCTGAACACACTGTTGCTTGCAAACTGGTGATAATACTACCTACCTCACAGGGTTTTTTTAAGGCTTAAACAATATAATGTATGTGAAGGTCCCAATGCAGTACCTGGCACACACTTAATAATTGACAAAATCATTTTAATTATATTATACTTGGATGTGACTATCATAAACCATTCTTAAGTGTCTGTTCTCAATGGCCCCACCTTCATGAAGTTTTCCCTAACTTCTAAGCTGGTCTGACCTCTCCATTGTTGAATTCCTATTATTAGTACTATGGTAAGTCAAACAGAGAAGAGACAAATGACTCAGAGGAGGAAATGGATTCTGCAGGGGAGTAGATTACACAGGCAAAGAGGTGACAAGTCAATGGCAACATGGTAACATGGAGTCACAAAAGACCAAGGCTTCTCATGGTCCGGACTTTGAGAAGAGTCAAAAATGCTTCCTAGGAAACAAATGGAAGAGCTTTGTCCTCAGTTCTGTGGGTCAACCTCAGACGTGACCATCTGGGAGACTCGTATCCTTGGCAGGTAAAACTCGTCTCCTCCTTGCCATCTAACATCACTTGATGGTTCTAATTTTAGCACTGAGTTCAAGTGCAGTTGGCTTCTCAACTCTATGCCTTGAGAGTTGAAGCCAAGTTGTTTATCAGACTGGTCAGAAAGAACTAGGAAACATGCAACGAGAAAATCTGATAGAAGGGGGGTGATATGGGGTAAAAATCTAATAGAAAATGAGTAATAATGGGACGTATGAACTTAAGAAAGCAAGGGAACAAATCAGAACACAAAGACCATCTCTTCCATCACCTGGAAAAGTAGATATTATCATTCTGTTTTCCAGAAGAAGAAATGAAATTCTGATAAGGTTAAGTTTTTTGCATCCCAAACCACTCAGGTAATGAGGGTTGAGTCATAATTTGAAACCAACAAAAAAGATCTGGAAAAAATACAAAAAAATGTTTAAAAAGTGGTTGTCTGTGGGTGGTGAGATGGTGGGTGATTTTAGTTTTCTTCTTGATGTTTCTCTGTATTTTCCTAATTTTCCCTATTGGCGAATTGTTACTTATATAGTAAGAGTTATTAAAAGTTAAAGTTATTAAAACTATATCAGGGCCCAGGCTAAGGACAGGGAGCAGAAATTAAAGGCAGTAAGGAGAGCTCCCTGTAGGAGCCAGGAATCAGACAGAGTCTGTGGTCCTGAGACTGGGGAAACTAAGCTACAAAGCTGCGGGTGAAATTCAGAGTAAGGTGGGGAAGGAAGGAGGGACCCAGGCTAGGCCTGGCCACAGCTCTTGCTCCTCAGAGTCCAGGGAAGCTCAACCTGAAGGGGGCCTGGAAAGAAAACACTGACTTAATAGTTGGACACAAAGACAAAGACTTGATCCAGCAACAATCTAAACTCTAGGCTGGACAGAATCCAAAATGGGAGGGCCTCAAACGAGAGCAAACATGAAGTCTGTCCAGAAAGTACCCAGCCATGTAATATGAGAAATGGAGACATTCGTTGAGGAAGATATAAGAAACATTGTACACAGGACAATGACGCCTCAGTCCCCTTCAAAGTAGTCACTTCGGGACCTCTGCAGCCTGTACAAGTTCAACATTCTCAGGTGTTCTGCTTGTTGTAGGCCTTTGAGAACATGGATCACTTTCAAGATTCTCGACCACCTTTGAAGCATTTGTGCCGCACTTGTATTTGCCCTGCATTCATTGCATGGTCCCAGAAAGCCTTCTGAATCATCCAAACGGTTTCTGCAGAGGAATGTTCAAGCTTAATGCAAAATTTGATGTTCTACTCGCTCAGTTATTTTGAATGCAAGGGCCACACAGCACACATGCTCACTCAACGGGGTCTAGCGCCCCACTGACTAGCATGGTGAAGTCATTGTTCACGCACGCGCATTCCAGTCCACTCTGCTTGGCTGCCAGATTACGTGGATGTCATGCAAACCATTCTCATTATGTTAACAGTGGCTGGATACTTTCCAGACAGACCTCGTATACCTCCCTGGGCAAGGCTGTAGAACTGCACTTACCACGTGTGTTCTTAATCCTTATAATAATGCCTCGTGCCCATTGTAATTTGCATTGCAAGAGTATGGAAACCTGGGGTGAGGAAGAAAGCAGGGGTATGGAGAAGACAATGCAGGGAAAGAAACAATGGCTAAAGCCCCTCCCTCTGTCACAGTCCCTTTAGGTGGAGGGCAGGTGTGGGATCAGAGCTGTGAATGAATAAAGAGAGAGAACTGGCGACTAATTCTGCAGGACAGAGAAGGCCTGGGTTCTCACTTGCATCTTCCTCCCCAGAGGAGCAAGAAGATCCTACGTGAAATGAGATTCAAGCTCATCCTCTATATTTTGTCTGCTCGTGAAGCATTTTCAAACTCCAAGCAAATATTATGCAAAGACAATTTTATTCGTAGAAATACATGCTGGCCATGCAGGATTCCGTAGCTGGAAGATACACAAGTCTGGGCTTAGGGAGTCGAGTAGGGATGGTCAGTAATTGCAAGACAGATTTGCAATTTCACATCAGAACTTCTTCTTCCATGACTCAAGCTAAGCAGCTGTTGGCTCAACTTTAAATATCTCACGGGGCATTAGTGGTGAGTAAACATGTCCTTAATTTAATAAAAATGAATAATCTCCCTAGCTACTCTTCTAGAATTTAGAGGGTTTGTTGACTGCAGAAAAATACATCACCTGTTCTAGTCTAGTTATAAATATAATCTGTGAATTTTTTTTTAAAGTCTCAT
>NW_012137747.1:317922-320185 GCF_000956105.1 Propithecus coquereli | reverse complement strand
ATCATATTCTGAGAGCAAACCCAATGGCCTGTTGATTGGCTGCCTAGACACAGGATGCTGTAGTACCCGTAAGATACTTCATCTACAGAAAAAGCGTAATTTCAAGGATAATAGAGAATTGTCATTATATCAAATAGCTATCATTTTGTAGTTCTTTAGACATCACAAAGCACTTTTTTCATAGAGCATATACTGAAAAATCAATAAAACTGAGTTCTTATTACCTAGTGACATGGCCTGACACAGATTATTAGAAATTTTGGACTCAGTTTCTCCAGCCATTAAATGGGGGTAAGAAAGAGAGCTTGGCTGTTAGATCACTGAAGCTATGGACTCAGGTGAATCATGTTACCCAAGACCCCTCACTCACACAGAGACGGAGGTCCTTCTTGATGGCAAGGAAGGAATTGGCGAGACTGCTGATCTTCCGGAGGGTATGATGGTCAGGGGTCTGGTAGTTTTTAAATACCCTGTCCAGATAGAGCCTCAGTAAATGACGGAGGAGGCAGCACCGATCTGCAGGCTGCAAAGGAGACAAGTGTGTTGGTGAGGGGAGGTGAGGACAGAGACAAGACCAGGGTAATGGAGGAGCTCCCACGCCGTACTTCCTCCTGGAGCTTGTCTGAGCCAAGCACATACCTTTGTGTCTTGCAAAGACCCCATCCTCCTCAAGATCCTGATGTCAATGTTTCCATCTCTGGCTTGCTAAACAGAAGCAGACAAAGCGAGAAAGGATGGGTCAGTGACTGCTGCCAGGGTCTTAGATAGCAAGATCTCGTCTCCCCTCCCTGCCAAGGCACAGTGGGAGGCAACCTTTCCCAAAACATTTTTATATTAGGAACTACAGATATTTCTTGGAAATGCACCCTCCTGGTAAGGAGTCCTCCACCTGCCTTTTTTCACGATCACACTCCCAGGGAAGAGAGAGCCAGACAAGGAGGGAGGAGGAGAGGCACCCGGGAGAGGCGAATGTCCCCGTACATACCACACTGTCCCGTATCTCGGAAAATCCACTTTGTATTTCCTGAAGGTTTGAGGTGATCACACAGCTTCCCAAATGAAGTGTCTTCAGCCCAGTAGAAGGAGTGCAGAGGAGGTAAAACATGGCAGAGAGAAGGGTGAATGCGAGACCCGAGCCTTTCATCTTATGCCTGGAATCTGGAGACCGTGGGAGCTGGGAATTCAAAGGAAAGAGCATGACTTACTGACGTCACCATCTGATTCGTAAGAAGCCAATCCAGCCGCCAGGGATGTGCCTCGTCCAGGTGCCCACTGAGGGGAAACGGAACAGCCTTATCTGCCTCCAAACAGCGTGGCCCATTCGTACCACTTACTAAGAAAAACTGCTGAGCCTCCCGTGAAGAGAAGCCTTCAGGTGCCGTTCGGGGTCTGAGTGTGAGTTGGTGCTACGGATCTTGGTTCTTTCATTCTGTCCCCATCCCAGCTCCACTTTTTTCTCAACTACCCAGCGGATAAGGCCCAGGACAGCGGGCACTTGCAGTGAGGAGAGGATGGCATTTCGGGGAAAATGTCAATACTTGTTTTAGGGAATTGACGCACAGAGCTTTCCCTTCCAGATGCGTAAGCAGCTCACCCTTCTGGTTCCACGAGACCTGTGGGGAACTGGGGAAAACAGAATCTCACAAAAGTTATGTCTGTGCCATCAAAAACACCTGGGGAAAATTGTCTGGGTTTTATGGCCACCTACAGAGCAGAGGAGTTCAGCTCTGTCTGGCATTTGTCTGAGATCAGATAGGTTATTTGAGGATAATATTAATAGATTCATTTCATCCCTGAAGGCAAAGAAAGAGTCGATGATTTCATAACAACCCTACTGCCAGGGATAGGCACGACCTGATGGGCAATCAGCCAGATGCTACCTAACACGGCTCCCTCCTGAGGCATCTGGACCTGCACAGCGCCCTCTGCAGGAAGACTGCAGTCAGGCACTCCTGGGGTGAATTCAGGAGCATGCTCTTTCCCGCTCTGCAACTCAAAAGATGAAGTGATCCCAAAAGACAGAGAAGAAAGGCAGCGAAGGAATTCAATTCTTCTTGGGTGAGGCTGCTCAGTAAGCAAGCAGTTTATGGTGTCTGCTTAGTTTTAAGATAAAATGACAATGGGCTGGGGTTAGGGTGAGATAGATTAAGGTGCTCACCTTGGGCACATAATTTAAGGGGGGCACCAAAATGCTCAGTCATCAAGATAAAGGCTATTTTAATGCAAGATCAAAATGAATGAATTTTCAAGAAACTCTCTCAAA
>NW_012137747.1:316493-317872 GCF_000956105.1 Propithecus coquereli | reverse complement strand
TAATAAATATATCCAACAGTAGAAAAGAAGTTACAAAAATCTTATAAAAGTGTGGTCTAAATTAAGATTGGAGACACATAAAGACAACCACATATGGAAACAAATAATAAATAAGAAACACTGTGACCAGCACTAAGTCACTATGGCAAAGAGATGGCGGCGTGGGCCATGCCTGCACAGGTCGGTCCCGAGGACTGGGACTCACGGCCTGGAGTGCTCTCAACATCAGCATCACTTTTGTGCTATTCTGTCTCCTCCATCCACCGCAGAAGAATGTCCAGTTCCCCCAGCGCCTTCACAACTGCTGCCTGAGGCTCGAGCTGAAAGAGACACACACCGTGCGGTTAGAACTCACAAAGAGACAACACCTACTCCAGGATCAATCCTCTCTCTTACTGTAGGTCTACTGGGGATTGTGAGCAGAGCATTCTCTTCCAGATGAAGAACTTGAAAGAAATGATAGAACCTCAAGGCCTCACATGAGGAAGGGGAAATCATTGAGTCCATCACCCTAGTCTTACATGTGGAAACTGAGGCCCAGGAGGGTAGGAAAATCGGGACTACGACCTGAGCCTCTTGAATCACAGAGATCAAAGTAACTAGGCTGTTTTCTTTAGGAAAGGTGTGTGTGTGTGTGTGTGTGTGTGTGTGTGTGTGTGTGTGTGTGTGTAGGGGTTGCCTACTGTGTGTACTTCAACTGGACAGATGTTGATTGTGCCAGGCATTGGACTGGTGGCTGGGGATTCAGAGGTGAATGGCACACCCCCCCCACCGCCATCTCCAAGGAATTCACAGCTGAATGAGGGAGACGGGCAGAAATAGGCAGCTAAAATGTAGCGTAGTGAATAAATCGCAGAGCCCCACAGCACCACAGGGGAGGCACCTAACTCCTAGAGAAGCAGCCAACACCTTCCTGGAGGGGACGCCTCGGCTGTCTGAAAGGACAAGTAGGAGTAAAGTGCAGGCCTTCCTGGCAGCTGGCAGAGGTGTCAAGGTGAGAAACAGCATGGCGCAGGTGTGTGTGAAGTTGTGAGTGTTTTCGAGGGTATGCACAAATGTGTGAATGTTGGAACACTGTTGCCCCTCATTTGTGCAGCTGGAAGATCTCACTGTCCCTGGAGTGACTTTTCTGTCCATTTCCAGAGCATCATCCAGGGAGGGCACCCTTCTAGAGCCTGGACCAGTGTCCCCAGGGTTAAAGCGAGGATGGTCCCCATGACCTCAGAGGGCTGTTGACCTGAGGGTACCGGATCTCTACCAGCAGGAATATGCACCCCACTCATCAGTGATCTCAGTTCTAAAAACACACTCATCCCAATCAATGCCAAGATTGCACCTACCTCTTCGAAGTGACTCAGAATATGGCTGTACTTGTTCGT
>NW_012137747.1:303119-305238 GCF_000956105.1 Propithecus coquereli | reverse complement strand
GAGGGAAGAGAAGGAGAATCCTTTCTTATGAAACAAACTCAGCTTCCTAACCAAGCCATTTTTGGGTAGGAAACAATTTTCTAGACACCAAGAAGAAAACCCAGCCGCTCCTTTTCCCCATGGCAAGTCCTGACTTTGCAGCTCAGGGTTTTCCCTGTCTACGACGTCACAGTTGCTGACAGCTGAGCTTCCTGCCCCGTTGCATCACTTTGCAGAGAAACACACGGGCCTCCGGGTTCTGCTGGAGGAAGAACCTCAGCTCACCAGGTGGGCAGGTAGAGGACTTGGCCACTCCCAAGCTAGCAGTGCTGGGAGCTTGGCCCCACCAGCAGCCCCTGCTGCCTTCCCAGGAGACAGGCAGGGTAGGACGGGCAGAGCAGCTGACTACCAGAAGCATACATTTTCAGTTCCCTGTCCCCAAAGCTGCCAGCGTGAATGACGTCATTTCCCTTTCCTGCGTTTTTCCATCACTCTCTGTTTAACCAGCTCAACTTGTTTCCCTCCTTTCTGCTGAGACTTCCTCTGACATAGCTGGGTCCCCAGCATTGGCTAACTCCTCCTGTTCCCTGCCTGCAGAGTGGGAGTCACTGGAAAGATCCTCCCCTGGAATTGGAGTTGGGAACAGAACTCTGGACACTGGCCTTGAATTAACAGTTTCCTCACCTAGAAGAATAAGAATATCCTCGATTCTTTTCCCTTCAATTTCACAAACAAGCACGGAGAATTTCCACGTATGGGCACTGAGCAGAACTGACCTAAAGGCTACCAAAGTGGAAAAGACACTGTTAAAGACAGGTGTCTGTGCTCTGCATCATCTATGGAGTGTCTATCCAGAAGTTGGTACCCATTTTGGCCTCTCCCCACTGTGACCTGGGCCCTGGCACCTCCACCCAGAGCACCCTGGCCTGTGGACTGTACTTTGTTCAGTTCTGTCACCACGAGGACCATCCTTCTGTCTGAACACCCTCTCCCAGCCCAATGCACACACCGTGGAGAAAGGATTGGGGTCAGGGAAGACATATCTAGGTTGGGAAGGAAGCGGTAAGAAAGAAATAACAGAGGGAGACAAATAACAGAGAAAAATCAGAGACACAGAGAGAGAGAGAGGGAGAGACAGAGAGAGAGAGAAGACAGACACAGAGAAAGAAGATCCGAAATGGACCGATGTCAAGAGGGAGCCAGTGGTCAGAGGTCCTCCGTCCCTTCCTGATCAGGAAAGGGTGCAGGCTGGGGAATTTGGAGACCCCGTCTGGAGCCCTTTCTGCACTAACTTGCTTTGGGAGCCCAGGTATATTCTTGGTCCCCTCTAGGCCTTAGCTTCCCCATCTATTATGTTTTTAAAGGCTCCTGTCCTTTCTAACAATCTCCATTTATGATTCCTCGATTGACTCTTCCTAAATCAGAAGACACTTCCACTCATAGGTAAAGTGCAAAGTTTATTCAGAAACATCAGTCCGTACAATATGTACTATGGGATATCATTCGCTCACATCACAGACACGGTTTACACAATTTCACAATAAATTAGCAGGGAGCTGACCCTTTCCTTCCAGGATGGCCTATAGGACCTTAGGACAGACATATTTTATTATAAATACCACAGTGGACTATTCGGCTATGTTCAGGGGGGATCGGGCAGCCTGAGGCCAGCCAGTGAGACTTGCAGCTGCAGGCTGAGATCTGCTCGAACCCAGATTCTCCCCAGCCCAGGAGAAGGAATTCCAAATCAACAGAGAGGTTTCTCGTCTGGATAAACACGGGGGCCTTCCCCGCTTCCCTCCTCTTCAAAGCAGGCTGTCTCCCCCAGAAAACCGCACAGGGGCCGTTCATCCCTGGATTATTAGGCAGCTGCCGTGTCATCAAGCAGCCGAAGTTTCCTGATGATTCTTGTCAATCCAGGCCAGAAAGACGTCGAGCTCTCCCAGGGATTTCACAGCGGCGGAGCGGACCTCCAGCTGAAAGCAGCGAAACCATCGTGAGAACCTACCTTTCTAGACTGTGCAGTCGTTTTCAATTCACTTTCCCCATATTCTGGTCCCCACGAGGTTTTCATTTTACTCATCAAATAGATTTGCATAGCATCTAGGCTCAAAATTATTTTCCTAACAGGCAACCAAAT
>NW_012137747.1:296891-303069 GCF_000956105.1 Propithecus coquereli | reverse complement strand
TGAAAGTATTATAAATTTTGTTTGGGGCATAAGTAAAATATTTAAACTTAAAATAATGTGAGTTATAATAAACCCACTATGTAATTTTTTCAATTTTTTTCAACTACTTTAATATCTTGGGAAAAAATAACACACATGAAATACATAAAGATATGCACGTGTGTGAATACATATATATATGTGGATGTACATCTTGGCTCCATGGCTTGGCAAAGCACTGAAAATCGTTATCACTAACTAAATTTTTCCTATGTACCAGGCAATATGATAGACATTTTTTACATTCCTGGCCTCCAGAGTTACTGCCAATTGTAGGAGAAGGGAATGAGCACACCAAACACAAAAATATCAGACAGAACTCTGGATTTAGAGAAGAGAACTGAGTCCAAATAAATCCAGTTCCCAGCTATGTAAGTGGTTCCAGTTTACCCAGGACTAAGGGGGGGTTCCTGAGATACCAGGAATTTCAGTTTTAAAACTGGAAAAGTCAAGGGTAAACGGGAATGAGTTGGTCACCCTACATCTATGTGACTTTGGACAAGTCAACTCACTTCTCTGAGCTTCATTTTCTTAGCCCCCAAAATGGTAATAATTAAACTTACCTCGGAAACTTGTTTTGACATTTGAATAAAATAAAGCATAATTTATACACCTAACACACAGTGTGTGATCAGTTCATTTTAAGTAGTAGTTGATGTTAGCTGCCTTGAACTGAGTGAGTGTGCAGTAGATCTACCTGAAGTTCAGCAATTCGATCAGCATCTATTGAGCTGCACGGTCCTGAATGTTGTGCTGGTACCAAAGCACAAAGATAAACATGATGAGTCCTTGTTCTCATGGAAAAGACTCCTTTAGACATGGCCCTGAACATAACCAGGTAAATGACTGGGGGGACAGGGCTGATCCCTGGAATAATGTGAGCAGTGTCAGTAGAGGGGAGGGTCTCTTACCTGTGCTCAGGAAGGGCCGCTGCTTCTGGTCTCCTAGGAGTCTGTCTCAAGCTGAAAGGCTTCCAGTTATTTATATACACACATGTGTTTGTCACAGGAAGGAAGTGAGCTTGGGCAGGTGAGGGCTGGAACTCCCTTGGAATTTCTCTCTTGGCATGGCACTTCCTCAAGTCCTAAAGCAGCCAGATTGCAGCCTGGATTATCCCAACACCTTCCTCCTCCAAGAAGCACTGCCCCAGGGGATTGCTGGTTGTAATTGTGGATTAAGGATGTGCCTCCTTCTGGCTCTACCTTCCTGCTTGGTAAAATGATAGGACAGAGACGATCTGAATTACAGGACCGAGAGAGAATTCCAGGGGGTGTTTTCCCCTCTCCTCTAAATCCAGCTCTCCCTAACCCAGTTTCTCCCCAACCCCAGACGCTATGGGCTCATTCCTGCTATCTCCCCTCTGCTTTTTCTGTTCCCACCATTGCTCCCCAACTTGGCCAAATACCTTCATTCATTATCAGAGAGGAGACCCAAAGCCTTTATTCCTGAATGACTCTGGGTGACATCAGCCCCTTCCTTCTCTGACTTCCAATAGCCGATTTTTCTTTGGCATCGGATGTTGCCCTCTGTTTCACGGACCTGAGCCTTTTGTCCCTAATGACACTGGAAGATTCTCTTAGGCAGGGACTAGTCCGTCATGTAGCACCACACTCCCTGACAAGATTAAATTCAAAGAGCCTGAGATGCATTACAGACTGCTTTGAAAACTGTCAAGATAGTAGGGACTATAATATGTTCCTTTTCAGCTTTTTTTCCTACTCAATATCTAAAACTCTGAAGTCTTATAGTTGAGTCCAAAGATTCCACAGTTTGGCATATAATTTCATCTTTCTGGATCTCAGTTTATGAATACATAAAATGAGCGAAACAGAGTAGATTACACATAAAGTCCTTTCCAGTCCCGACATTCAGTGATTCTTTGATGCTCTTCTACCTTTTGGATCAGAATGCTCTTTTCAATGTTTTCCCGGAGTTTTCTGAAAACAAAGACCATGACTTTTCATTGTAATGCTTTTAAATGTCAAAAACATGTGCAAATATCTAATCTCTCTTAAACTATTTAAACTCATGCCTGTTTTTCCCATCATTGGTGCTAAGTAACCCATTTCTCATGATGGTTCATAAATGTGATTAAAGTAAAATTGGAAACGTGGTCTGACAAGAATACTTGAAGTCAAGATTTTCAGTAAATCTAGGCTTGTGTGGGCTATATAGCCATGCTAGTCAATTCTTTTCTGTTGACCAAGAAGAACCCAATTGCTTTGTTTTAAGCCACCTGTAATGATTAATTAAACTTGGTTATTCACACACAATCCCAACTTTACTTTCAATAATCATCTTCCCTTTTCCTGTGTCAAAATGCTTTATTCTTTTAAAATCCACCGACCAGATCCCGGATCACACTCTGTGGAGATACCAAGTCAACTCATCTCCTCTACTAAACTGTCCCTGCCTCACCCTAACCTCTCTCCACCCCCATTTCCCAAGGCAAACCTGATCCCTCCCACCTTTTCACCTGAACTTGACCTTGTACATCCCTCTTTTGTGCATATCACAGCCAATTACACATTTTTGGTTATATATCTGTATCTCTCACTAGCCTGAGAGCTACTTGTTCATGTCCTTGGTCTCAACTCCTAATGGCTCCTGCCAGGTGCTCAGTTAATGTCCGGAGCCATGAGGCCCGGCAGCTGCTTATCCAAGATGGCCGCGAGCCATGTGGATCGGCCTGCTTATCTAAAATGGCCAACCAAGCCCGCGCATTTGCAAAAGCCCGCGAAAGAGCTTGTAAGTTTCCATTTACCCATTATGACGTAGCCCTTGAAAGCCGCCTGAGGGTTTCCTTATATGGAAATCCTCTGGCTGGAAAGCCAGAGCCTCGGAAAGCACCGCCCCTTTACTGTTACCTCCTCTTTCTGCCTTACTTAAGCCTCTGCCCTACTGCCAATAAACGAGACTTGATCAGACTCCTGTCTTGTCTCCATTTCTTGTGTCTCCTGCCTCTCCCAATTCCCACTCCCTCTTCCAGGGTCCGCGTTGACTACCCCACGGGTCGGGACAGTTAATACCTGGTGACTATTAAATGAACATGTTGATTTATTATTGTTTCCCTGTTATGCTGTGTCCTGAAGTGTAAGCTCCATGATGTCACTTATGAGGGGACCCAGGGGCTCCCCTCCCACATATCTTCTCCAGTAGGACCTGGAGGGTGCACAGATCTTCTTGGTTGAAGAATTATATCCCAATGGCAAGAATCTCCTTATCTAGTGGTAGACTATTCCTTCTGGGCTGTTAGAGTTGGAAGTGACTTTAAGTACATCTAGTCCAATCCCCTCATTTTATAAATGGGAAAACTACAGTCTAGAGAGGCTAAGTAACTTGCCTAAAGTCACTCAGCTGGTAAAAGGCAGACCGGAAGTTGAGTTCAGTGCTCACACCACTACACGGTACTCTTAACCCACTACGAACTCTTCTTCTATAGTAAATGCTTATCTTAGAAATTGGACTGAGGGAGAAGCTTTTCCTTCCTTGCAATTCTGGCAGAAGAAAGTAGTTTTCAATGGAAAGAGGGTAGAGGATGTTAACACAGCAGATCACATGGGACTGACAACCAGGAGACCCAATTCTAATACTCATTTTCTTGCCAGCTTTCAGGGAGACCTTTGGTGACCCCAAGACGAGGTCTTATACCTTTCAGGTATTCAGTGTTTCATCCATAAAATAAAGATAACACCTACCTTGCCTGTATAGCTCACTGAGTTGGCAGGAAGAATATCCATATATGCATATGTATATAAACCTTTAAATACATAAGGTCATTTTTATCATTCCTTATAGTTGATAGAATCGATTTTAAAAGCCATTCTTTCAATAAACATTTATTAAATGCCTACTGTGCACAAGACAGTGTGCTGAATGCTGTGAGGATTACAGAGATGCCCCAGTCGGATCTCCAGCCCCTAGTTGCTGACAGCCTTGTTGGGACGAGGGGTGTGCTTGCAGGAGCACCAAGAACTCCAGCACTACCGAGTGGGGAGGATGTAAGTGCCAAGTGGCACAGAGGAGGGAGCTACCACATAGAGGAAAGTTTGAACTGAGCCTTGAAGGTGGGGGGCAAAATGTAAAGGGCACAGATGCTGGGGAGGGGTGGGGAGGAGGGTGAGGTCAGACAAAGGGCATTCAGCATGGAGATGAGCTAGGGCAGCAAAGCCCACGGTGTACTTGAGGACCAGCAGTGGATTCGCTTGGCTGGAGCTGGGATTCGTGTAGGGGAGCAGTGTGGGAATCAAGTTGGAAATATGGCTGCAACATCAAAGACCAAGAACATCATGCCAAGGAATATGAATTTGGACTGGGAGTCTAGAAACCTAAGTTCTAGTTCTAGCCTTTCCTTCACCCACTGTGTGGTCTTGGGAACAGCACTTCTGTTCCTCATCAGTGAATCAATGGTGGGGAAATAAATTGAATGTTTTCTTAAGTCCCTTTTGACTTGGCTTTCTTGATTCTTTGTTTTTCCCCTTGAGGCAATAGGGGAGCCATTCGCTGAAGTGTCTTTGGTGGAGGAGAGACAGGGGAATAGCTGTGCACGAGCCTTTGATGTTCAAGGGCAGCAAGCGGCTGACACATTGTTAACACTCAAATGGAACAAATAGGGGAGGCGGCTTTGGTGGAGAAGCCAGGGGTGCATTTCATGAGCACATCACGCCAACCTGAGAAAGTGGGGTTTCAACACTGGGGGTCAGCATCTAATCAGCGCCAGCGTAATTATACAGATAAGCTGGGCAGAGGGAAGAGAAGGAGAATCCTTTCTTATGAAACAAACTCAGCTTCCTAACCAAGCCATTTTTGGGTAGGAAACAATTTTCTAGACACCAAGAAGAAAACCCAGCCGCTCCTTTTCCCCATGGCAAGTCCTGACTTTGCAGCTCAGGGTTTTCCCTGTCTACGACGTCACAGTTGCTGACAGCTGAGCTTCCTGCCCCGTTGCATCACTTTGCAGAGAAACACACGGGCCTCCGGGTTCTGCTGGAGGAAGAACCTCAGCTCACCAGGTGGGCAGGTAGAGGACTTGGCCACTCCCAAGCTAGCAGTGCTGGGAGCTTGGCCCCACCAGCAGCCCCTGCTGCCTTCCCAGGAGACAGGCAGGGTAGGACGGGCAGAGCAGCTGACTACCAGAAGCATACATTTTCAGTTCCCTGTCCCCAAAGCTGCCAGCGTGAATGACGTCATTTCCCTTTCCTGCGTTTTTCCATCACTCTCTGTTTAACCAGCTCAACTTGTTTCCCTCCTTTCTGCTGAGACTTCCTCTGACATAGCTGGGTCCCCAGCATTGGCTAACTCCTCCTGTTCCCTGCCTGCAGAGTGGGAGTCACTGGAAAGATCCTCCCCTGGAATTGGAGTTGGGAACAGAACTCTGGACACTGGCCTTGAATTAACAGTTTCCTCACCTAGAAGAATAAGAATATCCTCGATTCTTTTCCCTTCAATTTCACAAACAAGCACGGAGAATTTCCACGTATGGGCACTGAGCAGAACTGACCTAAAGGCTACCAAAGTGGAAAAGACACTGTTAAAGACAGGTGTCTGTGCTCTGCATCATCTATGGAGTGTCTATCCAGAAGTTGGTACCCATTTTGGCCTCTCCCCACTGTGACCTGGGCCCTGGCACCTCCACCCAGAGCACCCTGGCCTGTGGACTGTACTTTGTTCAGTTCTGTCACCACGAGGACCATCCTTCTGTCTGAACACCCTCTCCCAGCCCAATGCACACACCGTGGAGAAAGGATTGGGGTCAGGGAAGACATATCTAGGTTGGGAAGGAAGCGGTAAGAAAGAAATAACAGAGGGAGACAAATAACAGAGAAAAATCAGAGACACAGAGAGAGAGAGAGGGAGAGACAGAGAGAGAGAGAAGACAGACACAGAGAAAGAAGATCCGAAATGGACCGATGTCAAGAGGGAGCCAGTGGTCAGAGGCCCTCCGTCCCTTCCTGATCAGGAAAGGGTGCAGGCTGGGGAATTTGGAGACCCCGTCTGGAGCCCTTTCTGCACTAACTTGCTTTGGGAGCCCAGGTATATTCTTGGTCCCCTCTAGGCCTTAGCTTCCCCATCTATTATGTTTTTAAAGGCTCCTGTCCTTTCTAACAATCTCCATTTATGATTCCTCGATTGACTCTTC
>NW_012137747.1:275596-295851 GCF_000956105.1 Propithecus coquereli | reverse complement strand
GAAACCCCAAAGGATAAGTGTCCACCGCAATGTCACCCAGCCACTTAGTAACAGAGCTGGAACTAGAACCCAAGTCTCCCCACTTATTTCACCTTCTTCAGCAGACTTAAAGGAGGTGGTAAGATCTAAAAGCACGTCCTGTAGAGCCAGCCAGCGTGTGATCAAATCCTACCTCCACCACACGGTCACAGCAGGAGCTTAAGTTATTTAATCTGCTTGTGCCTCGGTTTCTGCATTTATCCAATGCAGATAATGACTCAGCATTGTCGTAAAGGACAAATGCGTCAATGCTCGTAGTGCACTTAGAACAATACCTGGCTCATAGTAGCAACCACATGACTTTTAGATGTTTCTATAATACTATCCTATGGAGCCTCTCCACAAAGAAGCAGAGCTCTGAACAGACTCCCTACCTCCTTGCTAGTCAAAGGGTTGGCATCATTTGGGAGCGTGATCTAAATGCATACACTCAGATGTCACCCCAGCCCTACTGAACCAGAATCTGCATTTAGCAGGATCTTCAAATGATGCGCATGAGAAGCACTGCTTCCCCGTCCAGTCTAGGTGAGATGTGCACTCTAGTCTACATCAGCATCTACAGGGGAAGCATGATACCTTCCTCACCACACACAATGCTGATGGCAGGTACTGACCACAAGGACACCACGCAGATAACTTGTTTCATGCATAACAGCTCATAGTTCACGGCGGATCTTAGCTCTCTCTGTCCCACCCTCATCTTACACAGCATGTGCTTTCTCCAAACTATAATACAGGTCAGGCCTGATACTGAGGCTATAAGAAAACAGCGGAGGGATGATGGAGAAGTGGAGCCCAGGAAATTCGCAAATGAGGTAGGACCAACGCACTCTTTGCAGACACATAGAAATGGGAAAGCCCACAATTACACTTATGGAGTGAATGAATGAATTTGAGCACAGAGGAGGCGGAAGGCTTGGCACTCTCTCATTCAGATTTCTCCCACTCATCTTCCATCTTCCCCGTCCTCTGCCCAGAACTTACCTGATCATAGTTGTCATGAACTATTCTGGTTGCATTGGTGGCTTCCTGCCTGCAGTGACACCGCCTCTGCTCCTGCTGTGATACAGTAGAGGCAGCTCCTATCAGAGGACATTTCCACCCTGGCATGCTCTGACTGCCAACCCCACCCCACGAGAAGTGACATTTCTCCTTGCTTTCACAGTGAGAGTCAGGTGAATAAACTGGAGTGACAGCAGCCAGGAGAGAACAGGGCCTGTTTGCAGAGTCACCTGCATTTGACCATGGCTGCTGCTTCTTCTGGATTTATAGCCCACCAGACTGTCAGCACCAGGGGGCAAGGACTGTGTCTAGTCTACCTCGTCCCCACCCTGTGACCGCAACACCCCACAATGTAGGCACTCGGTATACATTTGTTGGGTTAATTGCTTAAATCATTGGTTAAACGAATCCATGTGATTCCATTATCGTATGAATGTAAGTAGGACAGGGATCACTACTCCTTCTAACAATTTGAGACTCTGAGGCACAGAGAGGTAAAGTCACTTGCCACAAAGTCACGCAGGAAATCATTAACAGGAATAGGGCTAGAACCTAATTGGTTTGTTACGGTTTTGTTTGTGATGTTTGATTTTAATAGTTCACAATGAATTTACAGGGGACACGTAGGGCTAGGCTCTACCAAGGAACGACCCAGAGGTTAACTGGTGGGGAAACCCCAAAGGGCCAGAAGCAAAGACGCTGGGGGTATGCTTATGGTGAGACCGGACCCCTTGGCATGCCTCTCTCGCTTAAGGAATCCTTTGCCACAAGTTGGTCACCCCGGGAGGATTACCCATGAGGACACCCGTCTGCTGAGCTGTGAGCAGATAGGAAGCCCCGGGGGAAGCAGCAACCACTGGGAGAAGTTCTTGATGGTTCTCCCTGTGGATCTGGATGACAGGCAAGGAATTTCCTTTGACTCCGACAACCATGTCAGAAGGCCAGTCGGGGCCAGCACCTCCAGGGCCCTCCCTGGGGCGGACGGGGAACAGATGCTTAGAATCAGGACGCGGTGACTCACACAGCGCCGCAGGGTTTTCTGCATGTAGAGGAAAGAGTTGGCAATGCTGCTGATTTTTCTCAAGATTTGGGGGTTCAGCTCCTGATGATCCTTGAACACCCTGTCCACATAGAATGCCAGGAGGTTCTTGGTCACGCAGCATGCATCTAAGGGCTGCAAGACACAAATCAGAGAAACTCCCAGAGGCCCTCTTCTCTTACCGTCTCAGAGACCAAAGCAGACTATTTGAGTATGAGGTAGCAAGAAGTGAGACAACTAAAAGTCATTTTTTAAAAATTTATGATGGTCTCAGAGTGTTCGTCCTCTTACGCACATCATAGCTATTTGGGACAAAGACAGCAGGGGGAGATTCCCATGAACACTTCTCTTTGTATGTCCAGGAGATACATTAAGAAAGGATGGGGCCCTGAACCCCATCATTGACTAGATTCTCTCCGCAGTATTCCTAGCGTATCATCACTAACTTCTGCTTAAATCCTTCCAGGAATCAGGTGCCTCCTTTGTAAGAGGACTGATGTCTGAGCAACTTTCTTGAAAAGTACTTCCTTACAATACAGAGGCCTCTCTGTTATGTCTCCCTCCGGCAATACCCGAGGGCTATGGCATGCCAGGCTTCAGCTGGCCATGCATCCCTTCAACTGCAGTGACGCTGTGTTCATTCTGGCCACCTGCTCTGGGCCGCACTGCTCGGCTCCCCTCCAGTAGGTCCTTTTGAAACCACACGGAGCATTTGGATGGGGCTGAGCTTTGCAAGAAGGGACACAGACAGCTGCAGAAATGGGCACATCTGGATAGGTCTGCAGAGAGCAGATGTCTCCAAGAAAGGGCCCCTAAAACTCCCAAGCACAGCCCAGAGAAGCTGGCCGGATAGAATTTCCTTCCAGCAGTTTGCACCCCACCCACCACCCCAAGAGCCAGTGAATTACTCCGCAGAAGATTAACTCAGTCTAAGTGGGAGTGGCCACAGCAGGACAGCACATCCGTCTTCATTAGCAATAAAAGAGCAGAGACGTCCCAGCCCCAGCGGCGGCTTTTCCTAGATGGCAAACGCTACCTCCTTCCCTTCCTCCGCTCCTGCCAGCTCCCTTAACCCAAAGGGCAAAGAGTTACACACTTCTGTGTTATCAAAGATTGCGGCGCTAGAAAAGGAGCACAGAAACGAAGGAAGGAGGGAGAGGAAGGAAGGAAGGAGGACAGAAGGAAAGGAGGGAGGGAAGGAGGAAGGGAAAATGATAAAGCCCTGAATCCCCATGGGCTCCTTTCCTTATTCCACATCAGCTATTTCTTGACCTTGAGAGGAGAAAGAATCTGGAGTCGGGGACATAAACTTGGGGTCTATGCACGCCTCAACCACTAACTAGTCATTCTCTCTCCCAAGATCTCAGTGTTCTCATTTGAAAATCATGGTTTAGGGATAGAAAGTATTTGGGGTCCCTTACAGCTGTGAGATCTTATGAGCCTCTAATACCGTTGACGGGAATGTTATTTCCTAAGTAGCTACATCTATTCACCAAGAATGAATCACTGCATAGAAGAATTACAAAGGCATTTGTCTCTCTCCCATGTGCAGAGAAGCCCAAGGAAAAAGTCACTCACTGCAGATACACCTTACACTGTGTCACATAAGTCCCTGAAAAACCTAGGTCTTTCTAGAATGCTTCCAAGGACTGGAGGAGCTCATTTTTAAAGGCATCTCTCGTGGCCCCTTTTGTAAAATGAATTATCACCTGGGGAGCCAACTGTTTCACGACACACTCTTACCACCTCCTATCTGGACAGTTAATCTCACCTTCTCACTGGCTTTCCTGCCTCACGCTGTGTGTTGCGAGGACACCGCCAGGCTGTCTTTCTAAAGCATTTTGTGATCATATAACTTTGGGCTCAAAAGCCGTCAGTGACTCTCTGCTGCCTCTACCTTATGGCGGAGGCTCAGCTTGCCTTCGGGGGTCTTTGGGAGATGACTCCAGGGTGTCTTTCTACCTCATTGCCCACCACTTGCCTACATGTCTTTCCCGTCACAACTCTCACGGTGCCCAACACACGTTCCTACCTTCACTCACCTTACGCGGTGCTCTTATACCCTCCAAATCCCTTCCTCCCTTTTATCTACTAACCTACAACCTCCTTGGCTTTGAAGTCACTGTTTGTTTTCTCAGCTCTCCCCAGGGGACCTTCCAAAATTACCCCCAAGCCACAGAAATCCTGGCCCCTGTGCGTGCCTGGCACTCCTAATAGTCTCTAGGGAAGTGGCATGTCTTTAATCCCTCCCCAGGGGTTCCAAGTCCCTGGGACCCTAGTGTGTCCTGATACCTCAACTGACACATGAGAAGCTTGGTGCATTTGGGGGACACTGGAGATTAGGAAAGAGAAGAGGACAGGGTGGGGATTTCTTTCTCAGCCCAGAGCCACTTCGCCGTGAAGATGAAAATAATAGGAAAGAGCCAACTAAGACCAATACCTTAATGCTCTGCAGGGTCTCCGACGTGGACAAGATAGTGACATTTTGGAAGGTGTCCTTAGCTTGCTACGGAGAGAAACATCAGAACAGACACAAGCGATGAGTACTCCATGTTCTCTTGAGACACCAAACATAACGAGAAGGAACTCACTTTTCAAGCAAAGCCGTAAGATGAGGCACACCCCTTGTCCGCACCTTTACCCCAACCCATACTCACGATGGCTCTTTTGATTTCTTGGAAACTCTCTTCTATATGGTGCATGTCCACGGAAATCAGACACCTCCTGAGACCACGGGTGTGCACCGAGCACAAGACAAGCACCGCGCCCAGGAGCCAGAGGGAAACGTACTGTAACTTCATGTCCTGCAGACAGGGGTGGAGGTCAGCTGCCCAGCCAAGGGTGGGGGGCAATGAAAGAAAAGGCCTCCGGTTGACACTCCCGAGGACCCCGCGGGGCAGGCCGAGCGGCATCCAAGAGAACAAGACTCACTACCTCAGCCTTGTGGAGTTTCAGGGGCCTGTGTCTCCTCTGGTTTCCTTGAATCGATTGAATATGAGTCCTCCTGCACCCCCACGCCAGGCCCCCACCTCCACCCCCAGCAAGCGCAATACTTTCTCAAGTCCCAGGGAGCAGATCTGTGTGCGTATCTCCCTCCTATGACTCAACACGGCTCACTTTGTCAACGGGGGTGAAAAGCATTGTTTTTAATAAATTAAATAGGAAAAAGAGGCCTGGTAATATGCCCCAGGAATTAGGCAACAGATCTGAAAAACCATTAAAGCATATTTGGTTTTTTATGTTTATCCCTGAAGTAGACAAAACCTTTTTATTATAAACCCCCAGTGTGTATCTGCTTAAAATCATGTGTTTGAGGCCAACTATGCAGATTTTGCCTTCTGGAGAAGATAGGACAGAGAGCCCCTGACATCTCCTATAACTGATTAGCTTGGTGAGGAGCTGGGGGAGGCGCCCACGGCAGAGGCCAGGTTGGCAACTTCCCATCCGTCGTCCGCTGAGCCAGGGGGCGTGAGGGGCACGTGTGCAGCTGGCTAGTTCCTAGGCAGGGCCAGATCCGAGATGATTGCCACCTCTTCTCATTCTCTTACCCTTCTTGTCTCTGTCTTTCTCTCAGGCTCTTCATTTAACCACTTTACACTGTGCCAAGTAACGTGCACAGAGAACAGTGCAGAAAATATAAGGGCAAAGCATATCGAGTGCTCTCTCTCTGCTTTCCCCCACGCTTGCACAAGCTTCACAAACAGAGCTTAGCCTTGGCGGTAAGACATAGGGCAACACGCGAGAATAGGCCGCCCTCTGCCCTGCGCCCCCGGCGGTGCCCACTGCGCTCTCTCCTTCCCATGGTGTGTGGCGGTGGAGGAGAGGAGGACAGCTGAGGGGCTGTGGAGCGCCCCTCTGAACCCCCCAGGACTGTAACTACAAAGACCCCTCGCGTGTGCGCCACGATCACGTCCACTCCCCACCTCCACGCCCCACCCCTTCCTCGGGATTCCCAGCTCCTTCTCTGGAAAGTGGAGAAACAGCACATCCTGCCTGGAAGACCCTTTTTGCCTCGTCTCTTTTTAAGTGGGCATCACTCCCAGTGAGTGGACAGGGGTGTGTCGGGACCTCGCCACGTGGCAGGCGTTATGCTAAGAAGCTTGATTCCCCTTTTCCCAACCTCTTCTTTTTGGAAATACAAGATACCCCTCCTGGAAAGTTCGCCCCCTCTATGAAGTATCCCTCCACATTCTGCAAAGTGCACCTGGGGCGTCAGAGCCACCCGCGGTGCTAACGAGTCACCTCCCTGCAGCTGCGGAGGATGAGGGCCAGGATGTGAAGGACGGCATGAGCCTCACCTCTTCTGGGTGCCTGCGGCTGCTCCGCGTGTCCTCTCTCGGTGTTCTTTGCCGTTTGGAAAGGGCTGGTCATTTTTATGCAGGTGGATAAGAGGAAATGCTGTCAAGGTTTACTGGGTGGATCCACCTTGGGGAGATTGTTTTTCCCCTTGTTTTCTTAGCATCTTATTTCCTTAATTGTTTTCTTTTCTTTCCTCTTTGAGATGTAGCTGATTAATCATTATTATGAAATGACTCTTCCTTCTGGGTCTTGACATGCAGTTTCTAGGAAAAATAAACTCCTCATCTCCATGCAAATGAGAATATCTCGCAACTCTTTGTCCGTACAGAAAAATCCAAATTAGGTCACTTTCCTCAGAGCTGCTACCAACTGTAGCCTGCAGGCAAACTCAGGAATGCATTCTCCCTGCCAGCAGCCAGCCCAGGAGACTCCACAGGTGCCTCTGGCTCCAGCACAGTCATCTCCCGATCCTCATACAGCTGTTGAGCACCTACTCCATACAGCTGTTGAGCATGTATCATGTGCCAGGTGCTAGCTAAATGCTTTACCTGTGTTGTTTCGTTTAACTTCTTGGAGAGCATTTTCTTCCCTCATGAATGCAAGGATTTCTTTGCACATCATTTCTTTCCCCTTCATCTTGTCCCCTGGAGGGTCCTTTCATTCTTGATTAATGCAAAGAGAGAAAATGAGACTGGGAAGTGGAGACACAAGGGCAGCCAGTGGCAGATCCCAGAACAGGACCTGGGATCCTCGCTCCTGGGTTAGAAGACCCTCTATCTAAATGACTTTTTGACACGAACTCTCCACCATGAAGTTCTGCAAGGGTTAGGGTTTGGGGCAATGGAAAGATAGGATGTAAACAGTTTTACATCCCTGTTAAATAAAATTTATAGGACACCATTGGTTTGCACTGAGCTCCTGCACTAAGCCCAACAGACCGAGCCAAAATGGAGTTACTCACCTTGAAGTTCCACTCCGCCAAGCTGAAACTAAGTGGTTTATCTGACCTTCCGGGAAATCAGGAGAGAGACAGATAAAAGGCAGATCTCCAAACAAGCCAGTTTTAGCCAGGATGATAGGGAAGTCCCCTCTGCTTTAACTTTTACAAGGAAAGTAACTTTGAGATGCTCAGTCTGCTTTCTGTTCTGTGTCTGCTGTCTTCAGCTCTTTTTTGCCTATGAAGCCAACCTCCTCTGCTCTTGGGAACACTCACTCTATTTTTATAAAATGAGATGTTGCCCAATTGTAGAATCCCAAAGCCAATTAAAATCTTTAAACTATTACTAAATATGTTTGTCTCCTGACATACCCCAAAACAAACTCTGGGAATGAATGGAGCTTGTTTTACCAAATGAAGTAACTGTGGGATGGGGTGCTGTCACAAGAGACCCCATCGGGCGGGCATGAGCCCTGCTCCTGCAGCAGACTGGGGTGACAGGGAAGTAGATGGGGCACTGGCAGAGAAGGAAGAGGGACAGGGAAGACTGGGGCCTTTTTGTGGGATAGAAGCAAGGGAAAGGAACCTCAGGGGCTGGAAGCCTTGTTTTCTTGCATCTCAGACGTAATGAAATAATACATGTTGAGGAACGCAGAATACTATAGTCGTTCACAATGTAGTTCTGGACTTAAACTCTGGGTCTCTCTCTCTGTTCTCTGTGAGACACTGGACAAGCTACTTAAGACCTTTCTGAACCTCCATAAAATAGGTAAGATAAATTGTGAGGGTCTGAATGAGTTAATAGATGGATTTGAAGGAGCTAATAGACGTGTATCATAGTAAGCACGTCTTAATGAATATTATTTATTTCTGTGCTATGTGCCAGGCACCTGGAAAAGGATAAGACACCTTTGTTAGGAGTTCATGGGCATCTCTCTGCTCCTTCCGGAGATAGGGGAAAGAGCTGCTCTTGGTTTTCGGGAATCTCCTCTACTCCCAGCCCCGTGTCCCCAGAAGGTGGCATGGGGGGAGGTGGTTGCTGCTTTCCCAGCAGGGCCTGAGCCTCCTGGTCCAGAACCCAGCTGCACATGTGAGAAGATTGCAACACTGCCCTTGCTGAGTCGCACTCCACATTCATCCTCTTGTGCTCAGACTGTATATTCTGACCCAGCTTTCATTTCAGGGCAAAGATGTCATAACCAGGAAGCTTGCAGGGGAAGGGAAAATATGGAAGATGTTTATGGATCTTCTTCCAGCACAAGGTGTATCACAGTGGCTGGGACTGGAAGCTGGGCTGACTGTCTCTGTTCCCTATGGCTGTCAGACTGAAGGCAAAACACTTAATCTCTGCGCCTATTCATTCACCTGTAAAACGGTGCAAATCATGCCTATTGAGGAATAGTCATCATGTCGGCATGGTGTGGAGATTAAATGATTGCCTGGCACACGATGATACCCTTTGTTATTAATTTTACAGCCCCCTTTACAGCCCCCCAATAGGCCCAACACTAATAAGAACAATAAAAAACGGCATCTCTTCATCCTAAGCCTTGCTGCCTGACCCTTGGCATAAAACAATAAGAATATAGATTGAAATGGAATGGTATCTGTCCCAGGATTGCAGTTAAACTATGAATCTGTTCTCTAGACATAGGGTTATGTCTAGCCTTAGAATTGGGACGTCTAGAACCAGTAGACCCACCGCTGGTATAGCAGAGCTCAATTTTCTATTTAGGAAGTCAGGAAGCAGAAAGAGTGTGAAGGAAGACTGGAGAGTCAGAATGGGGACTGCTCCGAGTTTGACGTGTACTAGACATAGCTCCGTTCATGCCTTCTGATCCCCTACCCCACCTACCATTCACTCCAACTTCATGGCTCATTCATGACGGTGCCAGGACAAAGTTCCTCTCCATAAAAGAGCGGAGCATGCCCTCTGCTAAGTGCTAAGTCCTGGAGCCCAGATAAAAATTGCACAAGTCCAGAGGGTACCATGCCTGTTGCCTACTAAGGGAATGAGGCTCCATAATGTTGAGCAGCGTGTGGCCCTACAGCAGGATCTGGATGAAATGGATTAGGTCTATGTGAATAATTTCGGTTGCATTTGAGAAAGAACCCAGCATTATGAGGACTATAAAACACTAGTAAGTATGACAGAGAAAAAATGCATAAAAGGAAGAAATATTATTGATACTGATAGATGAATATTTTATTTGGGAAGCTAATAGGGATTTAAAAACAGAAAGAATATAAATGTTTAAATGTTTTGGTAAATATACCTGAATCATAATGATGTGTTTGAAATTGTGTATAGCTTTGAAAATAAAGCAAAAAAATAAAAAGATGAATTTCCCAGTTTTGGGAAATTTAAACCTAAGAAATTTGCTCCTTTGTTCAGGATTTAGACATGAGAGTCAGAAAAGACAACGGCACCCCCAGTTCAACGTTCCCATTACTGCGATGAACCAGTCCCTCCACTGCACAGCAAGGAAGCAACACGACACAAACCTTCGTCTCCTGACTTCTAGCTCTGTGACCCCTGGGATCCTATGCTCCCTCTCATCTTAGGCCCGGTGGACAGCAAGGGAAGCTGGTGCTGAGGGACCTCACGCCCACCCAGCAGAGGACGTGGCGGAACTCTCCCAAGCCAGGCTGCTCAGACTTGTGTTACCCAGGAAGCTGACAGCCTAAGGAAATCCAAACTGGCCACTCCCATGCTCGTGGGGAGGGAAGGATAAATCCACCTTGGGCACCTATGCCACAGCCACCTGGACTTGCCTTTTCCTCCCCCTTTTTTGCCTGCAGAGCTCTCATTCAAAGCCTGCTCGGCTAGAGCCTCAGGTCCTGTCTGACATCTGATGCCAGTGGGCTCTGTGGCTCACATGCCATGACACAGTCCCAGTGGAGATGGGATGGAGGGACAGGTCATGCATGGAAGAAGCCCGAGCAATTCTCCCAGTTCCTCTCCTGGATCACTGACCCAGGTCACTCCCAACAATCCTCCCTTCCCTGGTAGCCAGACTTGTTATAATGCAAAACTCCCAGCATGGTGCCCTGGGGCCTCCCGGTAGCACCCACTCCCCAGGACACCCAGACCCATCACCATTGGAGCTTGCCAACATCTCCCACCTCATCTGTCTTGAGGGGCCCCCACACCTCACTGGCCACTCTCACCTAGAAAGCTGTCCCCTGGCTTTTCTGCCTTGCAAACACCCATGCGACTTTCAAGACAGCTCCAGTGTGTCTCTTTGTGAAATCTCCCCCTTTTCCTTTCCCTCCCCCTCTCCTCCCTACGCCAACCTCGGTTGAGTTGACTGCTGCTTTTTTTCATATTCTCTCTGGATACAAGATGCTCAGTTAACTTTGAACCTCAGACAAACACATTTCAGTGTCTATCTATCTGAAATTCAAAGCTAACTTGGAATCCTGCACTTTTATTTGCTCCATCTGACGATCCTACACTGGACCTGTTTATCAGGGCCAGATCCAGGCTGTGTAGGGCCTATAGCCCACACAATTTGTGGGCAAGGAGGGGAAATTCCATTGGAGAAACAGAATTCAAAAATAGAAGTAAAAAATTGGAGACAAACATGAATATTTATTTAAAAAGAGAAATCACAACAAATTACCAACTTTAAAAAGCTGACAAATACCACACACACCAAAAGATCCAGAAAAATAAATCAACGTTTTTATTAACTACCCAACACATTTTTTTGTTTGCTTCTTTTGTGATAATGACTTTTTTTGACTGTTATTTTCTGTAAAGAGAACAAAAAGATATTCAGTCTCTTCCTTTGATGTGGTTGTTTCTATAAGCTTACTACAATGGAAGATAAAGATTTTAATTCTTCTATAATACCTCATATACACCTGGCGCTTCCCTACCCCATCCTGCCAGCGCAAACATATCAGGACAACATCTCTTTCTAGGCAAGGCATCACTCAAATCAGCCCAGTGATGCACGAGCCATTGGGAGAAGGTGAAGTCCTACTCTCCTACAGCCTTGTAGCTCAGCTTGCTCCTAGGAGAACCAGAAGAATGGTAACAGGTCCAAATGTTTTACTATTTTTCATTCCAGTATCTAACATTTCTCGTGATCACATACTCAAAGTTCATAGACTAAAAGAGCTAGAATAAAAGTAATAGCAAATAAGTATGGAGCACATTTACCTGCCCAGGTACCGTGTTAAGCATCCCTATGTGTTATCTCTTTGAATCTTCACACCTACTTCATAAGGTAGATGCTATTTTTGTGTCTATTGTTTTAGAGGAGGAAGCTGAGACTTAGAGCTACTAAGTACTTTGCCCAAGGGCACCCAGGTGGGAAAGGCGGAAGAAGGGGCAAACAAAAAAACCCAACCCAACAACCCCAAAACCAACCCCGTCTAGTCAGGGAACCAGACCTGAAAGAGCATCTGGCCCAGTCTTCTCATTTACAGATGAGGAAACAGCTGAGGCCCAGAGAAGAGAAGTGTTTGCCCAAAGGCCCACCGCTGAGTAGTGGGGGAGCTGGGAGTAGGGCCACACCCCTGAACTCCCAATCCCGTGCTCTTTCCATTCACAGGAACTTTGTCACCTCTTCCAAACTTTCTTTCTGAAGAAACAAAGGCATCTCTACCCTCCAAGCAAAGGAAAAGCAAAACCACGAGTGGTATAGAGGATGGGCTGAGAGTGCCCTTCCCAACCAACGAATCCAGGCACGTCAGGAGAAACCATGATTCCGAGGAAACTGGATGTGGTTTTTCCCTTATTGGTATAATAAATCATGTCAGCTGAAAAGAGCTGCTCCCACGGTACCCGGAGCCAGGGAGTTCCTGGAGGGTGGGGGGAGGTCACCTCGGGAGATCTGGGAGGAGGAGGGGGTCGGGCTGGAGGCTGCTAGCTTACTGCACAGTTATAGGAAGCAGGTGGCAGAGCAAGGACTGACCAATCTGCAATACTTGAGGGGTGAGAACAGGCCAGATACAGGGACCACATCTTGCATCCACATTGTTTCCTGGAGGAAACCCCAACCAGTGGCACTTGCTGTGGTATCATCCCAGCTCCTGGGATCCTGTCCGTTAAGAAAGCCAGAGATTGGAGCCCACTCTACTAAGTGAAGTATCACAGGAATGGAAAAATAACCACCACCCGTATTCACCAACAAATTGGTATTAATTGATCGACACTTATGTGCACATATAGTAGTAACATTCATCAAGTGTCAAGCAGGTGGAGGGGGTATATTCACACCTAATGGGTGTGGTGCACACCGTCTGGGGGATGGACACGCTTGAAGTTCTGACTCAGGCAGGGCAAAGGCAATATATGTAACCTTAATATTTGTAACCCTGTAATAGGCTGAAATGAAACAAAGAAAAAGAAAAGAAAGCCAGAGGTTTAGCTCAGACTTCCTTTCCTAGAGGATTTCCTCCCCTGGGCTGGCTAAAGCTCTACCATCTTCCAGGTACAAATTCATTCGATGTGGCCGTCTGCACAGAAGCCAGCTTTAGCATCTACTTGGAAGAGAGCTAAGAATTTCAGCACAGGGTAAAACTTAAAGCAAGATGCAATGCCTCTAGGAATCTCTCTCTTGCCACCCTCACTGCATTCTTTTCTCCTTGGTGTCCCCTTAGCACGTGTGGACTTACTTATTTTGTGTGCTGTGCATTTTCATGTTAGGTTGTCCGGGCCATTCTGAAATCTCTCTCCTGTCAGACTTGACGGTGGAGGCGGGCTGTTAGGCACTCTCTCCTCGGTAGAGAAGGTATAATAGATAGTGGCTAGGTGACTCCTTTGTTAAATCAATCTTTCAGTTTGAGAACCTAAGGTCAAGTTCTGGCTTAGATATAGATTCCATGAGGGCAGGGACCTTGTCTGTTTTGTTCATTACTTTATCCCC
This sequence comes from Propithecus coquereli, assembly GCF_000956105.1. NCBI lineage: Eukaryota > Metazoa > Chordata > Mammalia > Primates > Indriidae > Propithecus > Propithecus coquereli. The sequence continues at coordinate 282,653 of NW_012137747.1, read as the reverse complement.
AAAATGTAGGATGTAGCAGGCACCCCATAAATGTTTGTTGAGTGAATGAATAACAGAGAATGGGACCTTCCAAAGACAGGGATGATCACAGTTCTTTGACGTTTCCCCACATCCACCTGTATGGGGTTTTGGCAAGTTCAATATGAACAGCCTACCTGCTAACCTGGGTGCCTGGTGGGGAGGAGCCCACGGAAACACTGTTCTTCTGTGCCCTGGAAGGTGAAGATCTTCCAGAGGAAATTCAGAGAGATCGAGCCCAAAGGGTGGACATACTTCTCTCCCTGCATCCAACACAGTTAGATTCAGAAAGGGTTGGAGACAGGCGATCCTGGCTGTCAAAGAGTTGAATTATACAGTCTTTTTTCTTTCAGTGTATGCACCTATGTTGAGGATTAAATAAAATGTGGTATGAGAAGAAAAATCTTTGAACTTGACATCTTATAGACATTGAAGACTTACCAAGCAGGGAGACAGAAAAATTCAATTCAGCCAGCTGTATCAAAGTAAAATTAATCATTTGCCTAATAGCATTGAAACACAATTACAATTAAGCACATTTTAAGTACCACAGTAACTCACCATCACTAAAGCTTTTCTTGTAGCGTGATTAATGTTTAAACACAGAAAAAGTTAATCATACACTGATTACAGGTCCAAGATGTCCGATTTATTCCTTTGAGAAATCGATGAAGTATATGGCATCACTCCCCACCCCAAAATGTACACATATATACAAACTTTCCTTCCGATACTCACCTATGAACCCCTCAGGAGTCCATGAACTCTGAATTTAATATCATTAAAAGACTCGTATTCGGGTCTAACTTTGGCATTTCCTGGCTTTATACCTTCAGAGAAGTCAATTAACCTCTCTGTGCCTGTTTCTCATCTGGAAAAAATGGATAATTCCTGCCCTGCCCTCTTTTATTGCAAATCATGTGCTGTAGACATGTGTAAAGGATTAATGTTACACAGGGAGGGGATTTATCTGGAAAGGAAGAGGTGCCTTTTCTCCCTACCCGTTTACCTAAGAGCAGGTTACAACATGCTCAGCGATTCCTGCTCCAGTGATGGAAGCGACAGAAACGGAGAAACTGACCTAATTCTAGAAGGACACTGCCCACCCGCTCTTCCAGCTGGGTTTGTTCGTGCTGGCTTATCTGCATGGCTGGGGGCTCAAGTCACCTCCCCCTTAGGAAGAAGCAGGGATGAATAATTTCGGGCTCCCATAAAGCTACAGCCCCCACGGTGATTGGCAAAGCCTAATGATGCTGAATTATGAAACAAGCACTGGAGTTAGGGTGACCAGCCATCCCAGTTTTCCTGGGACTAAGAGATTTCCCGGGACACAGGGCTTTCAGTCTTAACACCGAGAAAGTCCTGGGCAAACCCAGACAAGCTGTTCACCCCAACTGAACTGAGAATAGAAAAGCTAGATTTGAGTTCTTGCTCTGGCACTTCCTAGCTGTGTGAACTTGGGCAAGTCACATAAGGCTGTCTCTTCGGTTAGCCTTAGTTTTCTCATCTTTAACATGGAGCAAATGAGGACCAGATAATATAACCCATAGGAAGCTCCTGGAAGAAGAGGGAATCTCAATAAATGTTGAATCTGCAAAGGCAAACAACATAAAATGACTCCCTGAGGAAGGTCTGTGCTTTCCTCTACTTCACCAATGTTCTTCTCATTCACAAATAGCCTCTGTCCATCACTTTACACCCTCCAGAGCATTTTCACATATGGTATTAATTTATGCTCAAAATTCCATATAAATAGGGAAAATGTTCTTTTCTCCTTTTTTTCAGATGGGAAAGCCGAGGCTGATGGCTCATGCAGCCTGATAGAGCTGGGTTAGAACCACACCTAAGCATCTTGACGATCAGTTCAGGCCTCTTCCCTCAAGACCACTCGCCCTCCCCACCCCACAGGGCAGCGGCCAGAGCTGCCCTCTGCCTGGGGGCCTCCAACCTCTGCAGACAAACACCCCACTGATACCAAGTGTTAGTCCCAGTGAGCCCGCGGGGAAGAAGTTCCACCCTTCAACACGCTCGCGATTGCTTCTTGGCACAGGATGCAGGGTTGAGAATGTTCTTTCTTTCTGAAGACATGGAGATCTTGTTAGAACTCAAACTTCCTTCTTAAGATTAAGGGAAGCAGGACTATCACCCCCATGGCTTTGTGCTCTGAGAACTCCCTTGGCAGGAACAGTCTGTGAAACCGCCCCCCCTGCCGGGCCTTGGAGGGCTGACAAGGCTGGCGGGAGGGAGACTTCCCATCACCCATCCTTTCCCTTCCACGGCTCCTCCCTTCCAGGCAACGTACAGTGTTATGTTTGTTCACTAACATTTTCTTTTTTTAACTATTAGAAAAGTATGGCCAACAAACATATGAAAAAATGCTCAACATCACTAATCATCAGGGAAATGCAAATTAAAACCACAATGAGATACCACCTCGCCCCTGTCGGCATGGCCATTACTAAAAAGTCAAAAGACAATAGCTGCTGGCATGGATACAGAGAGAAAGGAACATTTACTTACACTGTTGGTGGGACTGCAAACTAGTACCTCTATGGAAAACAGGATGCAGATTCCTCAAAGAAATAGATGTAGACCTACCATTCGATCCGGCAATCCCACTGCAAAGGAAAAGAAGTCATTTTATTAAAAAGAAAGAAGAAAGGAAGGAAAGAAGAAAAGAAATAGTGAAAGAGAGAAAGAAAGAAAGGAAGGAAGGAAGGAAGAAAAGTAATCCTTGCTTTGGTATGAAAAGTTGCAGAGAATACAGAAATATTATGCAGCATATAGAAGAGAAAGTTATAGAGAATATAGAAGTTTGGAAAAATGGTCGCCCGTAGTAGTTCTATCCAGGATAGCAACACTGGTGTCTTTTTACACTTGGGATCACCTAGAGAAAAATGTTTGGAGAGTCCACATAGTAAAATACGACCCTGGGCCCTAACCCCCACAAGGGCCCTAACCTTACATACCTACATTTTATTCAGCTGGGCCCCTACGACACGCTAGGCCTCTGCTAGGTCCTGGGATACAGCAGCGAACAGCACAAGCAGGCCTGGCCCTCGCAGACCTCACAGTCGCAGGGGAGCCAGGCCACTAAACAGCTGTGGTCACGGTCACTCTTACCAGACAAGAGCTAGCTCCTCGCTAAGGACTTTCAATGTATTATTTTATTTCATCTTTACAATCTCGTGAGAAGCCATTGGTTTTAGTCACATTACAAAAATTGAGAAAACTTAGGGTAAAAGAATTTAAATATTTGGACAAGGTCATAGAGCTCATAAAGGAGGAGCCGAGATCTGGACCCACAGCAGAGACTAACTTCCAAATAGAACAAGGGTTATGGCAGCGCTGCCCTGTGGGGCCTGCCCAGGAGGATCCAGCCTGGCCCACGGGTCAGGGACGGCCTCCCTAAGGAAGGGGTTTGACCTGAAACACAACGGAGGAGAAGTAAAACATCTCCTCTCCATCGCCTCTGTATCCTCCGCCAGGCTCCAGCATCCTTCTCCAGGGTTCTTGCCCCCGACCCTTTGCCCATAGCTGTGGCTCTTTGTGGGCCTGCGTCTGCCGTTCCCACGTGTCCTGTTCCTCAGCCCTTATCTGTGCAGGGCTGTTTCCCCGCCACCCTTCTTGGTGCCCCCACTTCATGCAAGCCTCTTACCCGGGGTCCTGACCTGCCTCATGCTCTCAGGGGCATCTTAGAAATTCCCCTTTGCCCCTCGCCCAAAAAATGTTCAGCCTTAGCCTGGAACCCCAGATTTTCCAATCACTAAATATTAATCACAGTTCAGGCTAAAAGTGCCATGTTCAAGTTTCCCCAAATTCCAGGCAGGGTGGGGCAGGATGCGATGAGGAGAACTGTGGGAAGTTTCAGCTTCTGGCCACCCCAGAAAGGCAGGGCAAGGCCTGCGGGGACTTGAAAGGCCTGGGCACCTCCTCCAAATGAAGGTGCAGACCAAACCTTTCCCCAGAGTGCAAGCAGCTTTCATCTCTGTGGTCAGCCTCCCCTCCAGCCTCCCCACATAGGACCCCTGGAGGTGGGTGCCGGGGTGGCAGCATACCAGAGCAGTCTGTCACTGAGTTCGCTTCTGCCTCTCCTTAGCCCTGCCAGGCCCGGGGAAGCTCAGAGGCATCTGGCAGGCGGCAAGCCCTGCATCCACCTGCTGTCATGGAAGCCAATAGAAGCTGATGGAGCTGGAGCAGGGACTGAGCCTTCGCCAAAAGGACACACCCAGACTCTATTCTTCTTAAACACACTTCCTCTTCCAGAGGATTCCTGCCAGGGAATTCCTTCCAGACAGGAAGAGGATTAGCATCTGGGAGGGTGCCAAGGTCATCCAAGTTCCCATTCAAAGGAAAACCCTACTGGGAGAACAAAAAGAACCCTTGGCAAGGAGAGCTCTATGCCTGAAAGCCGCAGGCACAGTAATGATCGTAATAGCAGCAACAAACATTTATGTGCTTACCATGCGAGAGACACGGCTCCAAGTGCTTTATGGACGTGAACTCATTTAAGCTTGGATCTAGGAATCCTGCTTTGCTGAGGCCAGTTACAGGTGCTAAGTCCTATTGCCAATCTGGCATTTTGATGGCATCGTTTTAACTTCCAAAATCTGTGTGTCATCGCATCATTCATTGATTCAGCATACGGAACATCCGCTGTCTCCCACACACTATGCTAGGCTTTGGAAGTACAAATGACTACAGTTCCTTCCCCGGAAGAGCTAAGAGTCTAGTGGGAGGGACAGGCAAGTAAAAAGGACAGTCCATTAGAGTGGGCAAAGTGCTTTGGGACCACAGCACGCTATGGAACACAGTGGAAAGATATTAATGCAGACCAAGGTGTGTGGGGGCAGGGGATATCAGGGAAGGCTTCTAGGTGGAGGTGACATAGGATGCATAGGAGTTAGTCCAGGAAAGGGAGGGACAGGCACACCACACTGGATAGAAGCCTGGAGGTGGCCAACGATGGCAAGGCCTGGGACACACATGTTGGTCAATACGGGCAGAGTTTGGAAGCAGCATGGGGAGGAGGTGGCAAGAAAGTACAAGAAAAGATCGTGAGATCCCCAGAGTTGGGCCAGAGGAGCCTCACTGTGCCAGTCCCCAGCTGTCCTCAAAAACCAGCTGACCCAGGCTGATGCCATGGTGGAGTAAAGGCCAACTGTTCTTGCCAAGCCATGCCCACATTTTACATCCATGAGCAAACAGGTGATGGTTATTGTTTGAGGGCACTATTTTGAGATGGTTTGCTTTCCAGCAACAAATAAAGCAATCACTTTAGAGATGGGGACAGCAAGGAGAAGGAGGGCTAAGTTGAAAGGACAGACATCCACAATAGGTGCCAATGTCTTGATCCTCCCAGGCCTCGTGTTTGGTTAGAAGCACACATCATTTGGCTGACATTTGGAGGCTAATTATAATCTATCAGCTAACTTATTAGCATACGATTCTAGATGGTGATAATCGGTCTTTAGGCTCCAAATACAGGGCACAGTCCCAGAATCCAGACATGAGGACAGGAATGGGGCGGACGCTAGTACCTTGAAGGTCATAGACTGGTAAACCAATGTCAACCTCAAGTGGAGGGGTTTCTAATCACTGGCCATAGGCCTCTCTCCTTTTCCTTATCATTGTCTTATCAATGATTTTTATTGATCACTTGGATAAAGTTTAGGGAAACATGCTTATCACATTTGCTAAAGACATGAAGCTTGGAAGGTGAACGGGCATATGGAATGACAGGATGAGGTTCCTAAAATATTTTCGACAATCTGGAGCAGTAAGCTTAATCCAACAAGATAAAATGTAGGAGGGCTAAATATAAGACTCCATAGTTGACTATGAAAAGAATCCATCACAAGTAGAGAATGAAAGAGATGTGGCCTTGTCACAGGATGTAGGAGACTCACCCAAGAGCTCAGGCTTAGATGGAGGTTTACGTTTTAAGTACACCACTTAGTAACTGTGAGCCTTGGGAAGTTATTTAAACCTCTCTGATCCTTAGTCTTTCCTTGTAAGAATTAGAGGTAATGCATATAAAGGGCCTGACAGTTTCTGGCATCAGGTGCTTAATGAGTGGCCAGTGAAAGATGTAATTGCTTATAAAGATGGCAAGTGCTGAGTCTCTAGACAGTCTAGGAAAGAGCTGCCCAAGAGAACTTTCTCTGATGGCAGAAAAGTTCTATAATCTGAACTGTCCAATATGGTGGCCACTAGCCAACACACAGCCACTGAGCTCTTGAGATATGCCTACTGGAACTAAGGAACTAAATTTTTAAGTTTAATTGTAATTATTTTTAATCTGAGTGGCCACTGTGGCCAGTGGTTGTCATATTGGACAGTACAGGTCTAGATGATGTTAAGAAATGCTAAACTCTGAGATGGGAGACTTGCTTGAGCCCAGGAGTTCGAGGCTAGCCGAGGCAACATAATGAGACCCCCATCTCTTAGGAAAAAAATAGGAAAGAAATGCTAAACTCTAAACTGAAGTAAGATCTGAAGGAGAGGAACAGTTTTCACTTCTTTGTTAACTTCTGAATTGGTGGACTTTTGATTATAACTAAAGTGTACAATCTGATTAGCTCTGACATATCTATATACCCATAAAACCATGACCTCAATCAAGATTGTGGGCGTACACAGCAACCCAACAGTTTTCTCCTGCTCCGTTAAAATCCTTCTGTCCGGCCTTTCTCACCCATATTCCCACCCAACTCCTGCTCAGGCAAGCACTAATCTGCTTTCTGACAATATAGACTAGCTTGGATTTTCTAGTGTATTATATAAATAGAATCACCTCCTATGTCATCTTTTTTAATCTGGTTTCTTTAACTCAACATAATTGAGAATCAGCCATGGTGCTGCATGTATGAACAGTTCATTTCTTTTTATTGCTGAGTAGCACCCATTATTTGGATATGCCAGGGTTTGTTTGCCCATTCTCCTTCTAATGGACATTTGAGCTATTTCCAGTTTCGAGATATTGCAAATATAGCGGCTATAAACATTTGTCTAGGGTTTTTTGGGGTTTTTTTTTTTT
>NW_012137747.1:267112-275101 GCF_000956105.1 Propithecus coquereli | reverse complement strand
TGGAGTCCTGGTGTCTGCTTTTTAAAAAAACTATCAAACCCTTTTTTAAGCTAGTTGTACCATTTTACTTTCCCACCACTGTGTTGTAAAAGTCCCTGTTCCTCCTATCCTCACCAACACTCAAGAGGTTCAATCTTTTTAAATGTTAGCCTATCAAATACATTCCAATGTGGCAGCATCTCATTGCAGTTTTAATTTGCATTTCCCTAATGACTCATGATGTTGAGCATCTTTTCATGTGTTTATTTCCCCATCGGTATAACTTGCCTAGCGAGACATCTGTTCAAATCTCCTGCCCATTTTTTAACTTGAGTTGTTTTATTTTCTCGTTATGAAATTTAGAGAGTACTTTGTATTTTCTAGATACAAGTTTATTATCAAAATATGCTTTGCAAATATTTTCTCCCAGTCTGTGGCTTGTCTTTTTATTCTCTTAACAGTGACTTTGGAAGAGCAAAGTTTTCCACTTTGGCCGAGTCCAATTTATCAATTTGTTCTTCTGTGGATTGTGTTTTGGCGCCATGTCTAAGGAATATCTGCCTAAGCCAAGGTCACAAAGATTTTCTCCCATATTTTTCTCCAAAAGTTTCATAATTTTAGGTTGCACATTTAAGTCTATGATCCATTTTGAGTTAATTTTTGTGTATAGTGCAAGGTAAGGATCAAAGTTTTCTTTTTCTTTTTATTTGCACAAATTATGGGGTGCATGCACAGTTTGTTGCATGTATAGATTCCGCAGTGGTCAAGTTAGGGCTTTTAAGATATTGATCACCCAAATAAGGTTCACTGAACCCATTAACCAATTTCTCGTCATCCCCCAATTCTTACCCCCTCGCCCTTCCAAGCCTCCATTATCTATCATTTCACTCTCTATGTCCCTGTGAACGCATTTTTTAGCACCCACTTATGAGAGAGAACATGCCATATTTGTCTTTCTGTGTCTGGCTTGTTCCACTTAAAATAATGACCTCTAGCTCCATCCATGTTGCTGCAAAAGACATGATTTCATTCTTTTTTACAGCCGAATAATATTCCATTATATATATATATATATGTATATACACCACATTTCCTTTATCCATTCATGCACTGGTGGACACTTAGGTGGATTCCATCTTCTTGCTGTTGTGAATAGTGCTGCAGTAAACATACAAGTATAGGTATCTTTCTGATATATTGATTTCTTTTCCTTTGGGTGCACACCCAGTAGTGGGATTGCTGGATCAAATGGTAGTTCTATCTTTAGTTCTTTGAGAAATCTCCATACTGTATTCCACAGAGGCTGTACTAATTTACAGTCCCCACAACAGTGTATAAGAGTTCCCTTTTCTCCACATCCTCACCACCATCTGTTATTTTTTGTCTTTTTAATAATAACCATTCTGATGGGGGCAAAGTGGCTTCTCATTGTGGTTTTGATTTGCATTTCTCTGATGATTAATGATGTTGGGAATCTTTCATATATCTGTTGGCCATTTGTGTGTCCTCTTTTGAAAAATGCCTATTCAAGTCCTTTGTCAAAGTTTTTTTTTTTTAAGTACGATATCCAATTGTTACAGGCCCGTTTGCGGAAAAGACTGTCCTTTCTCCACTAATTCCCTTTACATCTTCATCGAAAAGCAGCTGTGCATAGGTGTGTGGGTCCCTTTCTGGACTCTACTCTGTTTCATTGATCTATCTATCTATCTTTACCTGCCTTGAGTACAATACCTTTATAATATGTCTTGAAATTAGGAAGTGTTACCCCTTCAACTTGCTTATTCTTTTCTGAAGTGGTTTTTGGCTATTCTCTGTCCCTTGAATTTCTACATAAATTTTAAAATGAGGTTGTCAATTTCTATACACAAAAAAGTCTGCTAGGATTTTGACTGGCATCTGTTGAATCTATAGATTAATCTGGGAAAATTTCTATGTTAACAATATTGAGTCTTCTGATCTATGAACAGGGCATATCTATTTATTTAGGTCTTCTTTAATTTCTCTCAGCTATGTTTTGTAGTTTTTACTATACAGGTCTTTTATGTCTTTTGTCAGACTTATTAGATATTTCACATTTTTATACTATTGTAAATAGTTTTTTTAATTTTGATTTCTGATTATTCATTGCTTTCATATAAAAACACACTTGATTTTTGTATATTTAAAAACAGCCAATTTTTGTGTGTTAATCTTATGTTCTGCAGCCTTGCTCGATTCATTTAATAATTCCAGTGTCTTTTTTGAAGACTCCGTAGAATTTTCTGTATAGACTGTGAGTAAAGATAGTTTAATTTCTTTCTTTCCAATCTGAATGCCTTTTTTCTTGCCTTATTGCAGTGGCTAAAATGTCCAGTACAATGTTAAATAGAAGTGGTGAGAGTGAATATTCTTGTATTGTTCCTGATATTAAGCAGAAGGAGAAAGTTTTCAGTCTTTTTCCATTAAATATAATGTTAGCTATAGAGTTTTCATAAATGCCCTTTGTCAGATTGAGGAAATTTTTTTCTGATATAGGTGTTTGGTGTTCCAGCTAACATTGTGTGGAACTGAAATAATCTGTGTGCACTGAACCCTGCCCAAATTGCAGATTTGTGAGCAAAATGAATGATTGTTATTTTTGTGTGTGTGAGTAAAATGAATAATTGTTATTGTTTTAAGCCTCCAAGTTTTTAGATGATTTGTTACCTAGAACTATCTCAGGCAAGTAGCTTCTGCTCTGATCCCCTATAGTTTCCTCTCTTCTAATTTCTAATCTTTTATATGACCCAAGGTATTCTGTTCTCTTTTTCTTCTGCACTGAGATAGTCCTGTCCTAGCAGGACTCGTGCTACTATTCATAGAAAGTATTTGTTCTTCAAATCTGCATATGTTCCAAGTGTATTCTAATTACAGCTTTATTAACTAGTTTCTACTGAGGCTCTGATTCCTCCACTATGCTGTGCAGAATGGTGCCTACCTATATATTAACCATCGTCCCTTGCTGGGCTTCTAACCTACATGTTCTACTTTGACATCTTCCCTGCCTAAGCGATATTCTATTTACTGACTACAATCTCTGCCCATACCAACCGTTAATGTATGTTAGAAAGAGTTTGATATATGTTAATAGGTACAAAGATCTTAACTAGGTAACTGCATCAGTCAGGAATCTCCAGAGAAACAGAACCAGAATCTTTTACTCTATATAAACAGATTTATGTCAAGGACTTGACTTGTCCAGTTGTGGGGGCTAACAAGTCTGAAACCTGTAGGGTAGATTGGCAGGCTGGAAACTCTTGGGCAAGAGCTAATATAGCAGTCTTGAGGCAGAATTTCTTCTTCCTCCAGGAAACCTCAGTTTTTGCTCTAAAATTCTTTCAACTGATTGGCTGAGGCCCACTCACACTATTGAGGGTAATCTCCTTCACTTAAAGTCAACTTAGTGTAGACGTTCAACACATCTACAATATACCTTTGGAACAACACCTGATTAGTGTTTGATTAAATAACTGGGTACTACAGCCAAGCCAAAGTGACACGTAAAACTAACCATTACAGTAACTAAAGAAGTTAAAATTCTGAAGTATCATGAAGGTTGCAATTGCTGGGATCTGAAGAGGCAAAGGAAAATGGTTGAAAATATTAAAAATTTGGAACTTAGTAGAAAGGCCCAGAGATACCGAAACTCAGTTCTCTGAGTAGGAGGCGCTGCTCAGTCAGTGCTGGTTGTTTGAGTTCACAGGAGGGGACCCAGGGAACTAGGACCCACATCTCTGCCAAAGGGACATTGGCTAGATGATGCTGGTGTCCCCAAGAGGGACAAGATGAAGGTGACTGGCCAGACGCAGTGGCTCACGCCTGCAATCCTAGCACTCTGGGAGGCCAAGGCAGGAGGATACCTTGAGATCAGGAGTTCAAGACTAGCCTGAGAAGAGCGAGACCCTGTCTCTACTAAAATTAGAAAAAATTAGCCGGGCACGGTGGCACAGGCCTGTAGTCCCAGCTACTCGGGAGGCTCAGGCAGGAGGATCGCTTGAGCCCAAGAGTTTGCGGTTGCTGTGAGTTAAGCTGACGTTACCACACTCTAGCCCGGGCAACAGAGTGAGACTCTGTCTGAAAAAAAAAAAAAAAAAGAATGAAGTTGATTCTGCAAGTGTTAGAAGAACTGAAAATTAGATTCAGCTGCTGCCAGAAGAAGAAAATGCTCACGTTATGATGTAGAAGCTTTTGTGAGGTAATACTCACAAGAACCACAGCGCACAGGAAACCCTCAGGATGTATATGGAAAGGAGAAAACCCCTGGTTCCTCCTCCAGCTTCAAAGTCTCCATCTAGTTTCCCTCTTGGCAGAGCCAACTGGAAAAGCAGAAGTGTGGTTTTCAGGACCCCAGCTCTAGCATCCCACGGCAGACGATGGAAGGGTGGGTTTACAACTGAGAGGCAATAACTTAACAACCAATCCAGTCCGCCCCTTTGGCTATTCTGCATCCATAACACCGCTCCACAAAAATTTGAACTTTGACATAACTACAAAAAAATTGTTTCCTCCTAGTACAATGCAACTATTCTGCATGTAAACCAAGACAGTGTACTTCCTCCCCAAATACAGAATTGCAAAGTCCCAAGTCGTTGTGTCCACCTCTGAGCAGCGCTAACTACTTCTCAAATGTAATCATAGTTCCAGCTGAATACGCTTCCTAAAAAACAAATTGTGAATTAATGTCCAACAAAACTTGTATAAAATAATGTGAGTAAGAGGGAAGAGAAGAAAATAGTTAATATGTACACACACGCACACACACACACACACACGCAGAACAAGTAACTGGTCATGAGACATAATTGATATTTATAACTTCCTTCTTCCACTACCCATTTCATGTTTCCTTTGCCTTCATCTAGTGGCTCAGATGGTTGGGGTTTTTTATATGGTGGGTGATCAATCTGGCCTGAAGTATCTGAATCATCAGTGGTTATGCCTTTAGCTAGGGAGTGAGGAAGTTGTTGTCTTCTGTGAATCTCTGCTATTGGACATGAAAATCCTAAAGGGCACCCCAGAAAATCTCCCTGGGTTCCAGATACAGTCCTCCCTGCCCCCGTGGAGCGGCAGCAACCCCATTTCCCTTTGGTGACCAAGATCAATCATCCTCGCCACAGAGTAACCCCCTTCTTTGTCTGCTGGTCCTGTAGCATGAGGAGCCCCAAATGCCAAAGGGCAGTCTCATCTTCCAAGTCAATGGAACATGATGTATTTCCTGGTAGAGGCATTTGTTCCTTCGGAATCAAGGCTTCAAACCAGCAGAATTCAAAGTTACAGGGACAGAAAGCAAAAATTCTGTGAGCGGGTTATGAGATTTAATAGTGAGAAGGGTCAGCCCACCTTCCACCTCTGGTTCCCAGACCCATGCAGTCTGACTGTGGGAAACACAGAACCATATAGTTGTTTAGGATTCAAAGTGCCATCTGCACCCTTCGAGGTAGAACGCCATCCTTTCGGAGTGCAATCGCCCAGCTGCCACCGTAACTGATTCTTCAGTAGACGACTGAATCCTTCTTTTAGGCTGGCTGCTTTCTGGGCGATGGGGTACATGGTCGCACCAGTTAATTCCATGGGCATAAACCCGCTGCTGCACTTCTTTTGAAATGACCTTCTTGATCAGAAGCAATGCTGTCTGGAGTGTTTTGTAATCACAGATGGAGCTGCTGCCAGATTTTTCCTTGGCAGGAAAGCAACTCTGTACCCAGAACAACATCTCCTGCAGTGAGAAATACTGCTCGCTTTCCTCCCCGCTGAGAGGGGTGCAGTGTCATCAACCTGCCTCTGGGGGCTGGCTGGGCCCTTCAGAGAACAGCGCCATATCAGGGGCTTATTTAGCTGGCGAGTTAGGCATTCAGCAGTGTTGTAGTCAGAAAAGCCTAGATTAGGGCAAGTCATTGTTGAGTCCACGCAGAGTCTCCACTCTGACGCTGCACACAGGCCCAGTGAGCAAATACTGGAATAGCTGGAGAAAGACACTAACCGAAATCCACAGGGTGGGTCATTTGTCCTCCTTCAGTCAAGAGACTCTGAGTCTGAAACGGATTTCGGTCTGAAAATTAGACGAGAGACAACTCAAGTCAAGTTTTTTGGTCACCAGACTTTTTACATAGATCAAACGATATTTTTGTAAATTGTCCATTTTTTCATTCCTAGGTGCACTATGATCAACTAGTCCCACCAAAAATCCCTAAGTTTCAAAACAGTTTGATTACTAAGTTTCAAAACAGTTTGATTACCTCTGTGTCTCTTCCGGTTTTTATGGCATAGGTAGTCCCATTGGCTCTGGTGGTCAAGTTGTAGCATTTGACCTCTGCTCTATAGGAATCCTATTATTCTTACTGAAATCAGATAGTCCAACTCAGTGGGGTGTCCTTCACCATCATGCCTGACTTACATAAGACAGCAACCATGGAGTTTTTCACAGATGCAAGTGCTACCTTCAGCAATGTATTTACCAATGTCTTAATTAAGGGATTGTCCTCTGGGCCCTCTGAGGGATGTACCTGGGGAGTAGATGTGCAAATCTCATATAATAAAGTCACCATTATTCTTTTCTCCCTAAGTCTTAGATGCCTTCCCCTATAGCATGTCAGGGGCGTTCTGGCATTCCAACCTTACTAAACATATGCCACCATTGAGCCCAAGGTTCAGTTAGCCAACCAAGAAATTTTTTGAGCCACTTCCAGTTGCAAGAGCTAACACATTAAACCCAGAACATCTCATAAATACACCCAGTAAATTCAGTCTGAGCCACTGTATATTCCATCCTCCTTGGTCTAACACCCGTAGAATCTACTCCCACACACGTTTCCCAGGTTTCTGACAATATTTATTAATAAAATCTTGTACTCCTTTTAGCATCTAAGCCATTTCCTCCCAAGTCAGGCGTTGTACTTATCCCCCGGCCTCCAGAAAAAGCTGAGATCTGACCCTCATTATGAATCTAGTGACAATAAAGTGGGGTTGGAATGGGTCTTGAGAAGAAAGAACATCCATTCCCTTGAAGGCAACTGCCCAGGTGAAGTTGTCTTAAGGTTTTCAGAAATATGAGTGGGAAGAGTTGATTCCACACCTGATGATTGCTAAGCCAGAACATGCAGCCCATTGATTAATCTGGGGAAGGTCCTGTCGACCTCATTACAAATGAAGGACATTATCTTGCAAGTCATTTAACGGAAATATGTCCTTCTCATTACCCCTAGCTGATACCCGGCCCCACCTCCCAGCTGCATCTTTTAACTGAAGTAGGTTTCATTGGATGCAGGGAGACTGTTATGGTGCCATCTAGTGGCAATGCCCAACCAACCTTATTTTCTCACAGGCTACTTTATTAACAGGTGAGGAGGGCAGATTCATCTTTTCTGGTGATTTTTCTAAAACTAGATAGATGCCCAGAGGTTGGGATGGGTGCACTGCAGTCTTTCTCAGAGACTGGTTGAAAGATAAAATCATCTTTTCAAGTCCCTACCAGAGTTGCAGGCTGGGCAGAGGAATGTTCTCCTTAGTTGGCCAATAGTTTCCCCTTGAGGCTGAGCTAAGGTGAGGACCTGCGGAAAAGCCAGTGGAAAAACCCACGGACAGCATCTTCAGCCACTCGTGCCCACCTGTGCCCGACACCAAGTATAACCAACAGTACAGATTGCAAAGCCTATCACATAGGGGGATCTCGCACAGAGATGTGGGGATCGTGAATTCTTATCCCTTCCTTTCAGACGAGAGCACCATCTTAAGATATGGAACCAGCTTGGTCACAAGGTGCTAAACGGCAGAGCCCAGCCCAGATCCTCTACCCAGGGATGCCGCATCTGCCTCTCTTCCCTGTTGATAAGGGACATCCTTATCAACACAGAGAAAGATTGTTTTCCAAGAATGGAGAACAGCTTTACTCATTCCCCCTAAACAAGACCGACTCCTGGGTTCATGAAGAGTAGTGCCAGTTTGTTTCCAGAACCTTCTGCCTTCCTTCTCTGTCATACTCATGATACCCGCCCC
>NW_012137747.1:252136-266612 GCF_000956105.1 Propithecus coquereli | reverse complement strand
AATCTCTCCACAAGCACAGCTGATTCCACTCCAAGAATTCCTGCATCACTCCAGTCCATATCAATTTTTAAGGTACTAAATCAGGAACAGAAAACATTATATACTGAATTTGCTCAGTTAATTTTATAAACCTGCCCCTTGCTCCATTTTTTAACATCATAGTTCATCTCTTTAATAGAAAAAAAGTTTGCCATCACCTTAGAAATGATAGTTAAATCAATCCCCAAGACTTCTTTCTATATATATGTATTCCTATGTATAGTTACCTCATTTCAATGTTCCTTCTCGCCCTCCCCCTGCAAATATAAATTGTACACCATTTCTGTGTCATGCACTGTGCTAAGACCTGGGAATTCAGTGGTGAACAAAATAAATATGGTCCCTGCTTTCATGGGGTTCACATTTGGGGGGAAGACAAACCTACCACAAGTAAACACCCATAAATGTATAATTACATTGTTCGAGATAAAAGTGCCAAGAAAAATAGAATGACAATTTACCTAGGTATAGAATTCTTGGGACACACTTCTTTCCTTTACAGTTTAAAAGACTGTTTCATCAACACCCTCCTGACAGAACAGGACAGATCCTCCAAACCGAAAATAAACAAAGAAACAACAGACTTAAATAGGACTCTAGAACAGATGGGCCTCACAGACGTTTACAGAACATTCTACCCGAAACCACTGAATAAACATTCTTCTCATCAGCTCATGGGACATTCTCTAAGATTGATCACATCCTAGGCCACAAAACATGTCTCAAACAAATTTTAAAAAATAGAAATTATACCATGCATCTTCTCAGACCACAGTGGAATAAAATTAGAAATCAACTCCAACAGAAACTCTCATCTCTGCACAAAGTCGTGGAAACTAAACAACCTATTGCTGAACAATTATTCGGTCCAGGAGGAAATTAAGATGGAAATCAAAAGATCCTTTGAACTAAATGATAAAGGTGACACGAGTTATCAAAATCTGTGGGATACAGCTGAAAAAAAATATTTACAACCTATAGTATCCACAAAAAGTGATTTCCTCAAGAGACAAAGGAGTTCATGTGTCTATTAAAAATAATAACATTTTAATGGAAAAAAATAGACCAGGTGCCTGAGCAGAATTTACAGAAACACAAGCTGCTATGGACATATTTCAAGAAGGTACTGGATCTAATTAGTTATGAAAAAAACACAAATTCAAATGACTTTTGTTCAAATTAGCAAAGAACACTTCAGTAATTAGCAATGATAGTTAGAATATGGCAAAGGTCAAAGTCACACCTCATATAAAATTAACAGAAATATATGAACATTTTAGAAGGAAATTTTGTAATGTATAGCAAAGATATTAAAATGTTTTATAGTCTCTGACTGGTAGTATACCTTTGGAAATTATTAGAAACTCAGTCAAAGAATATATATAGAAAATTTATTATGGCATTATTTATTCCAATGCCATCAAATAGGCAATAATGCAACATAATCTTAAATATACATGTATTTTTAATATACACATGCAAGAGAGAAAATATATCTATTTTTGTGTTCGTCTTCTCTGGGTATTGGGTTGTAGTTTTTCGAACTCCTGAGCTCAAACAATCCGCCCGCCTCGGCCTCCCAGAGAGCTAGGATTACAGGCGTGAGCCACCGTGCCCGGCCCATGTATTTTTAATATACATATGCAAGAGAGAAAATATATCTATTTTTGTGTTCGTCTTCTCTGGGTATTGGGTTGTAGTTTTTGTTTCTCACACCTTGTGTAAGAGATTGTATTACTTTTACAATCAGGAAAAAAACACAGATTTTAAAAATCAACTTGATCGAGGCATAATTACCATGCAATAAATTATACACAACCTAAGTGTAAAACTTAGTGAGTTATGACAAATATCCTAATGTAACTATCATGTAACACCTACCACAATCAAGATATAGAATATTTGTAGTCAAATCTCTCCTCCACCACCACCACCC
The DNA here is from genome assembly GCF_000956105.1 of Propithecus coquereli. NCBI lineage: Eukaryota > Metazoa > Chordata > Mammalia > Primates > Indriidae > Propithecus > Propithecus coquereli. The sequence continues at coordinate 264,637 of NW_012137747.1, read as the reverse complement.
CCAGCCACCAATGGGTAGCATTCTGCCACTACACAGACCCATTTAGACTTTTCTAAAATGTCAAGTAAATAGAATTATACAATTTGTAGTCTTTTGTTTATCTTCTTTCCCTCAACATAATGTTTTTGAGATTTAAACATGATGATGCGTGTGTCAATAGCTAAGAAGCATTGATTTTAACATATATAACAATTTGTTTATCTAATCAATTCATGATAGGCATTTGGGTTGTTTCCAGCTTGGGGTTATTATAAATAAAGCTTCTAATTACATTTGTGTAAAAGTCTTTCTGTGAACATATGCTTTAAGGTTTTTTTTGTTTTTTGCATTTTGTTTTTTTTTTTAGGTTATGTACCAGGGAGTAAAATTTCTGGGTAGCATTGTAAGTGAATATTTAACTTTATAAAAAACTGCCAAACTATGTTCCAGTGTAATTATACCAATTTACTTTCCCAATGGCAACGTATGATGTTCCACATTCTCACCAACACTTGATGTTGTCAGTCTTTTCAATTTTAGCTATCCTAGTGGTGAGCGATGGGATCTCTTAATTTTTATTTCCCCAATGATGGCTGGTGTTAGGCTTCTTTTCATATGCTTATTGACCATCAGTATATCATTTTGTTTGGAAAGAATCTGCTCAAATCTTTTCCTCATTTGTACCTGGTATATTCAAAAACTTATTATTGAATTATAAGCATTCATTGTATGTTCTAAGTAAAAGTCTTCTGCCAGATTAAAAAAAAAGAAAAGACTGTTTCATTGTCTTCTAGCATTTAGAGTTATGGGAGAGAAATCCGAAGCATGCTTGACTTCTTTTTCCTCCCTGCATATTTATTTACAGGGTTTTTGTAATCTTTTAGATGTACAAGTTCTATCTGGATAGGTTTCTGAGAGTAGCTCTTTCATTAATCTGCCCAACATAATGTTATTTAGCCTACCCAGCATTCATTCCCCTTTCTTCTGGAATTAGAAACCCCATCCTCCTCTGGGAAACCGTGTCCCCCTTACCGGCAGTCCAGGTGGGCACTGGATAGAGCTAACCCACCCCCGCATCGCAGGCATGTTCAAGATGAGCCAAATGCTCACTGTGAGGGTGCTAAGCAACAGAATACACTTGACTTCTGGCCTATGAAGAATGTCAAATTATCCCTCCAGTGCATGCTTAAGGCCAAATATCTTTATCAAATTGCAGGTGTCTGTAAGTAGATGTAGATTCTTTAAGCAGTATGTGCTGCCATGAAATTCATGCAACCACCCCTCTCAGGTAAATAGATTGATTCAAGGGTGAGGACGTGACCCAAGCCAAGCCGATCAAAGTCAGTGAGGATTAACCCAAGGTTAAAGGCACGAGCTTTAGCAAGGAAGAGCTCTTTCTCTCCACTGGAGTTGGTAAGCTGGAATAATGTGAGTCTGGGAAAACTGAGTGCCACCCTACATGCACAAGCCACCCAAGAATGAAGCCAACCCAAAGGAAAGCAACAGCTTTCTAAAGAGACAGATTCCTAGTGAACACTTGGACTTCATTATGTGAGCCAAGAGAATTCCTTTTTTGTTTAAGCCAGCTTGAGCTGGGACCCTGACACAACCCAGACTCCTGATTAATGCAGCAAGCACATTCAATTTTTAAAATAAGATTTTGCTGAAAGCTGATACATCTTCTACATATGGCTTCTGCTCCAAATGATTCTGTTAATTATTTTCAGAAACTCCCATTATTTGTGGGTTGGCTCTTTGCTATCTGTCTTTCACATTGATTCTATTCTTTCATTTTCATTTCTTTATCTCATGCTTTTGTGTTCTAAGAAGTTTATCTTCAGTTTGTCTTGTACTCAATCATTTAGTTTCCTGTGGTGTCCGTTTGCAATCTATGGCTTCCATTTTAGAGTTTAATTCAATAACCACGTTTTCTAGCCTAATATAATTTTTCTTCCACTTGGATTGTTTCCTACTACAGCAGCTTGCTGTAGACACACAGATGTAAATTATTTTAGCATATTGTATTTTTTGATAAATAAACCAAAAAAAATGGAGTTGTCATTCATTTTCCAAATCAATGATATTCCTGATCATATTGTTTAACTCCTCTTAGCCTACTTTGTCTTTATAGCCTCTGTTACCTGATAGATACATAGATATATGTATACCAAGACCTAGAATAATGCCTGCGCAAGTTGGCACCCAAAAACTATTCACTGGACATGTGAATGGATGAATCGTGATGAACTCTCACCCTTAATTTGCTCAGAGTCTCCTTGAGAAGGTAAAACTAGCACAAAGGTAAATAACAATCCAAGGCAGCGAATGGAGAACTATCAGAGATACATACATGATTAAAAGCCAAATGGATTGTGCAGATACAGGTGTGTGCTCTAGAATCAGAGCTAGGTGCGGGCAGGGGGAGATCACTTAGTGCTTGAATGATCGGAACAGTGTCCATAGAGGATACAAAGATTGAGTGGAACTTTGAAGAAGGGATATGATTTAGAAAGGAAGGGATCTGGTGGACTCTTCCTCCAAAGAGCATTCCCCTGCGATTCAGATCGTTCCACCCACGTAGTCAGCACACATTCAGTCCCTCAAAGGCACAGCTACTTCTCCCATATTGTAAGGGAATTTCAGGGCCCAAACAGAGAATTTTAGATTGAAAAATCCCAGCCCATCTCCTACTCTCCACCCCAAAGGCACGAAAGGCAGTTGAGGAAACAGGTTGAAGCAGTTTTCTCTGGGGGCTTGCTCTCTTGTGTCCCTGTTTGATCCCTGGGTCATTCTTTTGGGCATGTCTGGTCAAGAATATTTTAAAGCACCAAATCTCCTCCTTATTGGGAAAGACATTGACATCAATAAAAGCTTGTTGTTGAAAATAAAGACACAGCCTATGACTCATGATCCATATTTGGGGACACTTTATACATCCTGATTCCTTCCGTGTCTAGTCACTTTCAGCTTCTCACTACCCAGATTATTTCAATGCACCCACCCTGGGGTTATCCCCAGGCAGGGAAACTAAGAAGGTGTAAAAAACAGATGAAAAGCAAGAAAACAACAATTCTAAAAGGTTGACGTTGACACCAGAGGATGTCTGTGTTGGAAAGGACCGCAGAGTTCATTAACCCCACCTCTCCCCACACAGGAGCCCTCTTTGCCGTGACTTGGATGGACATCATCCAACTCTGCTTCGTGACTTCCAGGGCCTGGGAGCCACATCCTGCAGTTGTCATCTGCAAACTCGATGGGCCAACAACCCACACTTAAATGTACTTGAAGCCCTTCTGGATTTTACACAGCTAGGTATGACCTTGTGCTGTGCCACAAGAAGTACGAGAGAAGCTTTTCTGAGCCTCCTCCCATGTTACAGTGAGAAGAGAAGGCAAGGAAAGAGACCAAGGTGGGGCAAAGAGAGAAAGGGTGACTTGATATTGCAATGTTCAAGCCAGAATGGTTTTCCCTCTCACCTTAGTGGAGTGGTTTCCAAGTGCTATTTCCTGGAGCCGTGCCAGACTGGTTGTTGCAGAATTCCCAGGGAGCTTTACACAGATTCCCAGACCCCATCCCTGAAAGTTGTATTTAATACATCTGGGGTGAGACCTGTGCATCTCTATTTTTTTTTAAAGCTTCAGATCATTTTGAAGTGTATCCAGGTTGAAATTCACTTCCTTAGAGAGCTCTGGACTAGATCACCCCATCCCTGGTGATTAAAAAAAAACTCGTGCAAGCGGATCACTCTTAGGTCCTCTGGCAGTTTTCCGTAAGCATATTTTTGTACTGCTAAAGGCAGCTCAATTAATCTCTGGGGAAATAACTCTTTCCTGCTGTCCCCGAGCCGTGCCCTAGCAGCGGTCCCCAACCTTTTTGGCACCAGGGACCGGTTTCATGGAAGACAGGTTTTCCAAGGACTGGGGTGGGGTGGAGTGGGGTGTTGGGGGCGTGGGGAGGGTGGAGCGGAGCTCAGGCAGTGGTGGGCGGCCCGTTTCCTAACAGGCCATGGACCAATACCAGGCTGCCACCCAGGAGCTGGGGACAGCAGCCCTTAAGGATCACCTGAGGCCTGTGTCTGGGCCTCTCATTCTCAGCACAGCTTCCAGCTTGCCCTCTTTGTTGTGGGCCAGCCAAGATGCTGACAGGAACAAAAATGACTTGTTTTTGAGAGTAAAGATAAAAGCTATGACTCAGATGACGCACATGTCCACAGAAGGAGACTCTCACATCCGACCCACCTTCTTCCGTCCACAAAGAGTCACGTTGCTACTCTAACCACATCACTAATCCCGAAAGATGGGGACTCCTACACACGGCCTCCAGGTCAATGCCTCTGACTGGGGAAGGGAACTGGAAGGCAGCCAGCCCCAAACTCCTGGCACCCCAAGTCCTCTTGGCAGCAACAGCAAAAGCCAAGGCAGTGTTCTCAAGTCTCAGACTCTTGAGTGCTGATTTAAAAAGGCAGACTCTTGGGCCAGGAAATCCGCCTTTTGAGCAAGCAAGCCCAGGTAATTCTGAGCAAGGCTGGTGTTTGAATTTTACCCATTCGAGACCAAAATCTCTAAAAAGAAAAAGTATCTGGCAAAGGGAACGGCTTCCTTCCCAGGGTCATCATGGCTGCATCTGTTCTTGAGATCTTGGCCAGGTTCCTTGTTGCTTTGATGTTCTCTTCACCTTCCTGTCCCCGTGTCTTCCTTAAGAGACCTTCTCATCTGCCAGAAGATTGGCCCTTTTTATGAGGCTAGCGGTTAACCTTGCTTGGGGATCCAGTTGTGTTTCATTTTTTTTTTTTTTAGTATGAAATATATTTATTTATTTATTTATTTTAATGTCAGAGCATTACAGGGGTACAAATGCTTTGGTTACATAAATTGCCTTTGCACCGCCCGAGTCAGAGCTACAAGCATGCCCATCCCCCAGACAGAGTGCGCCACATCCGTAAGGCGTGACTTTGCCCATCCCCTACTCCCCACGCCCAGGGGATGCAGTTTTATACATTTGGGCAGAGAGGACAGTGGGGAGACAGGACAGGTGGGCAGACCTGTACAGGAAGGGACGGGACAGCGTGGGAATAGAAGTCCAGGCTTGAAATTTGCATATGGCAAAAAAGAAATAAAGAATGAGAAACCTGTACTGCTGTTATGTCATTGAGAATTGAATTATTAAGCTATGACTCACCCACGAAGCTCTTTCCCAATTAGCTTGGGTTGTGGAATCAGAAGACCTGGATTTACGTCATGGTTCTGTCGCTTATTGGCTGGGTGCTCACGGACAAATCATTGAACTCTCTGACATTTAGTTCCCTTATCTGTAAAATGGGTAGTGACAGGGCTGCTGTTAGTTTTGATGAGGTGACAGGTTAAAGTGCCTAGCACAGGTTTTGGCACATGGAAGGCAGTCAAAAAACCCACCCTAGACATGATTAATAATATAACTCCGTAACGTATACTTTCCACACTTGCCTCCTCTCACTACCCTTCGCTTACTCTAGGTACCAGGCAGCCCTGATTACGTACTCTGCTGTACAGCCTGGATAAGTCACGGGCTTTGTTACAGAGTTGATCTAATCCCATCTCCATCACCAACTCACGAGCTGTGTCACCTTCCCAAGCCTCAGTCCCCTTCTCTGTGAATGATAGCCACCTCCCTACGTTTTTGCCCAGGCCCAGTGCATGGATGCTCGTGAGCCCAGGACCATGCTTGGAGCCTAGTGTGCTCCACCGCCCTCCCCCTCCTTCCCCGTAGCCCCCTGTGTTTGCCCACGCCCTCCCATCGTGCTGCTTTTGCCCCAGCTGTTTCTTGCTCCCGAAGTGCCCTCCCGTTTTTCTGCTTGTTGGAATTCTTCCCAAAGCTGTCTTCACCCTACCCCAACCCCAGCAGAAAAGATGCCCAGATAAACCCCGCTTCACTAACAAATAGAGTATTTACTGAGAGTCTGTTACATGTCAGGCACTGTTGCTGGTGCTCAGGGATACAGAGATGATTAAGGTCTAGTCTCAGAGCTTAAGAAATTCAGTCTAGTTAACAAAAGAACAAATAACTGTCCGCCAGTGAGGGGAGAGTAATAACAGAAGTGACTCAAAAGTGCGGGGACAGCACAGAAGAGGGAGCTCTTGGGTCTGACTCAGGTGGGTTGGGGAAACCTTCGCAGAGACAAGGACCTTTGACTGGAAGGATGAGTGATGTCTGACAGGCAGAGAAGAGGGAAGAAGATGCCTAGACTGACCCAGAGCCGCAAACATCTGAAACAGGCGGGCGGGCCAGCAGGGCTGGAGGCTGGCCAGGAGTGACAGGGCATGGAGATCTGGCCGCACAGGGAGGAGGGGACCAGGTGTGAACGGCCTTGACTCTGGCCAGGGAAAGGTCCAGGAAGTTGACTCCATTCCAGCCCCACCCGGGGAACATGAGGACAGTGGAGAGCAGATCCGCCGTCCCCTGAGGAACATTCTGGAACAGGCACAATCTCTGAAATCCCTCATCTCCAGTCCCCATCATAACATTGGCTAAAGGGCCATGGGCTACATACAAGTTTATAATTCAGAAGACTTGGGGGTGTGGAAACACACATCTGCTGGCTTTTTTTTTTTTTTTAACTACAAATGGACAACTTTTCTTTTGATTTCTTAAATCCAATTGCAAAATTTAGAAAATCCCACGCCCCTCACGAGGGAGTGAAAGTTAGAAGACCTGGTGCTTTCTGAGGAAGATCGCAATTTGGGAGTGAAAATTTCACCAGCATCTCACCCTCCAGACATTTCTCTCCATGACCCAGAGGACAGTGATCACAGGGCAGGAGCAAAGCCGCCTCCTAGGGCCTTCTGGAATGCATTCCTGGCCACAGGCTGTTGCTGGTCTCCAGGCTCTGCCCAGCCCTCATGCCCAGCCCATCATTGCCCCAGTCCCCAGGGCAGCTGGCTATGGATACTTACCCAGTGTTCCTGGGCTTAGCACACAAAACCAGGAGGGGCCGTGGCCAACCTTCCCATCCTTTGCCACCATGTTTCCTGTGCTTCAGACACACTGAGTGTCTCACCTTCCTCCAGATGCAGCAGCCCTTCCACAGTGCCTGAAATCTCCTTCCATATCAATCGCTCCATCTGGAAGGGTCTGACTACCATCACTCCTATCTCCTTTCCCCTGCCCCCCAACCCCCCAAACACACACACACTCACACACCCAACTCTCCCTGGCAAACTTCTACTTACCCTTCAAGTTCACTCACGTGTCACTGTTCCCAGTAAAACCTCCCCTAGACATCCCCTTCTCCCCCAGGTGGCAAATCTCTCTCTCTCTGAGGTCTTACAGTACTTCTTCCCCACCCCTTACTGACACTGTCCTGTTGTGCAGCAACACACCTGACCATCCATCTGTGAACCCCCAGAGAAACTGAGCTCTTCCAGGGAAGTGCTGGAGACTTACATCTATCCTGAGTACCCAGCAAAAGTAGTTTCTAGCAAATACTGTCCCTGATTGATGGTCTTCAACACTGAACTGGACGCTCAGTGGGGTAAAGACTTTCCTTGCCTTGTTTAACCTTTGTCTCCCCAGCAGCCAGGACAGCTCCTGAGATGCAGAAGGCCCTCAATACAAATTGGTTGAATTAATTGAATTTAATTAACTCAGGACAATTCAATGAAATGAAAGACTTGGCCAAGTTGCTTAAGTTTCTTAAAAATTGATTTATTTGGAGATTACCTATGACTTTAGGTGTTAAGTACATGTCCAATTTTTTTTTGCACAAGCTATGAGATAAATGAAGACAAACAAACCAGCTTATGGGTAGGTGGGAGAGGGGATAAGATGTTTACAAAGACAGTAGTAACATAGGTAGAAAGTAATGCATGCCAAGAAGAGGGACAGAGACAGTGCTGTGGGGATTCGGGAGGGAGGGGACTTCATCCATAGGATCGATCAGAGGGTCTTCGTGGAGGACACACCATTTGACCTGGGATGCCATTTATGATGTTTTTCCACCTTGACTCTCGCAGCCACCTGACCCTGGTCCCCTGATTGGAGGGTCTGGGGACACCTGACTTAAGCTGAGCTGTTAGTCTGTCTCCCAGGAATTTGGACTTGGGACTTCAGAGCACAGGTCAGTCTTGGCTGGCCCCTTGAATTCGAGACAGCAGCCTTGAGAGCTGTGTAGGTGTGGTCTCCTGTATGCTGTCCAGAAGTGCAGAGAGAGCTGGTCTGGGGAGAAAGCAGGATGCAAGGGCACCAAGAAAAGCAGAAAGTACGGGTCATGTGACCTACAGCAGCTTCGGTCCGTGGATATTCTGAGACAGCCTAGACTCCTTACAATAAACCCCCCCTTCTGCTTCAGGTAGCTGACTTTATCACTGCAGCTAACAACCTTGGTGAAGCCTGTGCAGGTGGGAAGAAATGGGCGTGACCAGGATGGGAGCTGATGGGGAAAGGGTGCGAGGGCAGGGTTTATTGGTCTTCCTTTCCACCCTACGCTCCATCTCTCACCTTCAACTTCTCCAGTCTGAAGACCCCTCCATTTCCCCTAGACCTGGCCAGCAGCCCAGCAGTAGGGACCTCGTGACTCAGGCAATGGCAGTCCTGGCAGTCTTCCAGACTTGGAATCAACCGGGCATCTCTGGTCCCAGAGAATGGTCCTACATCCAAAGTCCCTGGAACAGAAGTGACTCACCCCAGGGAACAGAACCCAGAAGTGTTCGCACACACGCATGGTACATACATCCACACGTGTGAATGGTGCGGAACACACAGCTCCGTAGGCTTCCTCTGTACATCTTCTTGGAATCATGTCAGGGTTTGCGAGCACTTCTCTGCGGAGGAAAATCATAGAGAGTCATCGCCACAAAAAAACTACGCTAAGCTCTCTCCTTCTGGTGGCTTTGAGGTCTGCAAAAGTGCACACACGGCAACCTCTTTACAAAAACTCAGCCCAGCTACTCTGAACCGAATCACGCCCTCAATCAAGGCTCGCTCGTAGTGTGTGGGAGAGCTCCAGGAGGAGCGGGACCGGTGGTGTTTCTCAGCGGGGTGTGGGACTCTGACATTTGCCAAATCAGGTCAGGGGAGGGGACAGCCAGATTTTATGGAGCCCTGAGGCATGTACAGGAGGGAGAACTCTCTTTAAGAAAAAAATGTATATAAAATGAGGTCCAGGGCTTTGGAAAGAGCCAATGCAAGTAAGACACCCTGAAGCTTTAGCTTTATTAGCTTCACAGGAAATCTACTTGGGGGTGGGGGGATGGGAGCTTGAACTTAAGCTTCACTTTCCTTTTCCCTGTCCTTGTCACTTCTGTACAAATTGAAGCCCCCAAGGACTGTGGTTCCATGGCAGTACCATGTCCCCCGCAGAGGGGATGCCTGGGCTGTAGTGTGGGCTTGTATGTGGCCCCTGTAAACCAGAGGGAGCAAGACTGGATGAAACACCAGGCCAGGCAAGGAACATTAGCTCTGCAGCTTGAAAGTGGAAAAATGAGCCACTCCTCTAACACAGGAGTTCCCAAACTTGATCCCGTTATTTCTGCCTCTCATAGATCATCCCCCTTTCTGGACCCCGCTAAGTCACACAGTCCCTTCCTGTGGAGGGGTTAGGAGGGAGACTCACCATTCATCCTGCAGGACCGCTGCCAGGCCCGGGACGTAATGCAGCTAAGAAGGGAAGTGTGGAGCCAGGCAGTCTGGGTTTGGAGCCCGGCTCTGCCACTGAGCTAGGTGGCCTTGGGCAAGTTATTTCAGCCTTCTCTTTGACTTTCAGTTTCCTCTCTGCAAAATTGAGCAAAAGTTATGAGATAGGTCTCATAGAGTTGTTGTGAACCAACAGGAAAAATGTCTGACACCACAGGGCTTGCAAGACTGACTCTCATAGGCCGTAACTTGCCTGAACTACTGGCCAACAGCTGTTGGATTTTAAGGCTCTGGTCTCACCACCCTCACGAAGAACACGTCCTCTTGTTGGAGAAATCTCTTCTCTCTGCTTGGGGATCTCAAAGCATTTCTCAGACTACTACCTTGAAGCAGTAGACAAGGAACTTTAGGCAATCCCCCCATTTTACAGCTGGCCAAGGGAGGGCCCAGGGCTGTTAAGGACCAGGCCAAAGCTTGAGAGAAAAGCAAAGGCGTGTGTGCAAGCGGAGCCAAGGCCTCCAGGCCCTTCGGCACTATTCTCTGGACAGGGAAGGGGTAGAGCTGCCCCTCTGGGACACTTTGACTCTGCCTGAGAACCTGTTAAGGAGGAGGGGTGGCCAGCAAGTGGTCCAGGGAAAGTCACCTGTCCCCATGACCTATACCAGGTATGTTCTGCTTCCTCCTTCAACTTCAATTTAGCACAGACACAGAAGGTTCTGGGTTCTGTGAGCAAGGACTGGCTGTCAGGAGGTCTGTCACCTGATCTATTCATAGCTCTGCCACTAGACAGCTAGCTCTGAGATTCACTTCTCTCTGTAAAATCAAGGATTGGGCCGATGATATCTACTGTTCTTAAACCTATTCAGAAATTGCTTCATCTTAGAGACATTTGGAGAAAGAGCCAGAAGCCAGTATCCCTGAATGTGGCACTTCCTACCAACCATGACGCCTCCTCTGGGCTCCCATCATGTCCCAGAGAGCCCCAATCCCTGAGGGGACCTGGCCTGAAATGGCCAGCTGCCAGCACCCTTTGGCCACAGAAACTCCAGTGTCTGTGAGTGACCACAGAGGGTCAGGAGGAGGCATCGGGAAGCATGGTTGGGTCTTACACAAGAAAAAAAAAAAAAAATCAGGGAACTGAGCTACTTCAATTTGGAGAGGAGTTTTTCAAGTAATATTATTTTTAGGCAAATGAAGATAGACGCCTGCCCATTCCCAATACAAGAATTCACAAGCTTTTTCCTGTTTTCCAGGAAAAATAACGAGGAGCTCAGGCTCGAACTACAGTAGCGGAAATTTAGACATTTGCAAGAATACCTGAACACTCTGAGGTGGGGGATGTGGAAATGGGTGACCGCAGGTCAATGTGGAAACCCTTTCGTGCCTCTGACGTCCATGTGTTCTGCTTAGGAGGATGTATGACATGACCTCCACCTCACCCCACCCTCCACCATGGATTCCCTTCCTGCCTGAGAATTCTAGAATTATGCACGGGTTGAGCAAGAAAGTACAAAGGAGGACTGACTTGGCAAAATCCCACGGGGCCCTGGTGAAAGGAACAGGTTTGGCAATGAATGTGTCACAGCGTGACCCCAGACAAGTGACTTAATTTGATCGTGAAAAATCCGAGGATGTTCACATCCTGTCCAGAACAGAGTCTCCACACTGCTGGAGGCAAGCCCTGACCCCTCGAGGCTGACCCCAGCAAAGGAGTCAGGGAAGGTTCTTCTTCCTCCAAGTCTTCCTCCAGCCTCACCCTCAGCACAAGGGCTTTGTGCGCTGGGTCATCAGGCAATGCCACCCTCCTCCTGGACTGTGAGCAGCCCTGGTTTGTAGCCCAGACTGGACAAAGGGTGAGCTCAGGTCCAGACAAAGCTGATGACAGCATTGCCTTCAGGGGTTCCTAGAGTGATGGATGAAGTTGCCAGACTAACAGAGATGATGAAGGGCACATTGAAACACAGTCATGCATTGCTTCAATGATGGGGATACGTTCTGAGAAAGGCATCGTTAGATTTCATCATTGTACAAACATTACAGAGTGTACCTACACAAACCTAGATGGTATAGCCCACTACACACCTAGCTGTAGGGTATGGTGTAGCGCTCCTAGGCTACAAACCTGGACAGCATCTTACTGTACTGAATACTGCAGGCAGCTGCAACACAGCAGTAAGTATTTGTGTATCTAAACATATCTAAACATATAAAAGGTGCCAGGCATGGTGGCTCACGACTGTAATCCTAGCACTCTGGGAGGCTGAGGTGGAAGGATTGCTTGATCTCAGGAGTTCAAGACCAGCCTGAGCAAGAGCAAGACCCCGTCTCCTCTAAAAATAGAAAAAATTTAGGCAGGCATAATAGTGCGCACCTGTAGTCCCAGCTACTCTGGAGACTGAGGCAGGAGGATAACTTGAGCCCAGGAGTATGAAGTTGCAGTGAGCTATGATGACACCACTACACTCTACCTGGGGTGACAGTATAAAAAGTACAGTAAAAAAACACAATATTATAATCTTACGGGGCCAACTGTCGTATATGCAGTCCATCGTCTACGGCAACGTCATTATGCAGCGCACGACTGTAACCCTCCTGGAGCTCATGGAGAAAAACAATAGTAAGTAAAAATAACATAGCACAAGCCACTCACCTAGTAAAGGATGGAGGCTTGTGATTGTTAATTTTATGTGTCAACTTGACTGAACCATGGGCTGCCCAGATGTTTAGTTAAGCATTATTTCTGGGTGTGCCTGGGAGGGTGTTTCTGAAAAAGATTAGCATTTGAATCTGTGGACTGAGTAAATTGTCCCTCCCAATGTGGGTGGGCACCATCAAATCTGTTAAGGGCCTCATAGGACAAAAAAGTGGAGGAAAGGAGAATTCACCCTCTCTGTCTGACTGCTTGAGCTGAAACAT
>NW_012137747.1:222444-251936 GCF_000956105.1 Propithecus coquereli | reverse complement strand
TACGTATACATAGAGAGAGATACATATATACATATAGTCTCTTGGCTATGATTCTCTGGAAAACCCTAATATAAGAATGAGCTGAATTAATCAGAGGTTTCTTGGAGAAAGTGAGTTTTAAGGCTGTAAATAGAAAGAATAAAAAGATGGCCAGGTGCAGTGGTGCACGCCTATAATTCTAGCACTTTGGGAGGCTGTGGCAGGAGGATTGCTTGATGCCAGGAGTTTGAGGATGTAGAGAGCTATGAGGATGCTACTGCACTCTAATGTAGGTGACAGAGTGAGATACTGTCTCAGAGAGAGAGAGAGAGAGAGAGAGAGAGAGAGAGAGAGAGAGAGAAAGGAGTCATTGATTCAGACACAATTGATAGAATGAAAGTGAATTATGGGTAAAAACTTGAGGGTGGGCCCTGACCTAGGAGCAGGCACTGGCGCAGCTATCCACGTGCAGAGGCTGCATGAGCTCACAGCAAGTTACTCCCAAGCCCTGAGGCTCTCTGCTCTTCCATAGAAGAAGGTAGACTGGCTGGTCCCTACAGCTCCTTCCAACTCCAGCATTCTACATTTTATAGTCCTAAAAGTGTGGGAAGGAGTCCCAGAGTGAGTTGGCTCGGGTGGAATAGGTGTTAAGGAGGAGGGGAGTAGCCCGGGCATCCAATCTGAGAGTAATTCAGGCATGTCCACTTGGGCTGATCAAACTCAAACCCTATCCCTGATCAAACAACATCCAGGACTAGTTTCTGTAAAACAGCCCCAGAGCAGAAGGCAACCTGTGTATATGACAGAATAAACCCAGCTGGATACAGAACAACTGAATTGCCTCAGGAAGATGGGCCAGGTCTAGAAAGGTGCTACAGCTTAGAGACAACGCGTCCATCCCCTCTAACAACAGACTGCTGCCCATAGACTGCTGCCAAGCTGAACCGCACCGGCCTTGGCAGCCAGGTGTTACTCTAGTTCTCAGATTCTTCAGCTGGCCCTCGTGTCTGGATCTAGACTGGCCCCTACATCTGAGCCTTTTGCACAGAGAGAAGAAAGCCCTCAAGAGATGCCTGGGCCAGAGCAGAACAGCCAAGATTGCTTTAACTGGCATGGGGAGATGGCAGAGGGGTTTGGGAGATCTTGAGTGATCTGCAGAGCACAAAGAAATTTGGGGGCCCCTTCATCCTGCCTTGAAGGATGCACTCACTGGCCTTTGCCCTGAGATTCCAATATTTTCCACTCCACAACACTTTTGCCAATTCAAATGGATGCGATGGGCAGAAATGGGTATGGAAAGTGGGGAGTGTGCCAGGATTCCAGCTTGACAAAGCACGGGGCTTGGTACAAGTCATGAAACTTGGTCCAGGGAAATCCCCACAGTGAAGTGCCCCATCTGGTTTCCCCATCACTTTGGGTAACTTTCCATTGCCACACACCCACCGCTACCCAACCCCCAGGCCTCTTCTAAAGAAGCTATTGCTCACCTAGTGACCTGTCAGGCATGAGAAACAGAAGCAATGAGCCCAGTTCCTGAACTGGAGAAACTACAATCTGCATGAGAAGATGAAACTTATACTAATGAGACAAGTAGGGAGGACCCAAGAGCACATACAATGACCCAGGGCCAAATGGCAGAGTAGGAGGCTCAGGAGGTGCAGGGAGCGGGGGTTGTCGATGTGAGCTGGGGCAGTGGGAAGAGGCTTCGAGGAGGAGAGACAGCCAGTGCACAGCCGCGTGGAAATCAGTGAATATGGGGGGAGGGGAGGGAGGGGGATCGGGGAGCAGGGGCTAGACACTGGAGTATAGGACATGACAGACCCTAGAGAGAAGTGGAGTGAAATAAACCACCACTTATTGAGTGCCTACTGTATGTTGTGCCAGGCACTTTCCATCTGATGCTTCATTTTATTCTCCCAACAACAGTGGTTATGTCAGCCAGGCTCAGTGGCTCACACCTGTAATTCTAGCACTTTGGGAGGCTGAGGCAGCAGGATGGCTCAAGGTCAGGAGTTCAATAAGAGCCTGAGCAAGAGCAAGACCCCGTCTGTACTAAAAAAAAATAGAAAAAAATTATCTGGACAACTAAAAATATACAGAAAAAATTGGCCGGGCATGGTGGTGCATGCCTGTAGTCCTAGCTACTCCGGAGGCTGAGGTAGGAGGATCGCTTAAGCCCAGGAGTCTGAGGTTGCTGTGAGCTGGGCTGACACCACGGCACTCTAGCCCAGACAACAGAGTGAGACTCTATCCCAAGAAAAAAAAAGTGGTACTATCTTTATTTCCATCTACCCAATGGGGAAACCAGGGGGTTTATATGAATTTAGACTTGACCTGGTAGCCAATGAGAAGTCTCTGCCAGGGGCCAAACTAAGAAATAACTTGAAAATAATGGTGACAGAGTAAGATTGGCCTGGCCATGGCGTCCACCGTGCTGGAGACCATTGCCCATCGACCACCTGAGGGGTCATGATGCAGAAGCCCCCAGATGACTTTGGAACATTAAATGCTAATCTCTGACCTGGGGGTTCGCCCTCTTGACCCAGGCGCACTCATACAGGCCGCTGCCCGCTCCTGCTGCCGGGCCTGTCCCTGCTCCCCTTCCCGCGGTGCTCAGCCTCTTTCTTGTGAACAGCACACTCCTCCCTAGCCCTGCCACTGGGTGATGTAATTAATCACCACCAACTGTTACGGAGGTGTGATCATAACAGCCAACAAACTGTGGCTATGACTAATGGAGTAGTGTTAGAGCTTCAGAAAGCATTAATAATTATTACAATCATGTTTTTCTGCCTTGTGTTCTTTCTTTCTATTTTTTGCAGTTCCGGGTATGAGGCGGAGGGTGAAAGGAAGGCCCAGGCTTTCCGGAATTGAGGGGACGTGCCGTTTAGTTCCACCTCCCACCTCGCCTGTGGTGGGCGAGGGGGCTGCCTGCCGGGATCCCAGCTGACTCTCCAGGCAGCACCTGGGTGGAGGGCTGAGCGACACGGGCCGGGGGTGAGTCAGGCCAAACGGGGGAATCAGAGCTACCAGAGCGCAACCGCCGGGGCGTGCAGCCGGGGAATCCCTCAAGGGAACCGTGGACCATGCTGACCCAATCCGGCCTGCAGGAAAGCCCTGTGTTGCTACATGACTCCCTGATTCATGGCTTTCCCCTCCTGGGGCCTGGCTCACGTGCTGCCCCTGAAGCAGCCATCGCCAGTCGCCTCAGCTATTTTTAAAATAGTCACCCCCCCAAAGTCCCCTGAGGACAAACTCCACCTGAGACGAAGAGACTGAAGCGTCCGAACCATGAAAGTCATCGGCGGAAGGCCTAGGCAGCATCAGCTCCAGGTGCAGACTGCCACGCACAGGGCTGACCAACCTCGCTGATCGGCAGATCTGCTTGGGTAGCCACAAACGCGGGCACGCTCACGAACGCAAGTCCTTCTGACTCTAGCTGATCCTGAAAGCCCTTCATCCCACTGCTCCTAAAATGCAAGGCATTCTGGGGCAGGGGAACTAACGTTTATTCTGTATTTTCTATGTGCTGGGCACCATGAAGTACTTCATTTCAGCTAATAATGTGCCAATCGGTTCCCCTATAATTCTGTTAAGGGACAGCAGAGGGTGGCCTCTGTAGCCACACTGCCTGGGGTTCAAATCTTGGTTCTGACCCTCACTAGCTGTGTGGGATCGGATCGGGCACATCCCCTCTCTGAACCCAGATTGCCCCAACTACAAGATGGGCTTATAAGGAGTCCTTGCAGTTACACAGATAGATATTAGGATTGTTGCGGGGATTACAGGAGTTAATATACATATACCATTTAGAATGGAGCCTGATGCATTCCAAGGGTTAGCTCTTGTTTTGATTTTATTGTTTATTCTAAAGAATACATGATACTTATATCAGGCTCAGTCCCAGAAACAGCCCCTAAAAATGGAAGGAACGCGAATGTGCCAAACCCCAAAGGGGCAACCAGAGCATCACGTTTTCGTCGTTGCCCAGTTTTTCCTGGGGCGGCCCCATCTGATAGCATCTTAACTGCCAACTAAATACGGCCTTGGACTGGGGGAGAGGCGCCTACCCAGGTTGGGATTAGGGAAGGAGAAGCTGGTCTGAGGAATTTGACCTGCCCCTCGCTCAGGAATACCCAGCAATACCCACTCAGAAAATGGAGGGGCAGTTGGTTTGCTTGTATAGGGTAGACTTTTTATGCTGTTCCCCAGGCTGCCTCACAAGCTTAGAACAAAAAGAAGGCATCCCACACTCAGCCTCCAGAAGCCACAGCTATTATTACCGGGATGTGGCAATTCTGGAGAAGTGGGCATCTGCCCGTGAGTGGCACCGTTCATCTTTCACACTGCGAAGGGCAGATGAGACAGTGAATCCAAACAGCTTGGGAAGGCCCAGGGCTCCCCCCAACCCACAAATGCGCACACGTGCGTGCATACACACACACACACACACACACACACACACACACACACAGAGCCAGGAATGTTCCAGTTTACTTAGATACCCTGTCTGGGCTATTGCCAGTTAAAACTGTAGGTGTTTTCCTGGGAGGGTGAGAGATTACGGTTGCAACCTGCTTTTAGAAGTGTTCAGTTGGCCAGTTACCTTTCAGAAAGTGGGGCTTTTGCAAGGGGAGGAGAAGCCAGCACCTGGTTAGGGTGAAGCTTTTGAGGCTCTTGGTGAGGGAAACCACACTGAGGCTTTGGAAGCCAACGCACTGGTGAGAGGGCACTGGAGACCCGGACGTGGGGCACAGGAAGGCAGAGAACCAAAGTCAAAACTGAGGGCCCCCCAGTCACACCCAGCAGCAGAGCCACTGGGAATTTGCCCAGCCCCGTCCTGATAATGAGCAAATCATTTTCATTGATTAGTCCTCTCTATCCAGTCCTCCAGCAGTCCCCTGAAACATTCTCTTACCAGGGAGGGACTGAAAGAGGTCGCTCTGACAGTCTGATTGGAATCTGAGTATTGGTGGATGTAACAGGCACTGTTCATCTTTCGTGTCTTGATCAGCAGATGAAATCACATTAACCTGACCAGCCCTGGGAAAGGGCCCCGTCCAGAAATGCCTTATGCACACAAGCACTGCACAAAAGAGAACAACTTAGCAAAAAGGCATGAGCAAAGACATCAAATGTCATCTAGCAAGTCATGCTCAACTTTCTGGAATCTCCACCAAGAGAAACCCCTACAGAATCAAGGCTCTTGCCTTCTCTCCTACCAGCACTACCTTAAGGCCAGGCCATGTGCTAAGGGGGTTCTGGAGATGGCAAAACCCCTAACACCTTTCCAGCACCTCCAACTGCTTCTGCCCCAGCTGACCTTGTCCCATCAGAAGTGGGTGGGGGATGGGGCAAGGGGATGAGGTGTCAGAGGCCGGGACAAGCTTGTAAAGCCCCAGACACCTGCCAGAGCCCTAAACCTGCGTCAGAGCCTGCCTCCATCGAAAGGAAAGAAACCAAGGGTGCCGCAACCAAATCACAGTAGCCGGAGTGGAAAATACAGCTCTGACACGGGCTGCCGGCTCTGGGGAAAATTCTGCCGATGAACCACATTGAGACTCAACCTTCTTTATTTTCTACGTTACCTAGCTTGGGTTTTTAATTTTTTTTTTTTTTCCTTTTTTTCTATCTGGGAGGCAGTGGGTATTTTCCTTGCCCTGCAGTGGAGGGCTCTGCAGTTTCATGACCTTGGCCACAACCAGAGAAAGAGGCTGAGTGCCATGGAGCTCAGGTTTGCTTCTGCGATATGGAGATGGCACCGTGAGAGAATCACACCCTCATGGCATGTTTAAATCTTTTAAAAATTATTGGGGGCACATTGTTCGTCTCAGCATGGTGATCCGGGTAAAGGAATGAACTCATTGTGAAGAGACCAAAGTTCTAACTCCTACTCTGTCACTCAGGCAACTCCTTGAAAGGTTCTAGATTATAGTTTCTGCATTTGTAAAAAGAGGGGGATAATACAGAAATAAACTATAAAATAAATTCCAAAATTCCTCCCGGCTTGAATAACACTAAGCATTTGACTTGGAGTTGAGTCTTAACTCTCCACATCCTGGCTGTTGGACTTTGGGCAGATAACCTCTCTAACCTCTCTGAGCCTCAGTTTCCTCATCTGTGAAAGTGTGACAAGAACCCCCAACTTGCCTACCTCCTTGGGCAGCAAAGAGGATCAAATGGCACAAGCCACGTGAGGGCACTTTGTCAACCCTTGAGCTCCAGACACATGGAGAGTATCTGTACAATCTCCACTTACCAGGGCAAACGTGAATGGAAGAGAATCTGCATGATCTGGAACTCCTGGCACTCCATGAAGTCAGCAACAGGTTTCTAATAAAGCAGGACAGGGCTTTATTGGACTAAAGAAAATTTTCTGGCCACCAGGATCATTGGACACCATGGAACGTTTTCTGAAAGGCTTTATGAAATGACCTTTAATCATTTCTTGAAGGCAGAGGGATAGACCAAATGACTCCTAGTTCCCCTCTAGTGCAAGAATTTTTTTTTCAGTTTCTCATGTAGGGGTTGAACTGAGGGAAGAATCTACACAGCTAACAGACCTTTGGATTAAACTGAACCACTGCAATCTCTAAAGCTTACTGGAATCTGGGGGTAGCTTCCTGGTGGGTGTGAGTTCATGGACAATGTTTTCCAAAGCAACATATTGGGAGGATGGGTGGAGTAGGGAGCAGACGAGGTAAAAATGCAGAAGAGTAGTTCATTGGTTTCCCAGGGAAGTTCATTAAACAAGTCTAGCTACTCAGGGAGAACTCTTGCTCAGATAAGAAGTTGAATGGTACAGTTACTTTAAAGGTGTAAGTTTTGGGGTCGAATCTGGGTTCACTTTTCTACTTCAACCTCTTACTAATGGTATGACCCAGGGCAAGTCATTTGAGCCTTATTTTATTCTTCTGTAAAGTAGGATCAATAACTGGATTGAATCTTAAGATTGTTATAAAATTTAAAATGAAATGATATAAATAAAGTGTCTGGCACACAGTAAGACATCAAAGAGTGATGAAGGAAAACCAAGCAAGACAGGTAGTGGTCTGCTGCGGGCGTCGGCAGAGGCCCCAGGGCTTGGTTCAGGGTGTGTCGGGTCCACGGCACACGGTGGGCACACAATATAAGGTAGCAGAAAGCTGGCATCAGTTAGTAACAGAACAGCTGAAAAGAGTCATACACACACACATGAGCACACGCTCACACTCCCAACAGATAAGATTGCTTAAGCCATCTCTGGGATTGAGAAGATGAATAAGAGGTCTGCAGACCAGTGTGTTTCCCCAACCATGTCACAAGGAAGGAAGGTTCACAGGGTCCCCAAGAACCCTAGACAGAGGGGGATTTTAGAAGGAAGCTTGCTGGAAAGCACAGATTGCTGTGGCTGTGGATGTGGCTGGTGGAAAGGAAAGTAAGGCCTGAGGGGCTGTACCACAGGGCACAGTGCAAAGGAGGATGCAGCCCAGGGAAAGGCTGTGAGGCTTGGTGGCTTGTGGCATGACTGGGCAGAGAAACCCCCGGGTCCTACTCCTGTTGCTGGTTCTGGGAAAGCCACCAGAGCCTCTCTCCTTGAGTCAAGGACAAGACCACAGAAGGGCCACCTCTTTCAAATGTCTAGCTATTTTGTGGCCTTGAAGTATTTCCAGCTATTGGCAAGCCTCTTTGATCACCTGCAAGGGAAGAGAAAGAACTGAGGGGTCTCCCCACTTCACAGAGACAGAAACCAAAGCTCAGCAAAGGTGGAAGATATCTCCATAGCCGCACAGAAGAAAGACGAAAACCCAAGCCTCCTTTTCCTGGGCCTGGGTCTTTACCATCCGAGAATCTGAAACCCATGCCCTAGCCGAAATAAGCAAAACAGCCACACCAAGCTAGCTTGTGTCTCCTCTCTGTCCCTGGCATATACAAAACATAGGTTCATGCCTCAAGGACAAAATACACACAAGACACACACGTGTACACACATACACACACACACACACGTGTGCAGGTGCACCCATGCAGGAAAATACACTTCACAACCCTAGGTAGTGGACACGAAGTGCTGCCAAGCATGGCCATAAGCTCCAGGGGATGTTTTTTTAATGAAATATCTCTGGGGTCAGCCTCATGGAGGAAGTGGCACTGAATTGGAAGGATTCTGTTGGATGAAAAGCAGGGCGGTCACTGCAGGCCAGAGAAGCCACGTATGAAGGCAAGGAGGGAGGAGAGGACTGGGCATGTCTGACAACAGCGAGAACCCTGTTGTTTCAGCCAGAGCCCTTGCACAGAGAATCTATGGGAAAGAAGGCCGCAAAGGCATTTGGGGACTGCCAAGCTAGGCCGGCTGGGCTCTGTTCTGAAGGCACAGGGCAGCCATTGAAGCTTCGTGAGAATGGGGATCTGGGGATACAAATTAGTGCATTGGAAAGATGAACCTGGTTTGGTGGCCTGGGAAAATCTAAAATGACTTCAAGAGGGCATTCCGTTCTCTGGTGGCTTGTAGGGCGGAGTGGGCGATACATATTAAGTGTTAACTTGGTTGTCCTCAGAATGTCGAGGGCGGTGACTACCAGCTACAACTGAACCTACATGGGACCCTTAGCTGGGCTAGGGCCGTAAGTGCAGGGGACCAGAGGAGGGATCACCATGACCAGCTTAGCATCGTTCACACCATTCCCACAGACCCAGATCTTGGTTACGGTGGCCCCAGAGCCTCAACCTCAATTTTCCCACCGCTGCAGCCTGCACAGGCACGAGCTCTGGCCCCATGTGGCCTCCTGCAACCCAGCCTCTCCTCCTCTCCAGTTTACCCTAAAGCCTGTTGATTTTACATGAAATGAAACAGAAGCCCCAGCTGTGGTCACCATGGCCAGAAGCTCTCGTGTCCCACTCCAGCCCATCTGCTCCCACCAAGGGCCCCACCTGTTAGTCGCCAGCAGCCCCCACCTACACAGAACAGGCTTGGCCTGATGTTAACTCCTCCTCCACTTGCACCAACTTTTGGATGTTCAAAGTCATTTCAGGAGGCCCAGAAGGGAAAGCGAAATTGTGGTGGCATCAACAGTCATAGCTGTTCTGATAACAGTGGTCGTAGTAGTGGTAGTAGTCAGAGTGTATTGCTGCAGCGTAAGCAACAGATCATCAAGTAATACTCTTTCGCCATGTGCCAGGCGAAAATAACAAGCATTTATCCCACTTTCTTCTAGTAACCAGGAGGTGGGTATTATTATTGTTTCCATCTTACGGATATGATAGGGGTTCCTGGGTGAGGTAGACATGGGGTTCTGGATTCCAGTGGCAGAGCTTCATTCAGCAAGGCCAACTTGCCCATGACAGCCTCTAAAGATGTCGTATTCCCCCTCCTCTTCCACTGCCCCAGCCTCTCCCCTGGCACCACCTCTCCCTAACACACCTTAGATCTTGCCACCCCTTTGATCAGGTACACGTTTATGTGCATCAGTGCAGGTACCTTTCAGCTTTTGCACAGATATCCGTAAGTCACTTTTTTGGAACCTGGAACATCTCTGTAGAAACTCCTCTTATAAATGCTGATTCATTCCCAGCCTACAATGCAACTGGGTTGCACTATAAATAGCACCAACCTCAGTTCAGGTTCTTGGGAGTTGGGGTCTATGAGATTTACAAAGGAAAGTTTCCTTCTCCTACTGGACCTATGACCAGCCTTAGGCAACATTTGAAATAGACAGAGTTGTCTTGGGTCACCTCCTATCACACTCTACTCCCTCTTCCTGGAACCCTCTTCTGCAGGTCCCTCTCCACTTCCCCTCTGAGGGGTTCTAGGCCCTTGACTGAAAACCCATCTTCTGTCCTGCTGACCCGAGTGCTCCCAGATGACTTGCTCTCCTCCCACCTGTCCCAGCTCCCTGTCCAGCCCCACACGGAGCTCAGCCTCTGGGGTCAGCATGGCCAAGAGTCTCCTGCTCCCTTTTTCACTGCTTCTTTCCCACCTCTGTATTTGACCTCCTGGCTCTCTAAAAGTTACTGATTCTTTCCTTCCTTCCTTCCTTCCTTCCTTCCTTTCTTTCTTTTTTTCTTTCTCTTTCTTCCTTCCTTCCTAGATCCTGGTCTTGAACCCCTGGCCTCAAGCAATCCTCCCAAAGTGCTGGGATTGTAGGCATGAGCCACCATGCCGGGCCATTACTGGTTATTTCATAAAGGCTTTCTCAGAAGCAGGGTTAAGGAAGATCCGATCGTTGCCATTCAAGTCTACAGGACGCGGGCAGTTCTGAACCGGGGGTGGCATGTGTATTCCTTTGCACTGTCTATATGTGTTTGTGCCCATGCTGCCTGGAGCGTCCCTCTCCTGTCCATGGATCTGCGGATTCAGAGCATGCACGCTGTACATGTTCATACACATGGTTCTCACCACAATGGCCAGATATCCTGTTTCCGGAGCTGTTCATGCCTCGCTGCCTTCTCTCCTTTCCCCTGTGGAATTCGATGGAGGGGCTGGGGGACTGTAATGTTTCAAAGCCTATATAGCAGCTGGCACCACCCAGGACTGAACCAGCACTCAAAATGGCCTCGCAGAGCTCCGCCATGGGAATCCAGCAGCCCGCGGTCACCTCCCCCAAGGGAACCTGAGCCCCATGTCAGGAGCCAACCACACCAAGAACACTTCCTCCTCGGCGCAGGCCTGCCTCAGAGCAGGCATCAAAACAATGCAGACATCTTACTGCTCGGTGCAGATACTTTCTTGAGAACACAAAGGCCCTCCCGAAAGAGATGTGAAGCACTTTCTAGGGCTTTCCAGTAATATTCTTTCCTCCCTGAGACAGTCAATGTGAGAAATCCACTTCCGGAAAGTGATCACCTCCCTTCCACGCCCCCGCCAAGCCCAGGGCCATGCTCTTGAGGAAAAGGCAGCATCACGTCCTCCCTACCAAGCAGAGGCCCCTCTGATTTCCACTGCTCTCAGCAGGCCTGACTCACAACGAAACTGCAACCTCAAAGTGCTGGGGGCCAGGATTGCGAGAAGGAAACACAGGTGAACACACGCAAAAGCTGCCTAAGGGGAAGGTTTTGTTTCTCTTGCAGAATGACACTTCCAGGGCTGGGCAGACGCTACGCGCTGAACGAGGCCGAAGGGGCCCGGTCTTGTGCTGACCTGGTGCATCTGACGGGGAGGGAAACGATGCCTCAGAACCACACGTGCCAACTCACTCCTGCCAAAGGGAGGAGACGGGGCGGCGTGGGGAGGGGTGAGGAGGGGATTGCAAAATTCTAGGAGGTCAAACTTGGAAATTATCTTAGAAAAACAACTCTGACAAACCTCCAACTTCATAATGCAGAAACCAACGCCTAGAGATGAAAAGGAACACGTTCGGGGTCTCATGGGAGAAGGTCCAGGGCTGGAAACTCTGCGTGTTTAATAGCTGAGCCAGAGCTCTTTCTACCGTGAGATTGACTTTTCTGTCCTCCAGTAATATCTTCAGAATATTGGGGTCAGAAGCTGTTCTGCTCCGAGTCTTCAGATGCACGAAAAGACACGCTCAGCGCTAGCGGCTGAGTGTTCCCATGGGAAACATCAACCACTGCACCCCAGGGGTGCCGACTGCTTGTTATGTGTCAGGTGCCCATCTAGGGCACCTGACAGTCACGATTTCATTCACTCCTGAAACACCACCACAGTGCCAATCATCAGCCCCAATTGTATGTAGATACCGCAGCACAAGAAAGCTCAGAAACCTGCTCAAGGTCACACAGATGGGGAGGGAAAGAGCTGGGTTGCAAAACCAGTCTGACTCCAGAGTGCACACCCTTAACTACCATGCTCTGCTGCGAAGACAACCCCAAAGGCAGAGCACATCGTGGGGCTCCAGTAACAGAACACTTGGACCCAGGGGGGCGGGGTGTACAAAGCGGGGAAGGCAGGTCCAACCGTTGCTGTCAGAGGGATACAAAGTCTGCCACATAAGCGAGGCTCAAGTATACAACCTTAGCCGCTCTTTCGTGAGACCAATCAACTGACTTCTTGATACCTCTTTGTATCCAACCCCCTGCTTGAGGCTCCTGACCGCAAGGTGCCTGCTAGGGATAGTCTCAGATCACCCAAAAGCCAAGGCACAAACAGATTCCCTTCAATCACTGAAAAGAATAATATTTTTTAAAAGTATTACTTTTAAGATTAAAAAGTAATACTCACCAAAAGAAGTATCAGAACCTTGTTGGGCTTCCTTAAACTTACTTCATAGTTTAGTGGAGTGTTATTTTGAACTATATTTGAAGGTTGAAGCATCTTAGGGCCTTGGGAGTTCTTGGTCTAACTCTGGGAGGGGTGGGGTGCGGGGAAGAGTTTCTGTTTCCACTCACTCTACGGTGGACACGTCTACAGATGGTTGGATGAGCAACCAGGCATTGAGCTTTAATTGAAGCAGGCAATGTCTGACTCAGTTTCTGAGAGGATACCCACCTAATAAAGCGACTTCTAAATTAGCCAGAGCGATGAAAGCCCAGCTGCCGCCTGCGCCAGCCAAGTCTGCGTGGGGTGAGAAGAGAATGGCAAGCCAGCGATATCGATTCGATTGGATAAACCCTGGCCAGGTGGGCTGGGAAATGTCTGTTTTTGTCTCCAAGGTTCTTCTAAAAACCTGAGAAAGCAGTTTTTAAACTTCCCCTTAGAACTGAAGGAGAGAGAGAAAGAGGGGAATCAAAGGTGGAAGGGGAAAGGAGAGCCCAAGATAAGCCTGCAGTGCGCCCCTCGGACAGCACTGCGCCCCCTGACCACACCCAGCCCTGGAACCTGCTCCCAGGCCTGGGGCCCTTGGAGAAGGGGTTTTACAGTCATGGGTAGGGCACTGGCAAATCAGCCCCTAAACTCCTGTGGGTTCTGACCTGAAACCACAAACACTGCCTGTGAAGCACCGTCGGCTTCCATGACACACACACACGGGAGGCTCACAGGAGCCTGACGGACCACACTGGCTATTTGGAAACTGTGAATAAAGACAGCAGTGGGCCTCTCCCTTATCCACCCAGGCCAGGTGCCCCCTGGGGATATCCCCACACCTCTCTCTAAGGCCACACTTGGATCATTCTCCTCCACTCAGCTTCACCTTGACATTCCTTTGAAACACTTAAGTCATCAGTTCTCAAAGGGTGGTCCGAGGAACCCTGGGAGGTCTTCTCTTTTCCAGCCTCGTATCTGTGTGGAGCTGGGTTTTCTTCATGTGCTCCAACAGAAACAACAGATCCCAGCAGACGGAATGTGGGAGCAAAGGGGACAATCAGCTTCTTCTATCAAGCCAGATAGTGAAGGAGATCTGAAAAAACTATAAAACCAAGCCTCTCTTCTCACTCAATGTGTTTTAGTTTAGAAAATAGTTGCCTCGTTTAAAAATATGTTTTTTATGTTAACATGTCATGGGTTTCATTATTGTTTATGACTTTGAAGTGATGTCATTGGTAGATTTTTAAAAAACGTCTCAGTTTTACTTTCTAATGTGATAAATATTGGGTAGATCTAACTCACATTAGTAAAAGCTCTTTGAGGGTCCTTAGTGATTTTTAAGAGTGTAAAGGTGTCCTGAATCTGGATCGTTTGTGAATGGCTGACTTAGGAAAACTAGAACACAGTTGTGCATGCGCCCACTCTCTTTCCCTTCTTCCTTAGTTCGTGACCTAAGATTGGCACGTGTCGATGACACGGTCACAGAAGAAGGAGCGTGAATCCAGGCTGGAAGGAAGCCCCTGGATCGTCACGGGGAATGCAGATGTGCATTCAAAGCACACAAAACACACGTCCACGACACACGGAGTACGGCGGAGGGTTCAGTCAGTGGCACCGTTGAGAAATAAAGATCAGAATCGCAAGATGAAAGGAAATACTCGACTCTCCTCTCTTTAATGAGGTTTCTTGAAGGCGTTGGTGCTTTGGAGGCATGCCAGACTGCTTTTTCAGAAGCATAATACAACAGAAACACTTTTCTGTCTGAAAATATTCTAAGGCTTGAAATATTTCCCCCAAATATCTAAGCAGCCCTCGCTACCCTACCCTGTTCCTAAACACAAGTCTAAACACCAGCGAGCGCACGCTGGATTCATACTGTTCGACGGGTGGAAGCTTATCTTCACGGACTTTCAACTCTGCCCACCACTGTGACCCCACACGCTGCACACGTCTTAGACAACTGCCCCCAACTGTCGGTGCAGGCCCAGAGAATTCAGGGTGATTTAATATTTATCTGCGTCAAGGAATTAGGTACTGATTTGGAAAAGAGAATTGGGCTCAGATTCCACCTTTGCCATTAACTATCTCTAGTGCCTGAGAAAGTCATTTTCTTCGTTAGGTTTCAGTTTGCCCACCTGTAAAATAAGACGTATGGATTAAATAATGTCTAAGGTCCCTCCTTTCCTGACATTCCATACATAAGACATTTTTAACATTCCAACAACCGTGGGGTATTTAGTTAACATCTGCCTGGAAGAGCATTGGTGAGTAACCAGATCATTTCAAAGAAAAATACTGGAAAATCTGTAAAGGGAATAGGCATATAGTTTGCGAGGAAAGTTGTTTCCTCAACTGAATAGATCCTCTGCTAGATATGAGATAGACGATCAACAGACATATAGCCCCCTAGGGCTACAAAGAGTTTAGGAAATACACACTCAATCTCTCAGTCAGCCAACAAACGTTTAGCGAGAACCTTGGATGTGCCAGAGCTGTGCTGAGTACTGGGCAAACACTGATGGTCAAAAACAGACATGAGCCTTGCCCTCGAGGTGGTTACAGTCTAGCAGGAGAGACAGGGTTTGATCAAATGATCATACAGCCACATGGATAATTACAAACTGACACAAGTACTATAGAGGAAAGGAACAAGATGTCCTGAGAAGATACACCCAGAGGACCTGACCTAAACTGGGAATCATGAACAGCTCATTGGAGGAAGTAATATCTGAGCCGAGTGCTAGAGGATGAAGAGAGGGGAGAGCAAAAAGGAAGAACTACATGTGCAAAGGCCCTGTGGTAGGAGAGAGAGCATGGATCATTTGGAAAAAAAAAAAAAAAGAAGAAGAAGAAAGCCAATGAGGCTGAAGAGCAGAGGGAAGTGGAGAGTGCGAGTTAAAGCAGAAGAGACGGGCAGAGTCAGATGACAAAGTGAGTTGTAGACAGTATAAAGAATACAGGCCCTTATTTTACCAAGAGAGGGAAAGTGGGAAGCCATTGAAGGGTTTAAGCAGCAGGAGAGTCATGATCAAACTGGTATTTGGAAATGACCACTCTGGCTACACGTGGAGAACTGTTTAGAGAATGGGTATTAGGACACCCAACGGGCATTTGTTTTGGAGTCCAGGAGAGAGAAGATGGTAGCTGGAATCAGACGGCCGTTGCTGGTGATGATGGAAATGGAAAGAAGTGAGAAGATTAGAGGAATGTTAGTGAAAAAAACTCTGGAGGATCTGGTGATAGATTAGACATAGGCTGGCAAGGAAGAGGGAGAAACCAACCCATTGTTTCCAGAGTTAAGTGGTGGTTCCATTTACTGAGTTAGGGTGTATTGCATGAAGGTGAGACCAGAGGGAGAAGATGATGACTGTAGTCTCAGATACAGAATAGGCTATGGAAATTGGGCGGGGGGTGGGGGGCAGTGCGAAATGAGAATGTGGGGCCACCTGCTCCACAATTACTGAGAATCTCGAGACAGTGACAGCAGAGAAAGGACAGGACTCTTCTAGTCATGGGACCCTGTGTGACTGCAGGAGTCACTCATCCACAAAGTCAGCTCTGCTCAGAGATGTTGGGTCTGAGGCGCCAGCCATCCAGAGGAGACCTGAGTAAACTAAATCCCATCAGAGGGACAGTTCTGGAGCTGAGAGAATCCATCTGTGCCCCAATCTCAGGAGCCCACTAGTTCTCCTAGGGGACCATGCAGACAGAACAGAAACAGCTATATCCGCCATATCCCCTGGGTGGCCAGGTCTCCAACACCTGGCAGCCTGGTCCCCGATAAGCCAGCTTCTCATATGAGAAGTACCAGATCGCAGTGTTCATCCTCTAAGGAAAATCCAAATTGCTTGCTTTGGCGCTGCAGTTGCACAAAGGGGAATTCCACGCTGGCTGATCCCCTTCCGCTGACTGTGGTTTGCAATGTCTGCAGGCCACAGTCCTCGGAAGGGCACCCGATTCAGTTTGCATAACCCTGGCTCAATTGAACCTAAGGACCAGCCCCAACTCCAGCTCCTCCTAAGCTTCTGACCCACCAGGCCTTTATTGTGAAGTACCCCCGTCACAAAGCTAACGTCAAAAGACCCCAGACAAGGACGGCGCCCACAGACCCCCGTCCCCTGGGATCCCCACCCAGCCACGCTTTGGGTGTGTGCTGCACGTGGGGTCTATTGCAGCACAGCACTGAGGAAGCCTCTGTCCAGGGAGCTGAGGAAGGTTATTCAAGGGAATGCTAGAAATGTCAAGCTGGGGAAACTATTTTACTTACTAGATGTCCTAGATAAGAAGAAATGAAACTCTCACTATCAGCCTCAAAAAATAATTACTAGCAGCAAGTAGGAGCCAAGCCCCAGTGGGATTCTTCATCAGGATAGTTGCCACACTTTGCCCAGTGGGCATGACCCCACCTTCCCTGCCTGCATCGCCGACCTGCCTGCTCCCTCCTAGGTGACCTGATTGCCGGGCAGGCTGGCTGGACCCGAGTCCAGGAAGCCCAGATTTCCGAGCCTTCCCTTGCAGCTCCCGAGCAGCCCCACAGGGCTCCCAGCCCATTCCCCGATCTTGGGTCCAAGCCACTAAGTTGCAGCAAGGCATGGGGCACCTATACCAAGGAGGCTGCCATTTTGCTGAGCACGAGAATAGCTGGGAGGTGGATTTCTTATAAGATCTTCTACACCATAGATAGGACCCTCCAAAATCTCTCTGTACGCATGCACACCCACACTCCCCACACACACCTGGTGGTTCTTGTCTGGTCAGACTCCTCCGCAGCTGAATTGATGAAAGTTACTGGATGAAACTTCCCTTAAAGATTATTAGGATCTCCTGGGCTGGGGTGCTGTTGGATCTTTGGACTTTACCACCTCCCTTCTCTCTGACACCTGGCAATGAAGCACAGGAGAATAGGAAGGCAGAAAAAGCAGGTTCTGGGTGACATAGGAGACCGCATATCAGCCCTGGACTGCCTGCCTCTGGACTTCTTGTTGGGTGAGACAAAAAAATATTTATATCAAATCCCCTTTTTCAAAAGATATGTTTAGTCAGGCTTTTTTTTTTCTATTTATAGCTGAATATAGAAATTAGGAAATATTTTGGAGCAGGGGTGGAGGAGGAGAGGTATTTCCCCTCCCAAAATCTTCCTCTGATTTCCCAGTAAAAATTAATTTGAATTCAATTTAATAACCATTTATTACACACCTGCTATGCATTTGGACTTGAGGGCAAACTGGACTCAGGCCATTTGCCCTCAAGAAGCTCACAGTCTGATGAGGGGCATTTGTGTCCTCTTGAAATTCACACGACACCCCATCCATCCAGAGGTGCTGGCTTCCTCACTTCCTTCCCTGTATGGGCTCTTCCCTTGTACTGAAACCCAAACTCAAGCCTACTAACGTGATTGTTGGCATTTATGTCTCAGATGCGACCTATTGGTTTGGGACTTTTCCCAATGGAGCTTAATGACTTTTCAGGTGAACAAATGTCTTCAGAACTTGAGAAACGGGAGCCTTCTTTGTTGTTCTTGTTGTTTTGTCAATATATGGGCACATGGTCTTAACCTTGCTCAAATGTTCAGATCTGTCCCCTGACATCAATGCTATTCAATATGTTGATAGGGAAGATATTATCTCCATTTGTTAAGTGAGGACTTGTATCAAGGAACTTGCATATGGTTCTCTCTGACTATTTAGATTCTGATATTTTGAGATTAGAGTGGACAATGATTTCAAATCAATGGGGAAAGGGTCAACTATTCAACAAATGGCTTGAGATAAAATTGGCCATACATTTCAAAACAAATAAAGAAGTCGGATCCTGATCCTAACCTTAATGGATTATGGAATAAAGAATGACATAAATGGCTTCTGCATGCCTCCCTTCTCCCTGCCACTGTATGTATATTTACATATGTTTCTCAAATTATAAGAAGAAAATATCAGAGATGCTGCCTGCTTCCCTAAGTTGCTCTCTCTCTCCTTCTGAGTGTTTGCCTGTGCCCAGACCAGCCTCCTTAGTGTGGCACCCTTCAGGCTCACAGGGCGCTCTGCTATGTCCATTCCAAGTATAGCTGGTACCTTCCATGGGCAGGACTCAGTGCTAGGTACCAGGTAGAGAAAGATTAGTGAAGCTCATGGCTCACTGGGCAAGATAAGGTGTCTACATGGATGGCCGCAAGGTAGGGTTGTAGATTTCCTAGTGAGGCAAGCACAGGGCAGGGTGGGAAACAAAGATAGGAGAGGTTCATGCTGCCTGGGTCAGGGAGGACCTCACAGCCCCATGTGGGGTCCGGACGCCCTGGCCTGCCTGGTCTGCCATGCTGAATCTACACCGGGAACACCCAGCTCAGAGAGGGGTCAGCCCAGAGCACTAAAGTAGTCACAGCCAACAAAACCCAGGAGCCTAAAAGTAAGGAGAAGGGTAAAAGGGGCAGGGAAATTCAATTCCTGGTCCCTTTCTCTCTGCTTCCTGGTAGCAGAACTCAGGAAAGTGCTCCTGAGCCCAGCATAAATCTGGCAGGAAGGCAGGCGCGGTGGTTCATGCTTGTAATCCCAGCACTTTGGGAGGCTGAGGTGAGAGGATCACTTGAGGCCAGGAGTTAAAGACCAGCCTGAACAATATAGTGAAACCCCATCTCTACTAAAAATAGAAAAATTAGCTGGACGTGGTGGCACATGCCTGTAGTCCCAGCAACTCAGGAGGCTGAGGCAGGAGAATCGTGA
The DNA here is from genome assembly GCF_000956105.1 of Propithecus coquereli. Lineage (NCBI taxonomy): Eukaryota > Metazoa > Chordata > Mammalia > Primates > Indriidae > Propithecus > Propithecus coquereli. Next base: position 233,063 of record NW_012137747.1, on the reverse strand, counting down.
GCCCAGGAGTTTGAGGTTGTAGCAAGCTATGATGATGCTACTGCACTCTAGCCTTGGTGACAGAGTGAGACCCTGTCTCAAAACATAAATAAATAAAAATTTTAAAAATTAAAATTAAAAAAATGTGTTTAAAATTTGTCAGGAGCAGCAATTCCTGAGTTAGCTCCCTTCCAGTTTCTAGAAAGCTCTTTCTCCCTTCATGATTCTTAGCTTTCTGCACTGACACTCCCCCAAGGGCTGGGAGGAGAGGCCACGGTCCCCTGATCCTGACCCACGAGTCACCAGTGCAGGCACATCACACTTCCCTCCCACTCACTCCAGACTTGCTGGGCCCTGGGGCATTTGCCCCACCTGCCCTGGCTTGGTGACCTTCTCCACTGGGAGTGAGTGACTTGCCCTGAGTACAGAGGGACAGTGCTCTTCCCAGGTACTGTCTGAACTGGGGCAGTGGGAGGAGCCCCCCAGGAAGGGAGAGGCTGAAGCACATCAAAGGACCCCCAGAGACTTTATAGATGCCTGAAGAAGTCTTGATATCACTGCCCCCATGCTCCCCCAACCAAAGGTACAGCAACACTCCTCATGCCAGCCGCACCTGACCACCTTGCACACATACACACACACACACACACACACACACACACACACACACACACACGTGCAAATCCGAAACAAGACTACTAAGGCTGCTTTGGGAAAGGGGAGCAGGGATGGGTAAGGGGAAAGAAAGGGTCCAGCCTTCATGGAATCCTGACTTATGTTCCCTGATATTTCTACTTCTTCCTCCCCACCTTTTAAACTTTAGACTCCAGCTACAGAAGCTTACAACTAAAAGAACCCTAAGGACTACTGAATCCAGCTTTCAATCTACGCACTATGGACAGTGCACAGTAGGGTGAGGGAACCAAACTGGCACCCAGGCAGCCTTGTGCAGGTTCCTGGACATCTCTGAGCCTCGGTGTGCCCACTATAAAGTGGAGATAACGAGGGTCACAGTAAGGACACACTTCCTGGACTGTGACAAGTATTCAGGAGGTATGGATGATTCCTACTAACTTACCCCAGGTTCTGGGACATGGGGTAAGTCTCTGGTTTCTAAATGAAACCGGAGAAGGAGCCTGGAGCACAGCCCAGGACCCTGCCTGTCCTCTAGGAAGCCAGTCTCATCAAGGGTCAGTCTTTGAGCATAAAATGTGAGCACCATTAATAGAAGGGAGTTTTGAAGATATTTAGCCCACTTCCTCATTTTCACTTGGGGAAACTGAGGCCCAGAGAACTAAGGTGACTTCCCAAGTTAGCAAGGAGAAGTCTTAGGTATTCAAGCCAAGTTGGGGGTGCCCAATTATTTCTCAATCCCAGTGTATTCTGGAATGGCCAATTTGTCCACGTCACTGTGGCCTAGGAATACGTGAATGGAACCCACAGCTGTAGTCCTCCACGCACAGAACAGCTGTTCTCCCCAGGAAATCAACTTTTTTTTTATTGAGAGGCTTAAATTTATTTTAAAAAAGAGAAAGAGAGAGGTACCCTGTACTAAAAATAGTCTAACGCAGAAGTTCATCTTCAACTAGTCCTTTTGCTTACAGTGCAAAATTTAAAAACTTTAAATTCAACAAATGAAAATTGGAGAGGTCTAAAGAAGGGAGGAGCTTTGATCAGAAAAAATCTTTTCCAGGAAATCTGTTAACTCTGTGGGTTCTTTATGAATGGAGGCCTCAGTGAGCCCACAATATAAAAGGGGGACGGAGGAGGTGAAGGTCTATACTTCAGGGGCTTGCTCTTGCAAAACCAAACCACAGGGCAGACTTGCAGAAGAAGGCAGAGTTCCGCCATGCCCAGCTCAGCACTGCTGTGTTGCCTGGTCTTCTTGGCTGGGGTGGGGGCCAGCCAAGACCAGAGTATCCAGTCTGAGAACAGCTGCACCCACTTTCCAGCCAGCCTGCCTCACATGCTCCGAGAGCTCCGAGCTGCCTTCGGCAGGGTGAAGACTTTCTTTGTGAGTATAATCCCCTCCTGTGCTTTCTCTCTTCCTGGGACTGCCTGAATTGGGTTTTCTGCTGGAGCTATAAGAAGAACCCTCCTCCTGCTCCTCCACCTCCATCTCCAGCACCCATTCCCCCCAAACTTCAATTCTTAAGAGAGTCCTAGATTAAGCTATGGGTTCAGTGAATTAAGCTAAGCCCAGATGATGGGGCACAGATGCAGGAAAAGCTTCCTAAAATGGTAAATGCCACTCTCTGCTATGTTCAGAGACTTCTTAAAAGATTCCACTGAGCTCTATACTTTATTGGCTGGGAGAAATCAAGAAGGGTCTGATCGGAGCTGAAGATGTTCCCCACGTCCTGTGGCAGGGAAGCCAAAATCACCTCTGCTTAGAGAGTTTCCAGACCCGAAAGATCGATGGCTCGGGGAAGCACCATACCTGGGGGAACCTGCGTCAGGAGACACTTCCCGTTTCCAGAGATCTTTCCAGGGTGGAGCTGGATGTCCACAGTATGCAGAAAGAAAAACAAAGAGCAGGACATGAGAGGGGGCTCAAGGCACTGTAGGGTTGACATAGGTGTCCCTTAGGACCTGATGTGGCTCTGCAGAAAGACCAGGACTGAGTCAAGCTTTTGCCTTTGCTTCAAAATTGGCCAGATTTTAAAAATAACTTGATTCCAATGGGGAGGAACTGATCTAACTAATGGTTCCAACACCATTGAACCCTCTGTTTTTAAAACTCTCCTACATTGATTAAAAATGAAAAATTCTAGAAATAAAAGTGCATCAGAAAAACATGCATTTTAGGTATTTTCCCAAACCTCACGTTCATTCTCCTTTTGTTCTTCCTGCAGCAAACGAAGGATCAGCTGGACAACATGTTGTTAAACGAGTCCTTGCTGGAGGACTTTAAGGTGAGAGGAGGGATGGGTGGGTGGGTGGAGGGTGCAGTATGATTAAGGGAAGGGAGGCTCTGCTTCCTGACTGCAGGGAGCTGGGTCTGCTTCCTTCACTTTGAAAAGGAGAAGTGGGAAGATCTTAACTCAGCACATAGCCAGCAGCCAGGGTTATAAGGGGCTCAGGGGTGGGGGAGGCAGCTGGTGAGGGAGGGTCCCAGGGGACAAAGTTGTCCTCTCAAGCTAGTTGCGGCAGCCCTTCCTCCCAGTCACCCCCCTCTTTGGCTCCTGCCCTTAGGGTTACCTGGGTTGCCAAGCCTTGTCTGAGATGATCCAGTTTTACCTGGAGGAGGTGATGCCGCAGGCTGAGAACCACGGCCCAGACATCAAAGAGCACGTGAACTCCCTGGGAGAGAAGCTGAAGACGCTGAGGCTGAGGCTGCGGCGCTGTGTGAGTAGCGGGACCGGTTCTTGTCTTGGCAGCTGTCCCCAAAATACCATCTCCTACAGGTCGGCAGGGCCACTCGCATCCAGAGACACACCAAAGACATAGACTGGCAGGACTAGCTAAGCATTTGGAAAGGTGCCCAGAGTCAGATCTTGCTTGCCACTCTCTGAGCAGGGGTGGGGGTGGCTGTTAGGCATTTACATGTGAAGATTTGCAAACAGTTTTCCTGTTATTTGTGAGTCATTTGTGGCTTATTAACTACTCCCCCCTCTCTCTTCATGAAAGGGGCCCAGAGCTTCAACCAGGGCTCCCTTGTCCCTTTGGACCTAGCCCCTAGGCTGGGAGCTGAGGCTCCCAAGCAGAGAAAACGTCACTCACCTCTTATTCTCAACCTTGGGGGCACCCAATTGTCTGACAGGATTTCCCCTGGTGTTTTAGAAGGGCCAGGGGGCTCCTTGTTCCCAAGCTAGTGTCTATGAATAATTCCCCCAGATAATTTATTTCTGCAACTGAAACGATACCCTCACTACTAATGGTATCTTTTGTTCTCTTACCAATATTGGAAAATCAGTTGGTCTCTATTTGCACGACAGGGTTATGCAAAGGGCTTGGTCTCTGTAGCTGCGACTATGTTTCCACTCCTCAGCTGCTTAGAAATGGTCATTGGTGGCTGCAATGGGACAGGGACAGGAGAGAGGGGCAAAAAAGGACAGGCTGAAGAATGCCTAGCTCAGCACTCCAGGAGACACTGTGAAGTTCTGGAGGAGGAAAGCCAAGATCTGGGTTGTTAGCCGAGCCTTGCAAACATCTCAGAGTGGCTTCCAGGGAAATGTATTTCATCTCCCTGGGCTGTGGTTAAGTGGTTAAGAGGATTAGTTAGTTTATTCCCCCAGAAATAAATTATTTGGGGGAATTATTCATACTGTAGTGGGTAAGGATGAGGCAGGGCTCAGTTCTCCCCGGGAGCTATGAGGGGAGGCATTCGGGATGAATCTGGCCCCCTCTGCATGCCGCCAGCTTGTCCCCCAAGTGCCACAGACATGAGAGCTGGGAGTCAGGGTCATCAACACTTTCTCTTTTCTTCCACAGCACCGATTTCTTCCCTGTGAAAACAAGAGCAAGGCCGTGGAGCAGGTGAAGAATGCCTTCAGCAAGGTGAGCTTGGGCACCGGCAGACGGGGCTTGCAGAGCACACTGCCCACTCCCCGAAGGGTAGAGGGTGACGGGTGCCAGCAGGCCCCTCCTTCAATTGGAGGGGTGTGGGAACCTGACAAATGGTGTGACCTCCTCAGCCAGTGAGGAGCTGCCGCCTCGGTTATATTTATTTTCTGTTAACTGTCTTTGGGGTTTCTAAATGACTGCTCCCCGCCTTTGCAGGCCTGCGGGTTGAGCTGGCCAGCCAGCCTAAGAACGCCGTGAGCTGGGTGCTGGGGAGAGTGACAAAGGAAACAGAAAGTACAGAAAGTAGCTTGTTGGGAATCTAGGCTGAACCCACACGTGCAGGAAGGTGACACGTGAACGCGAAGATACAAACACACCTGGGGGTTCAGCCTGAGCTCCTCAAAACTCAGAATGAGCAGGAAACAGAACTGGCATTTATCTAGAGTTGGTTCAAGCTCATTTTCCATCTGCCCCTTGTAACTCCCAAGGTGCCTGAGAATGTCAACTCCCAAACCAGATGGGGTTTCACACTTCCAACTGTTCGCGAACCTCCTAAACTCCATTTCCCGGAAACCATGTGGCCTATGCCCTCCCTGTGGGCTGGGGACAGACACTGGGCAGGGTTCCAACATCAGGGGGCATGAACCTCCTGACAGTGGGCCAGAACAGGAGGGCAGGGCCTGCTCAGTCTTGGTGGGAGAGCACACATGTAAAAAAGGCTCCCTTCTCGCACTGTCTTGCTTTCAAAGTGCTTCCTCTAATGTATTTTCATCAAATTCTGCATAAGCATCATGTGAACACATGACCTTTAAAATTCTCGAAAAGGCAGCATTTTCAAGACTGTACTTTGCAAATGAATGCTTCCCTTTCTCCCCGATAGCCACGCTCAGGCCAGGAGGAGATGAAGGTCCATGCACTGCCCTTCCCAAGGCAGCAGCTGGGCATGTCCTCGGCTCACCTCCCAACATCAGGGAGCCAGTGCAGCCTCTGTACCCAGAGTCATGCCCACCCCAGTGGAGGGGAACCCAGTTAGTCCTCAGGGTTTTAACTAAGTGTTTCTTATCTCCCTACCCAGCTGCAAGAGAAAGGCGTCTACAAAGCCATGAGTGAGTTTGACATCTTCATCAACTACATAGAAGCCTACATGACAATGAAGATGAAAAACTGAAACATCCAAGATGGCAACTCTTTAGACTCTAGGACATAAATTGGAGATCTCCAAAATCTGAGCCAATGCTCTGGGATAGCCAGCCCAGTTCCTTGGAAAACCTTGTCATACCTCTCTCCTAGAATATTTATTACCTCTGATACCTCAACTCCAATTTCTATTTATTTACTGAGCTTCTCTGTGAACTATTTAGGAAGAAGCCCAATGTTATAATTTTTTTTCAATATTTATTATTTCCACCTGTGTTTAAGCTGTTTCCATAGGGAGACACCCTATAGCATATGAGTGTTTTAGGAGAAATTTTAAGTTATATGAGGGAAAACAGTTTTCCTTTTGGAGCCAACCTAAGCTTCCATTCCTAGCCTGACCACGCTTCACAGCTGTTGGGCTGTTTTCCCTAATCTCCCTCTAATTTCTCTTGTCTCTGGGCCCGGGGCTCCCGGGGTGTTACAGACTCTGACCCTCTTAGGAAGAGAAACCAGGGAGCCCTTTGATGATTAACCTTCCAGTGGCTCAGAGGGATTCCCCTGACCTCACCCCCCAACCACTTCATTCTTGAAAGCTGTGGCCAGCTTGTTATTTATAACAACTTAAAGTCGGTTCTAATAGAACTCAGTTTTAACTAGAAATGATTCAATTCCTCTGGGAATGTTACGTTATCTGTCTTCATAGCAGATTTTAATTTTGAATAAATAAACGGTCTTGTTCAAATCATGTTATGGTGTCCATCGACTCCTTTCTGACTAAAATGTTGCCTCAAAGCTTCCAGACGAATGAGAATGGGTGAATGAATTCTCAGCTCCAGAGAAAGGAAGCCAGCTACTCTCTCCCTGGAGAGGAGGGAGACTCCAAACCAGATCAGGAGAAAAAGCTATTTACGCTTCAAAAGCCAACAGCAAAGACCATCATGGACTTCCCATAACTCAGTCCTTTAAGGCACCTTTAAGGCGCTATCCCTAAATCCTTAAAGATCATGCTGCTTTTCAAGGCTACGGAGGAGATTCCGTACATACCAAAATTAGAAAAGTAGGCTGGGGAAGTTTTTAGTGTGTGTGGGTTTTTTGTTTGTTTGTTTTTGCTTCTTTAAGCTCCAAAGGTCCACGGGGTGAATACTAATTTGCCTGGGTTATCCTGAGGATTAAGATAAAGTGTGATGTGGTCCCCGGTGCTAGGAGTAGGTCTCAGTGCATATGGTTGGTTGTCATCAGTAGTCACAACTGAAACTCCTACCAAATCCTCTTTGAGCCGGGATCAGAGACAAACAGGATTGTAGCCAACAGAGTTGAACATAAGCAAATTAGCCCCCTTGATAGGATACCCAAGGCTCAAGCTGCTGCTCTTTCTGTCCCCTCCCTGAGCCACCAGACAAATGGCTTCTAGCTGCGGTCTGTTGGGAGGGGCATGGTGGCTGGGGAAGCCCTACTCAGATACTCAAAGCCCCATGACTTGGAGGAGATAAGGGGAAGAATGGGCTGAGTAAACACTGATCCCCCTCACGCTCTGGCTCTGCCGGGGCAGCCCTGGCCCGGGGCAGGGTGGGAGCTGACTGGCTGTGGTCAGTTTTTCGGTAAGACCTGACTCACTTGGGTTAAAGTAACCAAAGGAAGGAAGTGGGAAACATCAAAGCTGAAATTCTGAGATGAAAGGTTAGGAGTAAGAATGGAGGCTAGCAGAAGAGGAGGAGAGAGAGACTGATGCTCTCCACTTGAGGTTCTCTGTACTGAACTGGGGAAGTCATGAGTCGCTGGCTGGGAGGCTTGGGCACGGGGGACTCACAGCCAGGCAAGACACACTAACTCAAGTTGGAGGGTGGCACTTCCCTCAAGGGAAGTGGGCATCTTGAAACAACTAGAAACTCACCTGAAAAAAGCCACACAAATAAATCCATTTATTTATTCAAAATTAAAATCTGCTATGAAGACAGACAGTGTAACATTCCCAGAGGAACTGAATCATTTCTAGTTAAAACTGAGCTCTATTAGAACCAAATTTAAGTTGTTATAAATAACAAGCTGGCCATGGCTTTCAAAATGTTAACAATAACTACAATTTTTTAAGCACTTATTTTGAGCTAGTCGGTACTAGGTATATATGTATCAGTTATATATGGTATATATGATATTATTATAGCTATTTCCTATTAGAGGAAAGGACACTCAGAAATTTACTTTGGTATTATATTTGCTTTATAATCTAACATTCTGTAGATTATATTTGAAGTTCAAATTTTTTGAACTACCGTATTAATCCAGCTCTTTAAACCATGACTTGATCACAGATTAACCTGAGAGAACACATATGCTCCGTGCCTCCAATTTATCATCTGTTTGTGCGTATCACTTTTCCAGTATACCTAATATTTATGTTAATAATAACATGAACACTAACTAAAATCATTTGCCAGCCACTTTGCTAAGTACTTAATATGTATTAGCTCATTAATGATCATGTGAAACTATGCAATATTAACTATTGATGAAAATGAGACCCAGAGAAGTGATATGATTTACCTTTGGTCATCCAGCTATTAAATGACAGAGCTCATGGTCTTAATGATTATTCTGTACTCCTATATATCATGTTCACATATAAATTGCTGCATCATTCTTCTTTTCTAATATTATTCTATGTCTCATTAAAAATTGAGATAGAGGTTTCACTATGTCGTGTGCCCATTTTCGTTTGCCTCAAGGTGTTTGTTAGTTTCTTCTTTGACCCATTGGTTGTTCAGGAGCATGAGAAATGTCACTGTGGCTTGGCCATGTGAGTAAAGGAGAGAACAAAGAACTGAGTATAGCATAAAACACCTTTCCCTGTGTATTAATTATCTATTGCTGCCCCCCAAATTTAGCCACTTAAAACAACAAACAATTTCTGTAGGTCAGGAATCAGGAGTGAAAACTAGGAGTTCTGTCTCAGGCTCTCTAATGAAGTTGCTATCAAAATGACAGCCAGGGCTGCCACTCCTTGAAGGCTCGACTGGGCTAGAGGACTCCCCTGGAAGAGGGCTCACTCACACGGCTGCTGGCAGGAGGCCTTGGTTACTCTCTGGCTATCGGCAGGTGGCCTTGGTTCCTCTCCACTGGGTTTCTTGGGTGTCCTCACAACATGGCAGCCGCCTTCCCCAGAGCCAGTGATGTGAGAGAGAATAAGGAGGAATTTGCAGTATCTTTTATGACCCTATCTCAGACATCTCACACGATCACTTCTGCCACATTCTGTTTGTTAGAACTGAGTCAGTAAGTTTAGCCCACATTCAAGGGAAAGGGAATTCGATGCCACCTTTTGAAGGGAGGAGTATCAAAGAATTTGTGCACATATTTTAAAACTACCATTCCCTTCTAAGAATTTAGAAGAAATTGCTCTGTGCTCCAGGGCTGGTGGGAGGAAGGGGAGGAGGTGGGTAGGCATCGGTGTGTGTGAATGGGCTGTCACCGTGGCCACTACCGTCCTCAGTCCTCTCTCATAGGCTCAGTCTAAAATATTTACTTCTCTGAGCCTTGTTTCCTCATCTGGAAAACAAGCAAAACTTCTTCCCAGGTGCTGTGGACTGAATGTTTATGTCCCTTCCCCCCAAATGCATGTATTAAAGCCTAACCCCCTATGTGATGGTGTTCAAAGGTGGGGTCTTTGGTAGGTGATTAGGATTAGATGAGGTCATGAGGGTGGGGTCTTCATGATTAGTGGGATTAGTTCCCTTATAAGAAGAGACATCAAAGAGCTCACTCTCTCCCCACCACACATACCCCAGTGCACATTCAAAGAGGTTGTATGAGCACACAGCGAGATGGCAGCCACCTACAAGCCGAGAGAAAAAGACTCAGAATGAAACCTACCTTGCCAGCACCTTGCTCTTAGACTTCCCAGCCTCCAGCACTGTGACAAAATAAGTTTCTGTTGTTTGAGCCACCCAGTCTATGGCATTTTGCTTAGGTAGCCCAAGCTGACCAACATACCAGGTTTGATATAAGGGCCAAATAAAATCTCAGGCTTGACAGTATATATGTGTTTTGGACAAAACTTTATTCTCTAAGAAGAGCAACCACCTCATCTCCTCCCATGTCCACTGTGCCCCTCACACCAGAGTTTAGACACCCGTGGAAAATGGGAATCTCCACTTGTCTGTGGTCCTGGCTGCTCAGTTAAGGAGGGTAGGACCAGTGAGAGAAGCTCCCGAAATCTGGAATGACAGTGTGGTTACCCTATGTAGCCACTGACAGAAATTAGACAGATAAAAAGCAAAGAGGCCCTTCCACCCCAGGAGTGAGGCACAGTCCAGAGGAAGGGGATGAGATCAGAGATGAAAAGAAAGAAGAGAGAAGTGAGCTGGCTCAAGGGAAGAAACCACCGTTCTCTGACAGGTTTCCCCCTCAAAATACTGGTAGGAATGGACATCACTATGGAATGTGTTACCAGCTTAGGCCTGGGGAGATTTAGGGAAAGGCAAACATAATACCCCATGGACATAGGAGCTGGATCATAAGAACATAAACACAGAATTTAAAATAATGGGAAGATCTTTGAATTTTTAGAAGCTGCAGAACTGGCTACAGAATGAACCAGACAACTCTGTATCTCTGAGAGGCTAGAGACTCCCAGGTGATACATGGGTTTCATTATTCAACATTCCTTTTAGGCACTAACTCATTTGGTGCCTTCAGAGATTTTACTTAGCCTGCCTGGGACTCAGTTTCCTCAATAAAATACGGAAATGGATCTGAATCAATGGTTTCCAAGCTGGGGCCACAAGAGTGACGGCATTCGTGGTGGGGTAGGGTTGTTTTTGAGCAATTCCCAAAATTTGAGAGGGCCTAACGGAAACTGTATGTTTACCACCAGCGCTCCGTGAGTCTGCGCAGGCTCATTCAAATGCGCGTCTCCCTGTCTGGCTGGAGTCATAGCCACTTTGCGTGGAAAGACAGGGTGCCTCAGGCTGATCAGGAGTTCTATTTGGTAGTCACCTATT
>NW_012137747.1:220731-222394 GCF_000956105.1 Propithecus coquereli | reverse complement strand
AATTTAAAATAATGGGAAGATCTTTGAATTTTTAGAAGCTGCAGAACTGGCTACAGAATGAACCAGACAACTCTGTATCTCTGAGAGGCTAGAGATTCCCAGGTGATACATGGGTTTCATTATTCAATACCCCTTTTAGGCACTAACTCATTTGGTGACTTCAGAGATTTTACTTAGCCTGCCTGGGACTCAGTTTCCTCAATAAAATACGGAAATGGATCCGAATCAATGGTTTCCAACCTGGGGCCACAAGAGTGACGGCATTCATGGCAGGGTAGGGGTTGCTTTTGAGCAATTCCCAAAATTTGAGAGGGCCTAATGGAAACCGTATGTTTACCACCAGCGCTCCGTGAGTCTGCGCAGGCTCATTCAAACGCGCGTCTCCCTGTCTGGCTGGAGTCATAGCCACTTTGCGTGGAAAGACAGGGTGCCTCAGGCTGATCAGGAGTTCTATTTGGTAGTCACCTATTATATCTTTGATTAATGAAATCAGAAAATGGAAGTATTTCTTTAAAAAATTTTTAAAATAGAGAGTCTCTGGGGAAAATTAATAGCAACAGTCCTTTGTGGTAAAAAACTTCAAAACCACTAAATTAGGTGACCTCTAAGTTCTGTTCAAGCCCATAGTTCCTGATGCCAGTCTCTGCCTCCTTCCTTTCCACTTGACCCCTCCTCCAAGACACACTCCTGTGTCTACAGAGTCTGCACTGGTAACTTTCCAGACAGTTCCCAGACATCAGTATATCGGTAGCAGCTCTCCTCTCCCAGCAGGGGTGAGCAGCCATAGATCCTTGAACCTCCAGAAGCTTCCTTGGCATCCCTGCTGGAGAGAGGACATGAGGAGGTAAAAGACCTAGGGACAAGTGACACAGCTTACCTCTGACTCCACAGCACAGGGCTGATGTGCACAGCCTCTGCATTCTGATGGACCTTGGTGATGGACCTTGGCTGCGTGACCTCGAGATGTCACCTACCTCAGTGTTCTCCTCTGTAACATGGAAAGAAGAATTATCCTTCAAGGTGTTGCTGTCATAAAAAAGGAAGGCGTGAATACATGTCAAGCTCCTCAGACAGAGTAAATAGTAACAGCAGCTCTGTCCCTTATACATTTGGGAAAATGCTCACATCAGACCAGATAGGAGGCTAAGTGCTAACACCGTGAGAAACAGCCGGACCCATGTTGCACCTGTGCCATTCTCTAGACCTGGACTTTTCCTTATAATGCTTTCCACCTCCCTACCCACCATTTCTGGGTGGCAAGAGAAAATGATTTGTTCCTGAATTTGGAAGGGAAAAAAAGGAAATAACTCTTTTTTTTTATTTGTTTGAGTGTTTACTTTCGATTCCCTAAAGTTGGTCTCAGAAATGCTTGGCTTGGTGAAGCAAAAACATATATATGAATTACAGCCCCTAGAGTTCCACAAATCCAGTGAACTGTTTAACACAGATGCCTGTCATTCGCAGCACGTCCCATCAAGTGTAGATTAGATTAATCATGTAGAGAGCTTTGTTTGATCACAACACTGGGCTTTGCTCATATGTGTTCGTTCTCAGTCATTATTGCTTATCTGCTTAGCAATCTGAAATATGAGAATTCAGCCTACAACTCTGCTTTTTTTCTTATCATTATTTCAGGAACAAAAATGTTTTCCAAGGTCATGAA
>NW_012137747.1:211309-220286 GCF_000956105.1 Propithecus coquereli | reverse complement strand
ATTTTATTATAATTGTGGCAATTTCTACTAATGAGAAGTGGGAAAGAGTTAGGATGAGCTTGATGAAGTGGGCAGGGGTCTGATCATTCAGGGATGGTCTAGACTTTAATTAAGAGCAAAGGAAAGCCATTTAAGGCTATTAAGTAAAGAAGAGATTATATATCTTCTGTACGAGACCATTTAGGGGCCATTCACTTCCAGTCCAGACAAGAGAAAATTGTAGTTTGGACTAAGGTGTTAATAAATAGGAATTGAAAGAAGTGCAGGGGTTCAAATATTCAGCAATTATTTAGGTGAGAGTGGGGGACAGCCAAGAAGAATCCCCAATCTCTGGCCTGAACAGTTGAGTAGAGAAGAAGCAGGTTTGAAGGGGATATATTCTACATTGGCCCTGCTGAGTTGGAGGTGCCTCTGAGACTTTGCATGAAAACATCCAGTGTGGTCAGATGGATATTGACATTTAGTCTGGAGATAAACGTGTGGGTGTCATTGATGTACAGATGATGAGTGAAATCATGGGAGTGGACAAGACTACCAAGGGACAGAGTGTAGAGCGAGAAGAGAAGAAAGCCAAGAACCCAGCTCTGGAGAACCCAGAATTCATTAAAGAGTGGCCCAAGTGATTACAAGAAACACTAGGAGAGAGTGCTATCCCTGAGGACAGGTAAAGAAGCTATTTCAAGAAAGACAGAGTGGTCAGCGGATCAAATGCTATACGGAGGCCATGTAAGGTCAAGACAGAGGAGTCCCTACTGCATGTAGCAAACAGGGGCTACTGTTGATCGTATCAGGAAGACTGCGCGGAGCAGTGGGGACGGGAGATGGCAGGTTGCACATGAAATGGTAGGTGGAAAAACAGGGATGACAAGTGTGGACGATTCTTTCAAGACACTGGGCCAAGAGAGGAGAAGAAGAAGTTGAACATAGAGGAGCGAGATGGGAGAACCGATGAAGGCAATTTCCTCAGAAAGCAGGAGGACCTGGGATGCAGGTAGAGGAAAGAACTACCTTTGAAACCAGGAGGACACCTCCACTGAAAAATAACAGGAAGGAAGTAGGGACACCCCCATTGAAAAATAACAGGAAGGAAGTAGGGATGATGGACACAGAAACAGGTTAGTTTGAAGAATTGTTGGCAGGAAGTTGAGGGTGATTCCAACATACGGTTTCTGTTTACTCTTAAAGAGTGAATAAGAAGGAGAGAATGCAAGGGAGTTTGAAGAAAAACAAAGATTTGAAATAAATATTTCAGAGATGTGGAAAGCAAACAACTCTAGAGAAACGTGGTAAATTCCCAGGCCCCAGATAAGGTTTGTGACCATGAATTGAAGTTGTCTGCTAGAATGTAATATATTTCTTTTAGTAGCCTAGGGCCAAACACATAGAAGGCAGAATTGTTTTGCCCCACGATTATAACAAAAGGACAAGGAGGAGGAGGAATTGAGAATACAGACACAGTTCTTTTTACTGCATTTCACTTTATAGTGCTTTGCAAATACTAAGTTTTTACAAAGTTAAGGTTTATGGCAACCCTGCATCAAGCAAATCTATCGGCGCCATTTTTCCAACAGCATGTGCTTACTTCATGTCCCTGTGTCACATTTTGGTCATTCTCACAATATTTCAAACTTTTTCATTAGTAATATATCACTAGGGAGAGGAGGTGGTGGCCAGAGAATGGAATGCCCGCATGAAGAGACTTTTGGAGGTTGTGCAGTCTTGACAAATGGCAAAATCCAGGCTGTAACCATTACAGCAAATGGCTTAGTAGAGGCAAGGAAAAGCTTATAGACACATGGAAGCCATGGAATTGGAAAGCCACATTCTGGATGAGTCATCCATAGAGCACTGAAATACATCAGACTTGTGGCAGTAGAAGGAAGAATATAAGTGCTCAGATTGTCTGTGAATGAAGGGGAGAGGGAAGAGGTATTTGAGTACCCTGGAGCTTCTGGTGAATTCTAATCTCCACATGTGTAGAGTTCTCAGAGTTTCATATACTGGACAAATGATCCTTTTAGATTTCCTAAACCTCAGAAGAGAACAGATCTAGATTTCTTGGGGAAGACTCCCTAGTATAATTGGAATTTCCAAATAAATGACTTATATCTTTATAAATATATCTTACCAGAGTGATTTTTTTATACATCAGAGAAATAACCTTTGTCTAAGCATTAATCACACGCAACCTTAGAGTCACTCAAAACAAGAAGTTTATATTCTTTGCCAGGATTAATCATCATTCAATGATGCAGGCAACTAGGAACTTCCAGCAAATCTCCAAATACAGACCTTTTATCTTGTGTGCAGGGTTTTGTTTTTGTTTTTGCTTTTGTTTTTGTTTTTGTTTTTACAAAGCCTCGCTCTGTCACCCTGGGTGGAGTGTCGTGGCGTCATCATAGCTCACTGCAACCTCAAACCCCTGGGCTCAAGCGGTCCTCCAGCCTCAGCCTGCTGAGTAGCTGGGACTACAGGCGCACACCACAACACCCAGCTAATTTTTCTATTTTTAGTAGAGACGGGTCTTGCTGTTGCTCGGGCTAGTCTCAAACTCCTGAGCTCAAGCAATCCTCCCACCTCAGCCTCCCAGAGTGCTAGGATTATAGGCGTGAGTCACTGCGCTGAGCCCTTGTGCAGGTTCTTTATCCCGAGTCTCTTTTATCTTACGTATCACCATTGAGCTCAATCTCTTTCCTACATAGCAAAGAGATGGAAAATCACCATCAAGAAATTGTTTCCTCGAGTCTCATATAAATCTCTTGATGAAAATATAAGGCCCTATGAAAACTGCAATGCAAAATCTAACCTCTTCCTCTGACATTTGGCTCACTCAGTATTACAACCAGCAGTTCTCCCATCATCCCAACAGAGGCATCGAAGCATCAGCATCCTCAGCTGCAGTCTAGGGAAGAGCACAGAGGTAGGAAGCTAACTCAGAGCTGCTCAGTGTGGGCTGAGGACCAGTGCTGGTCCATGAACTGTTTGTTACCAGCTTTTTGGCAAGGTAAGTGTAGAAATTAAGAGTGTGTAGAAAACTTTATAGCAATTTGACAGAGTATTCTTTTGTGTTTGCTGGAATGAATGATTTAAAACAGGACTTGTGTTTTGTTTATCTTTGTTATATTTTTATTTCATTTTCCTAGTAATTCTTGGTGTTGTATTTTACAAAAATGTGATCCATAATGGATTGGGATTTTTTTAAAATCCGGTTCTTAGCCAAAGGCAGTTTGAGAAGCACGGGTCTAAATCACATTCCCAGGCTTGTTCCCAGACTCATGGAAACTCTGAAGTTGGAAGAAAAAGTTTGTGAGACAGAAATGGGAAAAATACACGTATTATACATCAACTATTCCAATTTCAAATCCCCACTCCACCACCTATGTTGACGTTGGGTAAATTATACAATTTCAATTACCTTGTCTGATGGTAGGAATAATAATCCTTGACTTGCAGGTTTGAGACGAAGATTGCATGAGATACTGTGCTACGGGCCTATCACAACAGCAGGCCCATAGCAGGGGTTTTGAGTTGCCTGAAAGATCACCTGGTTGAACTCACAACCTGCCCCTCCAGTGAGAATCTCAGGCGCCATCAACGAACCAACCGCAGGTACCACAGCCCAGTCGGCGTGTCCTGACGAGGACCCCCCAGCTCAGGCAAGGCAAGCAGCATTGGCCAGGTCCTCTCTACCCCGGTCTTTGTTACACCTAAAGAACTTAGCATCCTAACTAAGGAGGAAACACAGCGTGCCTTCTATCTCATGGTAAAGAACCCGGATTTTGTTCAGGTGTCAGCCATCCATGTGTTTCATGGGAGCTGGGCCCCTCCCATGGTAATTCACTGGCCTGTCTGGTGGGCTTGTGATATAACAAAGCCGATGGCCACGAGGAGAGATCTGAGTCTCTCCAGGACTGCAGGACTACCAGGAAATATTTTCTTGCTCTTAAAAGCCAGGAAACTAGGCTTTTTTCTGCTTCTCAATGTTAACATTTGAAAAATTGCTCAAGCCTTCAGGGGACCATGAGGGGACTCAGCCCAAGAGGATAAATCGACACACAGAAAACAGCAAACAAAATGATGGAAAGAAGTAAGACATGGGTGATTTTGTTAAACCCATGAATTAACCAATCCTAGATCAGAACTGCCTCAGCATTTTCAATACGTGAGATAATTTTCCTTTTGATTAAGTCATTGTTAATGAGGTTTTCGGTTACTCGCAGCCCAAATTATATACAAAAAAGACATGTGCACTCTTGGGCTATAAAGACTCAGGCAACTTCAATCCTGGGGCTTCCCCTACTCCTGCTTCTGAGCAGCTGAGTCACCTCTGACTCATCCAGCGAGCCCCAGATATCTAAAGAAGTTCAGGATGGGCAAGGAGTTCGCTCCCTTTCACCGAAGGACACGACTCCTGCGTTTTAGCCAGTTCTCTGGCCAGCGTCATCCTGTCTTCCTCATTGGTTTCAGCCAAGGAAAGCAGAACGCTCCAGAGCTCCGCGCAAACTCCGAGACTGTGAATGAAGGTGCGAGGAGCATCTGCTTGGACCCTTCTCTCCAGCTCTTTCCTATCTGCTGAGGCCTTTCGCAAGCCCCTCCTCTTCCGTGAAGCCTTCCACCCTGATGCAAGCCCACACTCTGTACCGCAGTTAGACGCTTGGTGATGTTCTGCAAGGTCCTGCCTTCTAATTGCTCCCCATGAGCTTGACATTGCCCCTCAAACCTGACTGTGCACCTTCAAGTGCAGGCATGAGCGCAGCCGTACGTCCCCAGCAGTGCCAAGCACAGAGGGGCGTCCAATAAACGCCTGAGCTCAAGTCAAAAGCAGACTTTCCCCACAGTCATAAAATCACAGCATTGTGAGGTAGCCCCTCAAAGGCTCTCTCATCCAGGGGCCGCCCACAGTGATCCTGCAGACGGACATCTGGCTCCTACTTCAGTATCTGCCACAGAGCAGAACTCATTACTTTGTGTGCCACCTGTTTCGTTTCTGGACAGCTCTCGATATGGGCGAGTTCTTTCAATTTTATTATCAGGCCCAAATTTGCTTCCCTCTAACTTGCCTTCAGTTGTTTTACTTATCTTTCTAGGATAAAAATAGAATGATTGTATTCCATTTTCACATGGAAATATTGAAAGCATCTATTATATCTGTTCTAAATCTTTACTTCTCCAAACTAAGTATCTTCAATGACTTATTCTGTAAAAGGTGTGGTTGCCAGATTTTTTTTTCCACATTTCTTGTATGCACTCCAATTAGTCATTTCTATCTTAAAACTTCATTTATAATTTTAACTGACAGATATTTAAATAGTCAAAAACCTCGTTTATTAATTCAACAAATATTGAATTCTTACTTTGTGCCGGGCTTACAGCAGAGAACCAGGCGTGGGGCTTGCCGTCAAGAGGGAAGACAATTATGCAGGGACAGTGAGGAACAACGTGTTCTGTCCCAGATCATTGCACCACTTTAGGGGCACCATTCACACATAATACAACGCAGATTTCACCCTTTGAAGTTGTGCAACTTGGTAGAACGGTCACTGATGGCAGCAAGCAGGCTGTGGCTCAGGAAAGAGAGAGGACATTTAAACTGAGACCTGAAATACGAGTATCAGTTTATTAGGTAAAGCGAGAGAGGAACAGTGTGCTGGGCTGAGGGAACAGCATGTCAGAAAACATGGAGGAGAAAGGGGAGGAAGCAAGAGAAAGCAGAAGGAATAAAGAGAAATGAAGCTCGAGAAGTAAGCAGGGATCAGCCCGTGCAATCTCTCTCGGGCCATATTAGGGAGGTTGACTCATATCCTAAAGAGGGCGGGAATGCATTAGAGGGTTTTAAGCAGCAAAGTAACATGATCATATTTGCATTCTGGCTTCTGTGTGGAAAGTGGATTAGAGAAGAATAAAGCCAGAAGCTGGGAGAACAATTCAAAATCTAAGCCAAAAAAGAAAGACAGTGGCCTGAACCAAGGTAGCAGCAGTAGAAATAAAAAGTAAATTACATAGACGTATTTGTGAGCTAGTTTGAATGTGGAGTCAATTAGATTTGGTGGTTGGCTGGACATGAAGAGTGGGGGAAAGGGAGGAGTTAAGGATACCTTAAACAGTGGGCAGGTGGTGGAGCCATGCATTGAGACTGGAAACCTTGGAGGACGCCCAGGTTTTGAAAAAAATAGGGGTGATAAAGAGCCCAGTTTTCGATATATTCAGTTAAGAAACTCCAAGATACCTAAGTAGAGATGTCTAATTGGATTTCAGGAGATGTCTCCACAAAATGCTGGTGTCATCAGTGTAAGTGGTAACCAAAGCCATGGGAGAGGACCTCAACTCAGAAAAATTTGTAGAAGGAGAAGAGAAGAAGGCAAAACCACTGAGAAATACAATCAATTAATGGCTGAGTTGAAGAAGACATATCAGCAACGGAGACCAAGGAGCAACAGCCAGAAAGATAAAAAGGAAAGTGGGAGTGTGTGGCCATGGAAGCCAAGGGAAGCAGGAGGACGCGGGTAGTGATGACAGCCCTGTAGCTGTGCCTGGCCTGGGGAGAGCAGGGTGATCGTCCTCGTTCTCCAGGGTTAGCTACCGTGATGGGGCCTCACCACTAAAACGCAGATCCTTTAGTGGCAGCTGCTCCAAGTTGTTGGCCATCCTGGGTGTTGTGGGTTGAACTGCGTCTCCCAGAAGTTATGTTTAGTCTGAATCCCCCAATATCTCTGAATGTGACCTTATTTGGAAATAGTGTCTTTGCAGTCGTAATCAAGTTAAAACGAGGTCATACTAGATGAGGGTGGATCCTAACCCAATGACTGGTGTCCTTATAACAAGACAGAAATGCGGATGCAGAGACACACGCATACAGGAGAGATGGCCATGTGAAGACAGAGGCACAGATTGGAGTTATGCTGCCACAAACCAAGCAATGCTGAGGACTGCCAGCAACCGCTGGAAACTAGAAGCAGGGAGGATTCTCCTCTAGGGCTTCCAACGCAACACGGCCCTGCTGGTACCTTGGTTTTGGACTTCTAGCCTCCAGGACTGAGAGAGAATACGTTTCTGTTGTTTTAAACCACCCAATTTGTGGTAGTTTGTTACAGAAGCCCTAGGAAACTAATACCCTGGGGTCAGCTAAAATCTCCAATCTCTTTTATTTGAACTATGACCAAGTTACTGCATCTCCATTCTATGTTGTACACTGAAGTTTTTAAATTAAATTTATGACTTAATGCTCATCCATCTCTACTTTGCTATTGGATATTTTGGGCATTTGATCTATCTTTTGATAAACTGGGCTTTTACACCTTTGCCCAAGTTGGTAGAACATTAAACATGGTGGGCCAAGGCCATAGCGTATCAGATATCAATCAAGCTCCTTCTTCCAGTTAGAATTAATAGACAGCTGTATCTAACCCACAAATTGATCACATAAGACCTTCTCAGATGCCTTGATGAAATCCAGATATACCAAGCCTACCAGAAATCCAAATGTACCAGTCCAGTGACCACATAAAACAATTGTCTAGACAGAATGACCTCAAATACGCCCTCTCCACACAAGTCGGGTATGGTGTGCAAGTATTCATTATGAGTGAACCCCAATTTCTCTACCCTGGGCAATCTGACCCCTTGATAAGCTACTTATTCTGTTCTTGCCTCAGCCTTCACATTGGAAGTGCTTTGTCTCCCCAGGCATGACTTTGCAGCTCCTCCGATACCTGACTCTGCGTCCACGTCTACAGACTCCTTGCTCAGGTATCTCCCTCAGCATGATCCCGGCAAGTGGGATCCACAGTCTTAAAGGCGGGACCTGAACAGCGAACCCTTACTGGAAACTAATGACAGTTGCCTTTTCCTCTGCCTGCTCACACTCCATTGCTTTAGCAATCTAGCATTCCACTCCACTCCCAAGGTAGAGAGAAGCAGTAGGGAACCTTCCACGTAGAAACTGGGAGCGAGCGGGAGGCTGAGAAAGGAAAGGGGTGTGCATGTCCGAACTCTTCTGTGGATGTGAGAAACGGGCCACGGAACCTGAGGCTGGTTAAACAGAAGATGGTGCAAATGTACGTCCATGTTTCTTGCCAGAAACCGAAGCTTTGTGTAAAACGTTGACGATAGAGAGGAGGGAGGATGGGGAAGTGTGTGCTGTCTGTATCCATCCCTTCCCTTCATTCCTGACCCGCAGCCCCCTGGGCCTGGTGACTCCATCGCTGGGGTATGTTTATGTGATGGTTGACTTTGCTGGGTTTGTTCTTCCCTTCACTTCCTTCCCCTATTGCTTCATAATGCACGCTCACCCTCCCCTCCCTCCTCTCTCGTCTCCACGGGAAAATACTATGAGTGAATAAAGACATATTAGTACTGTAAAACAAAGAAATGATTCATCGTTCCAGAATCACGGCATCTTTGTTCCTGTATCTTGAATCAAAAGGCTTCACTATCCACAATCTCTTTGCTACACAAAGAGTCAGCACCTCCTTTGTAGCCAGAAAAGAAAATAGCCAGTGATTTTTTTTTTTTTTCAGATTTCCCAAAAGCTACTTAGGATATTGGGGTTAATTAGACAGAAAATGACTAGAACTAGAGAGTCAGCTTTATCATTGGGTATGTTAGTTAAGGTGACACTAGATGCTAAGAATAAACCCTAAAATCTCAGTGGCTTAACACAATAGGAGTTTATTTCTTACTCCCAGAAAGAATGTATGTGGAGGGAGAAGCAGGGAGGGAGGCAGGGAGAGGTAAAGGAGAGCTCTGTTCCTCATTGTCATTCATGCTGAAAGAAGCTCTGTGTTACGGTCACCCCTCAGAAACAGATGGACCCCACACACCCAAAATTTGGTTTGAATGTCAACACTGACGATGCCACATACGTTCACTCCCATAATGGGGCTTCCTGGGGAGAGCAGGGCAGGCTCCCAAGCAGGTCCAAAAATGGCTTGAGAGGCCCGGCACGGTGGCTCACGCCTGTAATCCTAGCACTCTGGGA
>NW_012137747.1:180376-211164 GCF_000956105.1 Propithecus coquereli | reverse complement strand
TATGATAGTGAAGGGATAGGGCAGGGTTCAGGAGCCCCAGGGACAGACTTGGACTTACGTGGTTTGAACTTCCCGCCAAAGTCAAAGGAGGAAGTGCTCAGAGAGAGAGAGAGAGAGAGAGAGAGAGAGAGAGAGAGAGAGACAGAGAGAGAGACAGAAAAAAAAAAAAAAAAATGGCTTGAGAGAGAGAAGAGAGGGGCAACTGGCTTAGATTTTATGACAGTGAAGGGATAGGGCAGGGTTCAGGAGCCCCAGGGACAGACTTGGACTTACGTGGTTTGAACTTCCCGCCAAAGTCAAAGGAGGAAGTGCTCAGGCCTTCCTATCACCTTGTGGGGCAGAAGAGGTCAGAGAAGCGGCGGGCCTGAGAGCTGTCAACAAATACCAAAAATGGAGTCAGACTCTATGAGCTTTGCTGTCATCAGTGCATGGCTTCCAAGATTGCCCTGATGTCAGCACGCACCCAGAAGATAAGAAAAGAGGGACGGTGGAAGATCACATGGGAGGTTCCAGTAAGTCTGGCCAGGGAAAGGTAGGCGTATTCCTTCCACCCACATTCCACTGGCTAGAACTGAGTACCCTAGATGCAAGAGGGGCTGGGAATGTAACCCGCTGGGCAGTCGCTTTCCCTTGACAACCACGGAAGGGGGCAGGAATCTTTAGTGTGTACTTGGCCTTTTATTCCACAATGGAATACAAGCAGCAATGGATCCAGGTTTTGTGGGGTCCAAAGCTTGTCTTTAAGAAGAGATAAAATAAAAGTTACAGATACCGAATCAGAAAAGGGTCTTTGCAAGTGAAGGCTCTGAAGTTCAAGGTCCGTCAGCTTCACCGCGAAGGCCTCCTGCTGTCCCTCACCACAGGTGATTCCACAGAGGCTATCGCCAGCCACTCTCGTGTCCACTGAGGACAAATCAAGAAGAAAGGGCTATGGTTTCCGATGTGGCTACAGCACTCCTTCCTGGGAGGGAGTAAATTCTGGGATTGGCAACTTCCTGAAACTCTAGTCTAGATCCTATGAAAACAATTGCAAATGTGCTGTGAGATTTGGAAAACATTATATTGTTACATGTTTTCTGTTAGTAAAGACACACAAAATCTTACCTCACTGCAACCATAACACCTAAAGAAATTACATCCCCTTGGTTTTTCCCGTATATGTAGCTATTCGGAGGTTTAGAGTAGGAATGCTTTTCAAGTAAAAGGTTTGCAGGGGTGAAGCCTGGCAGATACTATGATTTGGTGGTCGGTGATTTCAGAAAGATTGAGAAGCACCAGTATCCCTTTGTGGGCCTCCAGCCCTGAGATTCTGTGACTCAGAAGTGCCCCAGATTGTCCATCCCTCAACCTACTCTTTGATATGCCTGGTTAGGGGCGTGTGATATAAACGCAGAGTGGAGTTCGGACCCCACAGGTATTGTGAGACTCCACTTCCCCTCCAGCCTCCAGGAGCAAGGGACGTGCCCCTCACACACAACAGGGCTGTGGCCCAGGGTTGTCCTCAGAATGGCTCACTGGAGGAGCAGCGACACGAGCCCCCAGACAAGAGCAAGGCTTTACCACCTGGGTTTCTGCTCCACCAGGCTCCGCTGGGTAAGAGCTTTCGGTACACACCCTTCTCTCCTTACGTTCCCATTTTTATTTTCTTATTTCCTTGATTTTCTAATTTATTTGTATTCAGCTATATTGTACCACATTCAATACAATTTTGCAAGCTTCCATTTGGGGAAAAATGGCATAAAAGAAAATGCTAAATACAAATACATAATAAAGTGGAAAACAAAACCAGAAATCTGTTTAAATGATGCCACTGTTATCTCCAGACAGAGGCTGGGTAATTAAAATGACTTCTTGGGGCGTCTTTTAACCTTCGGCTTTCATCCATCCACTCATCCAGTATTTCCCAAACACAACCTAGGTGCCGGGCTTCCTGACAGGTGCTGGGGATACGGCCTCTCTGAGGTCAACCCTTCCCCAAGGGCGAGTTGCCTTCTGCTCGCCCCTGCCAGGCTGCACAGCCTGTGGGCAATGTGTCTGCAGCTGCCCCGCTGAGCCTGCCGGGCCGGGCGGGCAGGTTGAGGACTGAGATGGGTGGGAACGGTTAGTGCGGTCGCCGCCACAGGACCCACTGAGGGCAGAGCAAGAGGAAATGGGCAGAGAGAGCAGCAGGAGGGATGGGGTTTGACAGAGGGAAGTCTTCCCTCTATCCGGATGGGAGGAGCTGTCTCGGCTGACGGGGGAGCTAAAGGAATCAGCGTGCCCGCTAACCTCCTCCAGAAGGTCTTCCCCAGATCTCACAGGGCTCTGGGACCTGCTCCCAACCGTGAGCACACACGGCCGTCCCCACCACAGCCTTGGCACTTACTCATACAGCGCCTTGTGTTGTTCTCTGCAAAACTGTCATGTCAGGGAGCCACATCTTCACGCTCTGCAAAGAGTACTGTATGTCAGCGGGTTCCCACCAACCTTCAACACGCATTCGAGGGCCTGGTACGTGCCACGCACTGGGGACGTGCCAGTGGAGAGAGCAGACACGAGCTTCTGCCCTCGGGGAGCTTACATGCCAGTCGTGCTAAGTAAGTTCTAGGCTTTTAGAAAGTGATCGATTCATGGGGAAAAATTAAGTAGGGTAACTGTATGTACATTACACTTCAATAAAAACGATTTTTTAAAATAGAGCCATGAAGGGGTATAGTGCCCAGAGTGAGGAGTCAAAGGTGAGAGGGGAGATTGCAGTTTTAAGTGGGGCAAGGGTAGGTGTCACTGAAAAGGTGACACGTGAACAAAACTTAAAGGAAATGTGTTGCTGTCTGAAGGAGTGTTCCATCCTGGGGACCTAGGGGTGGACAAAATGGCTTACACTGTCCCCTTCCAGCCCTTGAGGTCCATGAACACTGCAGGCCCCTAAAGTGTGGCTTGGCCTTCACAAGGACAAGGGGCCTGATCCTCTCTGAGCTTTAGATGCTTTCACGGCCTCCTCTCTGCCTTTGGGAGGTGTTCCATGTAGGCTATAAACCTCTGCTGAGCCTCAGGGTCCTGCACTATTAACACAAAGGATTGTTTCCTAGCTACTTAATCAAGCTGAGCCTCAGTTTACATATCTATAAAATGGGGATAATAATACCTCTTCCTCATAGGATTGCTGAGATCAAAAATCCAAGAGAAAAGAAAAGCTCACGGAGGGGAACTGGGGTCTCCGAACTGAACCGGGAGGCCCCTCACTGGGCTTTCATTCACTATGTGCCAGGAACTGGGCTAAATGTTGGCACTGATCAGCTATTTCATCATCTCACGACAGTGCTGTGATGAAGATGCTCTTAAATCATCATCTTTACTAACTGGGACATTGAGGCATACAGACTTCGAGGGTTCTGAGCTGGCGAGTAGTAGAGCCGGACCATGAACCCAGACCTGTAGGAGCCCAGGGCTCTAGCCTACACCACACCACACATCCTCTCTTGAATTCTCTCAAGCCAAATTTCCTCTGGTGGTGTGAGCAGGAAGGACAGGTTCTGAAAGCTAATCTAGACACCGCTACACTCACACTTCCTCCCAATCGGCCCTAATCTCTGCGGCCTCCTTTGCTGGGATATAACCCAGTCGTTTTCGTTGCCAAATTCTTATGAGAAGAGAACAATACCCCCCGTACCTGGGGGCCTGATTAATGTTGGCAACTGTGGGAGGGAGGGAAGCGGAGGCATTCTTAGAACTGGGGCCTAGGCGGGGGCTGGCGGGCTCCACTTTCAGAAATTCTAGAGACCATGGCACGGGGGTTTTGAGAGAAAGCCCGTGACTCACCCTCACCTCTCGTGGTCTGTTTGACCCGAAGGCACAGTGCCTTCCCATCATCCTCCCTCGGCCCCTCGCCGCCAACTCTGCCCAGCTGCCAACGCCCCGCAGTGACCCATCACCTCCTCACACTGCCTCCCCTCAGCGTTGCCAGGGGTCCTCTCTGCTGGGCTAACCCCATCCCCCTGCACCAGACCCTCTAGGCAGCCTCCGTTCCCAACAACTTTATACTACAGAGAGACGCCCAGGGCATCTGGAGGGACAACTACCACTGTCATAAAGGCACGTGAGAGGGGGTGGGTCCGCCGGGGGCAGGGGACTCAGGAGACGATGGAACGGGGCCGGGAAAACATGCTTCTAGAAGCCCAAACCCAAATTCCCCTCTTACCTCCTGCTCACACTGGCACAATAATAATGACTACTTACTACTGACTATATGAGAATATATGGCACTAATGAGCACTATGGGCCAGTCTTTTATGTAATTTCTACATGATCTAACTATGCTAAGGCTTTCACGTGATTTTTTTACATATTTCATTTGTTCCTCACAACAACCCTATGACATAGGTGATGATGTTTAGTCTGGGTTCTCCAGGAAGCAGCTGTCAAAACAGGATGAAACATACACGGGTTTTATTAGGGAAAATTTCTTTACGAGAGACAAGAGAATAAGAAGTGAGTCTTCAGACCACTTCTGACCCCACTGAGGAAAGAGGGACGGGAGGATGGGTGCGAGCGTCCCAGGCACAAGTGTCTACGAAGGTGCCAGGGACTTCTCAAGCCGAAGTTGGCTATCTTTAGAATCCTGGTTCTCCCAGGAACAGACGGGCCTTAGTATCCCTGCGCTCTCTCAGTCACTGGTAGCAGGCGGAGGGACGTGTGACGTCTGCACAAATGCGACAACGAATGTCAGAGCATAATAGCTGGGGCCCTTGGACGATTAAGCTCCCTGTAATAGGAGGTCTGGGAGGCACGTTCTCATGGGTGCCTCAATAATGGTCTCCATTTTACTGTAAACTGAGGCTCAGAGAGGCCAAGTCACCAGCTCGTCGTTTGAACCCGGTTTAACACAGCTCCAAAGATTTCTACCGCAGTGCACGCCTGACCTGTGGACCACTAACTGCATCAAAGCCTGAGTCCCCAGGTTCAGAAACCAGCAGAGGAAAGGCTTTCGCAGAGGCGATGTGGCTGGGCTCCTGTAAAGTATGAAAATACTTGTATGTGTCCTGTGTCCCCCACGACACTTAAGACCCTCAGCGAAAGCCACCTCCCCTGCCATGTGCCTTTCTCTGATATCCCTAACCAGCGGGGATCCCGCCCCCGTAACCTCCCACAGCGCCCTGGGCCTCTCCTACAGCACCCGCCAGAGTCTGTCTTATGTCAAAGTTATCTGTACCCTTGTCACGTTCTTAGCGTCCCCACAGGGACACTCGCACACCCGTCTGAGAAGCAGGTCGTCAGGTAGCCTGCTCAAGATCAAACACCAGTAGGTGGCTGAACCTCAGATTTTTGTCTCTCAGCCGTTCTGCCTATACACCCAAAATATATGCAAATGACCACAACCGAGTGAGCAGAGCTGCTGATGCGGGGAGAGGTTGAAGGAATCCCCTACCCGCCTCTCGATCAGACTTTTCCAGTCGCCCACGATGCGGCCACGGGTCTGCATCTGCATCTATCGGTTTCGGGAAGTGCCTCGAATGCCCTCTTACTCTCAGCTGACTTATTCTACCCCCAGATTGCTCCACTGGTGACAGCAAATCCTTTCATGGACCTCTCATTCGGAAAGCAATATGCAAAGTGCATTCATTCATAAATCGATGCTGTCTCTTCGGCACTGCCTATCAAAACCTAAAACGTATACACCTCTGGATCCAGCTATTCCACTTCTAGTAATCTATACTGCAGAAATCCTTAAGAATGTGCTCAATGTTGTACAAGATATTTGCGGCATCTATACCAATAGTAGAAAAAGGTTGGGGGGGACAAAAATATCCATCTATAGCAGATAAATTGTGGCACATCCACACGACGGAATGCTCTACAACTGAAAAAAAAACGGTAGTTCTATGAGCTCAGTCATGGAAATTCACTGAGATATGCTAAGTTAAAAAAGCAAGCTGCATATTGTTTAATGGGTATGAAAAATTTCTGGAGTGGCTGTAAACAATGTGAATATACTACTGAACTTAAAAATGGTTAAGATGGTAAATTTTAAGTGTATTTTATCACAAAATTTTTAAAAAGCCAAGTTGCAGAACAATATGTCTAATGATACCATTTATACTTGTTATAACCTTCAAAGAGATTTCTCAGTTGTGCTTCTAAGCACAAATGTATCTAAATTAATAGAACTTTCCAGATAAAAATCAAAATGAAATCAAGCTATTCAAAGAAGTTACTTCTGTAGAGGAAACTGGCATAGTTGGGTGAGGTTAGAGAGAAGCTTTCACTCTTCACTCTGTACATCTATATACGTATATATAATTTCTGTGTTTGAATTACTACAGTTACTTGTGTTAATTTTTCTTTAGATGCATTCATCCCTCCAATATACACCAAGTACCTACCCTGAGTCAGCTGTCATTTTCAGGGCCTAAACTGATCAGACTGGATTTCTCACGTACCCTCTTCCTCTTCCTTGCACACTGGCTCAAAGGATGCCCTGCCCTCATTTCCCTTCCCTCCTGTCCTCATCCCTCCTAAGGGGGGTGGCTGGGGTAAGAGGTAGGGCTGAAGTCTCACTATGAGGACCATTTCCTTCGTACAGGTTTATGACTAGAAAAGGAGACAGCTGAGTGCCAGAAAACCATAGGCCCCTCTAGATATTACTACAAATACCAGATCTCTCTGCACCACAGACTCTAGCTAACCAATGTCTCGGTCTCAGACTCAGATGAGATCGTGGTTTCTTTGAAAAGTAAACCTTTGACTGGTGAATTCAGAACCACAGGTCTCCAAATCAGAGGGTAAGGGATGGGAGAACTCATCTCATTCTGAAACTTGAGGCCTGGTTACCCCAAGAGGCTCTAGCTGTTTGAGGAACAAGAGGCCCACAGCTGCCTGGACTGAGGAAGGAGCAAGATCACGTTTCACATGGACTCAGACGTGCCCAGAGCCAGCCAGTGACTACCCTGGCGAGGGCCAGAGCCACCCAGACAGGGTGCTCATTTGCATAACTTTTGCAGATACTTTACATATCAGGATACTAGGATCAGAGAGGTCAAGACTAGTATTTGGTCTTCTTGAGCCTCAGAGACAGAACCAAAACCAAGCGGGTGGGGGGATGCTCAGGAGGGATGGGGGACTTGCGAAGGGGGAAAGTCAGTCCCAATATTTCACTTGCAAATCCTGGCATGGGTGTGGGATGGGGGTAGGAAACTTCACTGTCCCGGAGAGCAAGAAAGTTATGCAAACAAATGCATTTGCATGGCAGACCTGGTCCCTAAAAATGACTTACCGTCACAGGTTCCACGGCTCTCAGATTCTACAGCCGCAGCGGCCCCACCTGAAATCCTGCAGCTTGACAGTCAAAAGACTTCCCAGCCAGGGGCTCCGGGCAAGAGCGCACCGTAAGAGCAGTCACTGTTCCCTCCAGAGGGCACATGCAGATTCCAAGGGAACCCCAGGTTTGAGATGTTGGTGTGTTCAAAATAAAAACGCATCAATGGAAGCTTAGGTACGCTGGCATTTGCGCTTGTACCAGGGAGGCTCCCAAGGGCTTCACATTCGATACACTCGTGGCTGGTGTAGGCTCAGAGGACGGAGGGATGAGAAAGGCTTTTTAGTGGCAGAGGCAAGAGGGGCAAGGAAGCCCCTCACGACACTCACCCCGCTCTTCCAGGAGGGCTCCCAGTTTCATGTAATGTCCTTTTCCATAATGATTTGTAAAATGTATGACTATAAATGACCTAAGTTTAAGGTACAACTTTGTAAGTCTTTTTTAAAAATTAATGAACTGAAAGGTAAGTGGCGAAATCTCCATCAGACTATATCGCCAAATTTTGGTTTGGGGAGCAAACATCAGGAAGGAGGGGGATCCAAGTCCGAGGGGCTGGAAAGAGAAAATGGACAGAAAACACCAAGGCCATGCCACGGGGGGGGGGGGGGGGGGAGATCAGATTTCTGTGGGCAGAACCCACGGGGGTCAAAGGTCAAGCACAAGAGGAGCAGACAGTAGTTCAGACCAGAAGACAAGGGGTGAACCTGCCACGGAAGGATGGATCTGGCTCTTGCACGGACAAGCTAGAGTGGAGATCCAAAGGGAGAATCTCCACCATGCTGCTCGCTCATTTTCTACCACCAGAACTGCCCTTCCAGTGCCAGTGCAAAGGGCTGCTGGAAACTCTCCTGGGTCTCTGGCAGAATAGCCCCCCTCCTGCACCGCAACCACCTGCCGCTCCCACTTTAGAGCACATGGACTCTGCCTGCCTTCTGTGACAGCCACGTCTGTCCGCTGCTCTACACCGCGCTCCACGGGGGCTGGACCCACTTCTCACTCACCTGCGCCTCCCCTAGTTCCCGAGCACTGGGTGTTACGCGGAGCCAGGTGCTCAAGATGCACCGAATCCAAATGTGGCATTTGTACTTTTGAATAGTGGCTGAAAGCCTTCGCAAAGAGCAGCTCAGGTCGAAGAGGCCAGAGTGGCCCTACCCTTGCACACCCATGAAAATGCTTCCCCAGCCTTCACAGTTGGCCTCATTTAACCTTTACATGCCTGGGCGGGGGAGCACGGGCACCATCCCCAGCCAAGGCATGGATGTGGGGGCTTCACCCAAACAGAGGACGAGGATCCAGGGCGTGTTTCTTTTGACCACATTCCTCTCTCCAGTCTCCAAACCTCTAGGCCCTAAGAGGCTGACCCATGCCACCTGGGCTGGGATGACACACCCTCACTGTGTGGGCCAGTTTCTAAAGTGTCCAGGCCTGTGGATCCAGGGAGAGGAAAGACAAGGCCACTCTCTGCCGCACACAAGCATCTTCTATCTCCCCAACCAGCCCCTCAAGGGCAGGAACCGAGTTTTACACTTGGCTTGTTTTTCCCAAAGCACACGGCATACAGGAAGTGCCTGGATATTCAGTGGTTTAGCATGTTGGGGAGACGCTCCACACTGGTCTGATTGGGAGAGGAGAGGTAGATGAAGTCACCAAAAGGGCCCCCAGAGCTGGAGCAGCATGTCCCTTCCAAAGAGCTGCTGCTCCCACACTCAGCCACTCACCCCGGGGTGGCTGGGGCCCCTAAATGGAGGCTGCAAGAGACAGAACCCAGAAGGGGCTGTATTGCTGGGGCTGCAGTGCAGTGGTGGTCCCCAAAGCCCCCTCTGACCCGCTCTGGCCCTCCTGGGGAGTGCCCAGCAGGGTTTGTTTACATTCCCCAGTAAGTGGGACAGCCACTTTCCCCAGCCTCACCACCCTCGCCCTCCGCTTTGAATAACTGAATTTCCTTCACACCCCGTGCAGACCTCCCCGCTCATCGTTCACAGCCCTCCGCGTTTCCTGTCTCCAACCCAGTCAAAGGAAAACCCCGAATTTACTGTTATTGTTTACCAACCCAACTGCCTTCTCACCCCAAGACACAGAGACCCACCGAACTCGGGGCAGGAGCTCGACCCAGCCTGGGCCACGGGCCCTGCTCTAGCCCTGCACTCCCTGGGCCCTCTCTGCAGGGCAGCCCACTGGTGGCAAAGGCTGCCTGGGAGCTGGCATTTTAGGAAGCGTTTAAATCCGGCAGCTCATTGAATTCCTCACAACAGCCACAGGGCCTAGGAACAGCACGCCCATTTCATGCAAAGGGAAACGAGACTTCCCTCAGCGGAGCAGGGCCAGTCTCAGCAGCTCCTCTCCTCCCCGCCCCCGCTGCCCCCCCTTAGCAGGACGACTTCCATGCATTTTCAAGGAGCTCTCAGCTTGGAAACAGATCTAGGTCGTCTGACTCGTTGTGTCACCTTGGGCAAGTCTCTATAATTCTCTGAGCCTCAGGTTCCTCTCGGGTAAACTGGAGGCTGGACTGAGCCCCCCAGAGGGTGTTCGTGATGGTGAAGAGGGCACTCGGC
Source organism: Propithecus coquereli (assembly GCF_000956105.1). NCBI lineage: Eukaryota > Metazoa > Chordata > Mammalia > Primates > Indriidae > Propithecus > Propithecus coquereli. Next base: position 201,321 of record NW_012137747.1, on the reverse strand, counting down.
AGGTCCCTGGGGGTGTCTGCAGTTCCTCTTTATATCTCACACCACTGAAGGGTATTCGAGAAGCATACCTGCTCTCCCCCACCCCAGCACCCATGCAAGCCAGCATCGGCCTTTAGGGACAGAGGATTCCATCGCTGTCCCACCCAGGAGTTCAGCAGGAGGTGGTTACGTTCCCCCTAGAAACAGGGGCTTGCTACATGGAAGGTCAGGGCACGGGGGCACAGAAAGGTGTGCCAGGACCCCACTCGCCACGCCAGATCCTTCCTGGCCCTTTGTCCCAGCCGCCTTCTCCGAAAGCCAACATCAGGCTGGATCCTCACTGGCCACAAGAGTCCCCCTGAGCGGGGCTGACCGAGACAGGAAAGGAAGCAAAACACAAGGGTCAACGTCGGGCACCACCGAGAAGGCTGTGAGACAGGCCTCTGCGGCAGAATCACAGTCCCAGTGATGCCATGCCCTTGTCCCTAGACCTGGGGCTATGTCGCCTTACATGGCAAAAGGGACTCTGCAGATGGGATTAAGGCTAAGGACCTTGCCATGGAGAGACCATACTGAATTACCTGCATGGGTCAGATCTCACCACACTAGTCCTTAAAAGCAACAAGCCCTTCCCAGCTGGGTCACGCCGACGTGACCACAGAAGAAACGGCAGAGAGAAGCGAGGTTGCGGGTTGAAGATGGAGGAAGGGGCCACAAACCAAGGAATGCAGGAAGCCAAGGAACGCAGGAAGCCTCCAGAAGCTGGAAAAGGCAAGGAAACAGCCTCCAGAAAGGAATGCAGCCCTGCTGAGACCTAGAGTTTAGACCAGTGAGACCCTATCACTCTGTTGACTTGCAGAACAGGAAGACAATAAATGTGTGCTATTTAAACCATTAAATGTATTTGGCAGGAACAAGAAACGTCACAATAAAGCCTCTGAAGACAGCAGAGTGCTGACAACTTCCTTCTCCCCTCTGTCCCTGACTCCCTTCCCATCCTGCCCCACTTCCTTCTTCCCCTGGGTTCTTACCATTTCTGACAGCTCCGTAAGTGCAGACAAAATAACTGTATTTCTCTGAAAGCAAAACCTCATTCTGGCTTATTTTGAGCAGTGGTTTCTAGAGTGGTGAGCAGCGTCTCAAGGTAGGAACCAACCTCAGCAACCCATTTAGGAGTCACGAGGCCAAGCGGCCTCTGTTCCCGTGGGCTGAGGGTGGAGACGTGATCCCTTTGATGACTGAGGGGACCAGTCAACCTCTCCTCTCTCTTCCAGGTAGGGGGCAGGTCTGAGGGCAGGACTCTGTGGCCTGAATTCTGATCCAGACCAGTTAGCTGTGTGCTCCCAGTACACTGCTTCGCCCTCCGGGTCAGCCTCAGCAGGGACGGACGGCTATCCTGCACTGCCTTCCTCCCCCGAGCGTTCTGAGGATTACACGAGAGAAAGTGGGTGACACGATCTGGGACGTGCGGTTTCTCCGCCCGACCCGGAGCGAGAGCAGTGGGGTTGGCAGACCAGTTTCCACGGTGGGCTCTACTGCAAAGCAAGTCATCGTGTGATGCCAACGTTCCACACTGAGCGGGTCCGTGAACCCTGCTGTCTCTTCCAGCTTTGGCTTCTTCCTGGCCCCTATCGCCACCTCCTGGAATTCGCAGGCACTACACCGACTGCTCCCTGGCCTCTTTTCCAGGATTTCAACCCAATTCACCACCAGCTCCTCTTCCTTGTGCCCCACACCAGCGGCTCCCCTAGACTAAGGGTGCCAGCACCTGGCAGTGGCCATGTAGGTCAGAGAATGTGCCAAGCAGCAGCTTGGCTCCTGATTTTGTATTTGGCAAAAAAGGATGGGCTCCCGGCCCTTGCTGCCTCCCAACTAGTGATAAGAACAGCAGGAGTAGCGTTCCCCATCCCAGCAGCAGACACGTCCCCACCCAGGGAGGTGCCGGCTCCCACTGATCCAGGAGGTCCTCCTCTCCTCCCTCGCCCTCCTCTCCCAGGGCACCCAGCTCTGCCCTTCCCAACAGGCAGAATCTATCCGCACATGGAGGAGGTGGGGGCTGGGGGCCTGAGCCCCAGGAAGGAAGAGAAAGAAAAACTTTCAACTATTAAATCTGTTTAGTAAAGACAATTTTGCTCATACAAAACAACAGTATACAACAGTCTGAGTGCTGGACACACCATCAGAGACGAAGGAGGCGCTGAGGGCACCCGGAGCCCTCCCCCCGTGCACAAGACGACCCTGGGTGCCCCTCCGCCACCTGCCCCTGAGAGAGGGAAGCTGAAGTACTCCTGCCACCTCTTCCCCCACAGGGAAGTGGGACGGGGGGCCATGGCACAGGGAATCTCTCCCCAGCTGCTCCTCACCAACATCAGGGGAGGCCCCTGCCCTCACTGACCTGGACACGCCAAGCTGAGTCGTTTGGGGGTGACAGCAAAGTGGCTGACGGGCAAGGGGGCAGAGTCGGGACATCTTTGGTGCAAAGACTCCCCCCTCACCCACCAGGCCACACGATGGAAATTTGAGGGAGGACCACAGTGGCCCTGCCTTTGCCCACGAGGGGCAGCCGGCTGACGCCTCCAGAGCCCAGTAGATGCACATGAAATGCAGAAGCTTTGTCAATACAAACCGCCCAGCTCGCCTATGTGAGCTGAGAGGCAGCCCATTGAGAAATGGCTAAAAATTTAAGGAAAATGAACAAGAGTGGGTTAATCGCGGCGAGAAGGGGAAGGAGAGACGTTAAGGACCAGCGCTACATGGGGAGAAGGGGCTGGGGGACGTCCAGTCTTCCTGATGGCTGTGCCAGTGCCCGGGTCACTCCCCTCTGCCTCCCGGACGCAGCGCACAGGGAAAGGCCGTGGAGGGCCTGGTCAGGATCTGGCGGGCTTCCCAGGCACTTTGGCAGGCTCACGTGGGCAGGGCAGGCCCCAGGAGGCACAAGGTTCCTGAGCCACAGCAGGGCCCCCTTCCTCTGCAGCCCTGCTGCCCCTGGCCCTGCAAATGCACGATCCCAGGCACAGATCTGGGCGCTCGTGCACGCGCGCGCGCGCGCGCACACACACACACACACACACACACACACTCACTCCTATCTGTCCGGCACATGGTGATGTCTGAGGGCTCCAGAAGAGGAGGTGGGAGCCATCCTCCTCCAGAGTGGCCTTGAGTCCCCAGAACGCCTGAGCCAGCGGGGACCCCAGGCTGTCCTGGGGAAATAGGGAGGGCAGATGGGACAACACAGGGACACTCCCTATAACAGTTTCCACAAATACCCTTAACAAACCCCAAACCTTTGCAGGATGCAGAGAAGAAGGGGTCTGGTAGGAAGGAGAAGTAGGAGAAAGGACAAAAAAAGGGGTTCATAAAAATTCCAGGTAAAATTACTGATAAAAGATTGTAAAATGAGCACAGGTTCAGGAGCACCTTGCTCGCTTCTCTCTGCAGCCTCCCAACCTCCCAGCCTCTCCCCGCTGGGGTGGCCGGAACCAAAGGCCGAATCCAGCCGCTGGCACAGTTCAGGCTCCACGCGGCTGAGGAGAGGAGGTGGGAGTGGGCAGTTCTGTGTCTCCTCGTTTAAAAAATATATCCATGTAGAGAGTTATTGCTCGTCCTCCAGTGGGGTGGGGGGCCCGGAGGCTCAGTGGGCAAGGGCTGCAGCCTCCAGGGCCCGAGCCTTCTTCCGCCTCTTCAGAAGCAGGGGGTTGGACGCATCTTCAATCTTTTTTATCTTGATCTGCTCGTAGTCGACGCGCATTGTGGCCAAGGCACTGGTCATCTCCTCCTGGGGGCGGGGTGGGGGATTGCGCCAGGAAGGGTGCAAAAAGAAAGCCAGAAGACGAGAAGGAGAGAGGGCAGAGAGACACAGGAGATGAGAGACATGACAAGCGCAGGATGAGGGCAGCAGGGGTGGGGACAGAAAGAGAACACACCCAGTCAGTGCGTCCCCACTGCCAACAGCAGCCTCACCCCAGCACTGGGCAACAGAGAGCGGCCACCACGCTGCTGCTGCTCTCCCAAGAGCCCCCCAGCAACCCCGCAGGAGGGCAGAAAGAGCACTGGACCAGGAGTCAGGAGACCTGGGTCTGGTCCATCCCAGCCAGTTACCAGCTACATGACCTTGAGCAGGTCACTCCCCTTCTTTGGGCCTCAGTTTCTTCTTCTGCAAAATGAGGAGATCATACCAGATGGCCTTCAAGGCCATTGGAAACCCAGGCAGTAGAGGGCTTCTAAGAAACAGCCCCAGCAGAGTGCTCTGCCCACGACCTGGTCAGGGAAGTGGCTCAGGCCGCTGTTCTTGTTGGAATGGAGACACCCCTGGGGTGAGAGGATGCAGAACCAAACTCTCCCCGGCCAGAGCCACCCCTCCCACCTGGGCGCTCCCGGCGAGCTGCCCACCCCACCCAAGCCCCTCTCACCCAGGGCACCCCTCACCTTGACATCCTCCCACCGCTCCTTGTCCTCCTTCAGGACCCGGCTGGTGTGCAGGGGGGTTTGAGGGACCTTTGTCGATTGCTGAGGGGAGAGAAGTAGGGTCCGAGTGAAAGCCTGGGACAGGCAGAGTCCTGGCCAAGGCCGCGTCCCGAGGGACAGTCCCCTTGGACCTGGACCTGGGTCTCCCCGGCCTGCCAGGCTCACCATGATCCAGGGGTGGTTCATGAACTCCGTGATGGTCATTCTCTGCGTGGGCTCCGTTTTCAGCAGGTTCCGGATGAGCATCTTCACTGTGGGGTGGGACATGAGCAGGGACAGCTCAGGGGCCACTCTCCCTGTCCTGCTCCTCCTTCCAGTTTTCAGGGGGAAACCAGGCTCAAGAGAGGGAGCCCGACCAAGGAACTGGCCCCACAGACCCCTGTGGCTTCAGTACTTGCCAGGCCCCACCCACGGGCAGGACACACCCAGCAGGTGTGGGCACAGGTGCGGACACACAGTCACACCACTCCCGAGACGGATGCCTGCGCGCACGTGTGCACACGTGCACGCGAACATCACACACCACATACACACACGCGGGCTCTGCCCCTGGTCCTGGAAGGCTGGGTTCCTACCTTCTTCTGATACTTCTGACCACTCTGGGTTGGGAAATTCATACTGGCCCATTCGGATGCGCGTCTTCATGCCCGGAGAGATGGCGAGGCCGTGGTTGGAGTAGAAGGGGGGATAGCCACACAGCCTGCGCCAGGAGGAGGAAGGAGGTGGGAGACAGAGCAGATGTTACGGAGGGGCCCCGTGCTGGGAACGAGATGAGAAACAGGCTCTTCTTCTTGCAAGGGTCACAGAGAAATAGGGGCTGGTTGACGGAGGCACAACGTACAAAGCTGCGGACAGGGCCCGGGAATCCAACGTACCAAGTATCTAACCACACACTTCCCGGCCCGTTAGCTAGCTGTACCCACCACTCAGCCACCAGAATCCGCGGGCCCCGAGGGAAGTGGCACGCGGGGGATTCCCAGGGTGTGCCCCGTCCACAGGGGACCGTTGGCATTTGCCTCTCCTTCTTGGCCTGCAGAGGTCCAGGCCTCCCCGTGCCCGCCCCGGCCCGTTCCCGGCACACTCACAGGATGTACATGATGACGCCCAAGGACCACATGTCACAGGACTTGTCATACTTCTCCGGGCCCAGAACTTCCGGAGCTGCAAACCAAAGGTCAGTGTGGGTGGGCCTGGCCCTCGGGACATGAGCGGACGATGCTCCCCATCCCAACCTTCCAGCCCATCGTGAGGGAGCAGCGGCTTGCGTGGGAGGAGGAATAGCCATAACCCAGCCTGGGGCTGGAAGGAAAACAGAACATTCTCCCCCAAGAGGAACCGTGGAGCTAGAATCTTAAGGTTAAAAAAGTCCTGAACTGCATGAGACTTTCAGACCCATGCTGCCCATTTAATTTGACAAACATGTTTGAGAGCTTATTCTGTGCCAGTTAGCTGAGGCTCTAGAACCAAATCTGGGTCCCAGATGCCCCTGAGAATCTGACAGATATGGTGGCACTTCTCAGGAAGAGTGACGTGTACACAAAATCCTGCCCATGACCTCAGGCAGAGAATTACCTACAATTTCCCGCTCCTAGCTCAACTCTGCCAAGCCCTGCTTCTGAGCAGGCCCCATCAGATAGTGCCAGAAAGGGCCATGAGGATACGACTCTCCTAAGATGTGTGGTGAAGAGTTGAGGAAAGTTCTGGGGAAAGCCTAGGTCCCTGGGCCTTCTCTGGACTTACCCACGTAGTACGGCGTATAACAAGGAGTGGTCAGAGAGTTGTGGCTGGTGGTTTCCTTGGCAAAGCCGAAATCGGTGAGTTTGAGAATGGCATTGGGCCTTTTGGAGGTGTATAAGAGATTCTCGGGCTACAGGAAGAGAGACAGATAAATAACAGCCCTGCTGGACTGCGAGGGGCCAGGAGAAACCAAAGGGTAATAGTTCCTCCCGCCTTCATTCATCCAACACCCCAGCCCCTGTGAGCCGCCCACCAAGAGGAACACGGCTCTGTGTGGCGGGTCGCTGCCTTCACAGAGCTTACAGAGTGCGTGGAGGTAAGAGACCAGCAGTAAACTCCACAGGGACAGAAAAGCCGAGGGCGTGAGGGGGCGGTGCTGACTGAGGAGAACCACAGGGCTGAGTGTGGCCAGACAGGGCTTCACGACCAGGTCTGTGGGTTTGCCATGGGCAGGGAGAGCAGGGCCCTGCAGGGCAGAGCGGCGCACTCAGGAACCAGGGCGCAAGGGTGCAGGGGCAACCCGCCGCCACTGCATCGGGTACGGGCAAATGAACAGCGGGCACCTTGACATCCCGATGGGCAATGTTGATTGAGTGCAAATACTGGATGGCCTCGCCGATGCTCTTCATGATTTCTGATGCTTCTGCAGAGGGAAAAGTGGGGGAGCAGGAAAGAAAGGCACGAAGACACATCATTAGGTTTCAAAGCCCACGCACCAGGCCCACACCCGTGTGGCCTGACAGGCTCCCCGCACCCGCCCCGGAAACAAAGACACCAGGAGCTGCCTTGGTCGGCTGAGGGCGACGCCCTTCCTGGCAGCAGCGTGCCGAAGGAGACAGCAGCCTCAGTGTCCTCGCCGAGAGCAGGCCCTGCAGAGGCCCCCTCAGGTCCCTGCCGCCCCACCTGCCCGAGCCTGTCCCCACAACAGACCCTTTCTACCTCTTTCTGTGAACGCCTGGTCTCCTCGGTCCTGGATTCGACTGAAGAGTTCTCCACCATCCAAACTGAAGAAAAGCCACAGTGAGATCTGGGGAACACAACTGCCCGCTACCACTCTCCAGCACCCCCCAGAGGAAATCGAGCATTTACACTGCAGCTTCAGGGGCCGTGCCTGGGCTGTCCTCAGAGCGCGAGGCCCCTGAGTGGGGAGTGGGACGGGCTGGGCCAGGAACAGAACAGCAGGCTGCTTACCACTCCATGACGATGAGCAGGCACTTCCTGCCCGCGTACAGGTTCTCGTAGACGTCCACGATCCGCACGATGTGCGGGCACTGGGAGGCGCGCCAGTGCAGCTCCACCTCCCTGCGGGCCTTGGGGCAGTCCTGGAGCATCTGCAAGGAAACAGCTTCCTGCTAACTGCACTGTCTCCTCAGGGCACGGGTGGCACTGCCCGAGAGGCCTATGCCAGGCCCTGGGCCCACATGCCCTGACGTTTCCACCGATACTCCATAAACTCCCCACCCTGCTGGCCCCCACCAGCCCCGGCGCTTTCCCCAGCCACTCCATCTCCCGGGTCTCGTGAGGCCGTTGCAGCTCCTTGTCTGCTCCAAATGAAACCTCAGTGTGACCCCTTTGGGGCCCTTTTTCCAGCTTAGGCCATGAGATCTATTCTAGAAGGCACGTAGTCATCAGGTACTAGAAGACAGAGGGTGAAGGTGGGGAGTATGAGGAGAAAGACAGACTGAGAAAAACCAATACAGTAATGGAAAGTGGTCTGTAGAAGACAGACTTCAGAGTCAGTAGGAAACGGTACCCCCAAGATCACTCAAACCCAGCACACCAAATCTAGAGCAATGTTCTTTCTACTTCCATGGCTGACTTCAATCGACCAACAGATGGCCTTGGGAGTCAGCCATATGTTGGTCTGAATCCTGGTTCTTACTAGATTTGCAAACTTGAGCAAGTTTCTTAACTCGCTGAGCCTTGTTTATGTCCCCTCTTCTTGCCTGGACCAGGAGTTGTGGGGGGACTAAAGGAGGCTGGCCTCTCACCAGCCTCAGGGGCTGAATCTGGACGAATCCAAGCCAGTCTCGTTAATTCCAGTCCCTTTGCTAGTGACTGGCTTGGGAACAAGCCTAAGACCCAAGAACTTTGTAAGAAATCTGCTGAGGGTTCTCTTAAAGGGAGCACATGGAACCTACACCATCGCTCCTGTGTGTGGCACCTGGGACCATGGCAGTCACCTTGTTGCCAGTAAGGGGGGGTGGCCTATAAGGATGAACTAACACACTGAGGAAGGCCACCAGGAGACATGGCAATGCCCTGGATCTTGCTGGTATCACCAAGCATCCCCTCAGGACTTTCTTTTGGTAAGATAATAGACTTTCCTTGCTGTTTAAACTGCTTTTAGTGGAATTCTTTCATTGCTTGGAGCCAAAAGCGTCCTGATTCACCCCTCCTTTGTAAGGTGGAGATAGCAGTTTCCATTTCACAGATTTGTTGTGAGGACTAAATTAAATATTTCTGCAAAGCATCTAGCAGAATACCTGACATGCTCACTAATAACAGCTGTCATTTCTATTACAGAGTGTCTGCTAAGTGCATGGCACAGATGCCAAAATGATTACGATGAGGACCTGCACAGAACTACCGTCTCTGCGGGAAGTCAAGATTAGCCCTATACGGTACACACTCCACCGCGCTGGGCATTCAGAGGGCTGGGGTGTCAGGGAGACCAGCTGGGAAGGGAATGGACAGGCAGAGGGAAGGCATCCGGGCAGGGGAACGGCAGAACAGGGCCCTGACCGACGGAGTAGAGTTGGGGGAGGATGGGTGACACCGCGGGGAAGGCTAAGAGACTGCTAGAAAGTGTCAGAAGCTTGGTGAATAAGATCACGTGGCCAAGATGGAGCCGGATTAGAGGGCAGAGAAAGGCAAATGCAGAAATTTCCAACAATAAAACTGGCATGCATTTATGTTGGGCTTTTTCTAACTGTACAACCTTTGCCCTTTTACAGGATGAGGAAACTGCGGCTCAGAGAAGCAGCACGCCCAAGGCTCAGCCTCTGGGGAAAGGCAGAGCCAGAATTAGAATCCAGGCCTGGCAGACGCCAAAAGCACAAGCCTTTCCACCATGTCGCCCAGCTTTTAGAAGAAGCTGGAGGCAGAGACTTCTCAGTCGGATTTTGCAGAGGCACCTCCCAAACAGGTATCCAGAAGGAGTCAACCGCTAGATAGCTCAGTGTCTCCCAGAGGGGGCTGGAGCCAATAGTTAGTTGCATGAGGCAAGTCCCCATGGTGCCACACTGCCACCTCGTGGCCACCCGATAATACTGAATAGGTCCTGAGTTGTGCCACTTCCCAAGTTCACTCATCTGGATGGACCAGGAAAAGTTCACTTAACTTTTCCATGCCCTCAGAGGAGCAGGAGGAGACACTGGCCAATTTCATTCCTACGTAATTCAATCCAACAAGCAGTTACTGAGCTCCCACTACTATGGGCCATGCACCGTGCTGAGTGTCAGACCAAATAGAGGACTCCTGATCTGAAAGAGCTTACGCTAGCAGAGGGGCTGAAGAAACCAGGGTAGATACATACGGAAAATGCCTATCATATCGTGAGATTATGTGCCGTTAAGACTGCTACATTCAAAGGGTTCAGGAGCAAGTTTCCAGAGCAGCAAAGCAGGAAGAACCTCTAACGCCCCCTAGAGGCACACAGGAACAGTGGCCCAGAAAGGAAGAATCAAAGTTGTCAAATTCACCCAGAGGCAACAAGAGGTTGTGGATTTACAATCAGGAGAGACTTGGGCCCCGGTCTGTAATTTGTTGAATTTCTGGTTGCACAGCCTTGGAGAGATCATGTCTACAAGACAGGGGTGATGACACCGGCCTAGCCTCCCCCTCACAGAGTCATGTGAGTGTCTAATGAAATAATACCTCTAAAAGTACTATGTGATCAGAAAAGCACTCATCACTGATAACTGGTAGCATCACTGCCCCCGCACAGGGGCCCCTCCATCACCACTGAGTTGAGCCTGGAACATGCTCAGGTAACCAGTAAAGTCACCAGCAAGACTGCAGGCTGGGTTTCTGTCTTCAGTCCGGTGACCACCACCAGGGCATCAGCTCCCTGCTCCAACCAATCAGAGCTGTGCTAAGTGAGGGTGCGCAAGGCCCAAATCCAAGTACACGCTCCTCCGCACCCCCCGAACTCAGGGCCCGCACTGCAAGTCCTGCTCTTAGAGTGCATGGCACCAGGCGAATGAGAATTTGCAGTTGAAGAAAGGCTGGGTTTACACTGCACTTCCAGACTTACACAAATTCTTCACGTTTTAGAGGAGATGGGTTGACGCAGCACAGTGAATCTGGGCTTTAGAATCACACGCACTTTGAATACCAGTTCTGCGCTTCCTCGCTTGTGTCAGGCAAGCCAATCTACATTTCTGAAAAGGGTTCCCTCATCAGTAAAACTGCATTCAATTCCACGAAATAACATCCTTCAAGGTGCTTCAGAAACTCTATCTAGGGTACTTTTCACTTTGAAGAAATTTACCATTTTGTATATTTATGCCTTGTATCTCCTCAACCAAGTTTCTAAAGGGCAAGATTTAATTTGATTTCTGTTTAATCCCTCCCCTCTTCCTTCCCTTGGCCAGTGGTTAAGAATTCCTGAGCCAACACCTCTTGTCCTGTTGCTTCTTCTCCCTACAAAACTCTCTCCCACGGTGGCCCCCCTCTCACAGAGGTCTATCCCCAGGGTCCTGAAGTAAATCGTTAAGACGAGTATTTTTAATTTCTTAGAGAAACTCAGTAAGAATTTCCCATGAAGACTGGTAATTGACACCCATCCAGGCACATGTTTCCAGAAATCCCTGACTAGATATGAAAATCCACCCAGGCAATGAAAGCAAGACCTTCAAATTGGTCAGGCGGGCTGGCTGGCGTCATGGGGCAGAGCCCAGCAGGGCCCAAGTGGCCTCATAGGCAAGTGTGGAGTGCAGAGACCTGCACAGAGGAAACCAAGAACGTGCTAATCTCGAGTACAGGGCTAAGTAAAGAACAGCGGGGGAGGTGGCCTGCGCTTCAAGCCAGAGAAGAGATAGGGAAAGAAGGCAGGATTCCTAGGCGCTGCCAGGGGCCACCAGCACAGTGAGGCAGCAGGTCCAACCAGCAGCCAAGGCTGTGCCTCTCTGGCATGGGCAAGGGCAGTGGAGGCCAAGAGGCCAGGCCCACAGCGCTGGGGCCAGAGACTAGAAGGAAGACCCTTCCCACTAAAGAGCCGCAGGCTCTAGTCAAGGCGTTCCTGGGAGGGATGGTGAAATATTTTAAGCTCATGCTAAGCCTAGAACCAATATTGTGACTCGCCTCAGCCCCGTGCAGTTTGTGCCTGAAATTCTCCTCCACTCCAGAAAAGGTTAATTGTTGCACCTGCCAGGCTGCAATGCAACAGGGCAAGGCCCCCTGCCAACTGTGGCAGGGGCAGGACACCAGCCCAGAGCCCAGTGCCTGGGGAGGAACCTCTGCCCAAACAGGGTTCCGCGCCTCTGCTCCCGCCAGGGCCTAGAGGAAAGAGGGCCAAGGCCCCCGGCCCCAAATCAGGTCGTGCATGGTCCCCCTTATCTCCCCTCCATGAGATCTTCCACCGTGGGGCCGCGCGAAAAGCCCAGCCCAGCCAGAGAAAGGGAAAGAAACCGGGAGCCTGAGCCTGAGGGGCTGCCCACCAGCAAGGCGGATATGAGGAGGAGACTGGGAAGGAGAAGCCCCAGGGATCCTCCTTCAGGAGCTCTACTACTTCCTAGATGAGGGAACCTGGGAAAGTTTTTAACCCCTTTGTGCCTCCGTGTCTTTATCTGTCAAATAGGGTAATAACAGGCCCTACCTCGTGGGGTTGCCGTATTGAATGAGTTAATACATGAGCATCATTGGCAAATTACTAACAATGGTGCCTGGCACATCGATTATGATATTATTCTGCTCCCCACTCCCCACGTGCCAGAGTCCCACTGGGGTGGGCAGCTGGGACCCCAGCACACCCATTTCACTTACAGCATCATTAATAGCTCTAAGCACTGGGTGGAAGGGGGACCCCAGGCCACTGGGAGGGAAGCTGGCTTTGGACTCCCAGCTTTGTGCTACCTCCCCCACCTAAACTGGACCGCTGGGGTCAGGGGTGCACGTGTCAGGAGAAGGAAGACATCCCTTCCCAAGACAGATTCTGATCCGGCGCCAAGAGTGACGTGAAAGTCTGATCAGGCGCTGAGTGTGTTGTCAGCACGCGGTGTGTGTTGCAGGTGTGTGGTGCGTGTTGTCGAACGAGACCTCTGCACTCCGAGGAGGCAGCCGTGTGTCGCGCACTAACCCACCGTGCCTGTGGGCCAGAGCCACCCGCTCCTCTCCCTGGCCCACAGATGCCGCTTCTGTACCACACGGCGGACGGCCAGCCTGGGTGCTCTGCGGGGTGAAGGGAAACAGGAGGACCAGGCAGGACGGCTGCTGCGGGTGAGTCCCAGCAAGCTCCTCAGCACGGTGCTCAGCAGGCGGCAGGCCGAGGGGACGCTAGGAGTGCTCTGTGTTAAATGGCTGCTGACCCTTAAACAACGTGGGTCTGAGCTGCTGAACCGCGTGTTGAACCGCGTGCGTCCACTTACACACAGACTTTCTTCCGCCTCTGCCGCCCCCGAGACTGCAAGACCAAGCCCTCCCCTGCCTCCTCTTCGGCCTACTCGATGGGATTTTCTTAATAATGTTTTCTTTTCCCTAGCTTACTTCGTTGTAAGAATACAGTATACAATACATGTAACATATAAAATATGTGCTAATTGACTATGTTATTGGTAAGGCTTCTAGTCAACAATAGGCTATGAGTAGTGAAGTTTGGGGGAGTCAAAAACTGTATATGGATTTTTGACTGTGGGGGAGTCAGTACCCCTAACCCCCATTGTTCAAGGGTCAACTGTATTTCCAATGGTCTCACCCACTTCACACCCACTCTGAGAAGGAACAATGAGAAGACTCATTATTGAGCCATTAGGTCAAAGCCTTTCAGCCAGTTGTCCCTGGAGGTCTGGAATCTGAATCTTGCTCTTGGCTCCTCCTAAAGCCCCCTTTCCAGCACCCCATGGTGAGGCAGAGAGTACAAAATCTGCCCAAGAACCGCTCCACAAGCCAGAAATGGAAGCTGAAAAGGTCTTAAAGTATAAGCCGATGTTGAAATTCCACTTTTAGAATTTACCCGAAGGTACTAATTATAGATGCAGCTTTGAGAATATATAACATGGTGGCTTATGCCTGTAATCCTAGCACTTTGGGAGGCCAAGGTAGGAGGACTGCTTGAGGCCAGGAGTTCAAGACCAGCCTGAGCAAAAGTGAGACCCCACCTCTACAAAAAAAATTTAAAAACTTAGCTGGGCGTGGTGGCATGCACCTATAGTCCCAACTACCCGGGAGGCTGAGGCAAGAGGATCACGTGAGCCCAGGAGTTTGAGGTTGAAGTGAGCTACGATGACGCCACTGCAGTCTAACCAGGGTGACAGAGCAAGACCCTGTCTCAAAATAAAAATAGAATATATACATCCCAATAGTTATTGACCTTAACTAAAAATAGCAAACGAACTTAATGCCCAAAAAGTAATAGAAATTGCTTGTGTTAAAAGTGAGTTTATGTATGCAATCTATAGTCATTAAAATGGTGTTTCAGAAGAATGTTTAATGGGGAAATGAATTCCTAAGTGTCTATTAGATTGTCAGTCACCATCACTTTCACCATCTAGAGTAGCATCCTATTTTTTCTTTTACAGCACAAATCCATATCTATAATTTCTTTAAATTTACTTATCAGAAAGTATGTGATAGTAAGTGAAAAAGCAAGTTACAAACCCCTATGTACAGTATAAACCCAGTTCTATATTCATGTATATCTGTATATAACTATATCTATATACATACAAACATATACACATATAAAACAGTAAAGACATTAATAATAAATTATTAATAGTAATTATCTCTGAAAGAATCTCAGGTGATTTAATTACCTTTATTATAACTTTATTTTGTAGGTAGTTGACAATTAGCATATGTTACTGATTAAAGAGACAAGCTTAGCTCTCCAAATTTTCATTGGCGGGCAGCCATGCACACCCCCAGGCCCTATGGCCAGGGAACAGATCTCCCTGGGCTTCCAGACAAGGCCATAGAGAGGAGGCATACAGCTCTTGATCACATCCTCACAGAGTGCCACCACTCAGCAAAAATGTGGGGTGCCTGGCGTGTGCCACACACTGGTTTAGAGGGTGCTGAGGATATAACGGAGAACATGACAAATAAGCCCTGCGCCCGCCATGGAACTTAACGTTTTCGTGTACGAAGTACATGATAAAAAAGTTCAAAGAAAATTGTTGCAATTACACATTGTAATTTGTACTGCAAAGGAAAGAAACAGGATGCTGCCACAGAAGTAGCAATGGCGGTAAGAGAGAATCTCGCTCATCTCCCAAAATCACAGAGAGCTGCTCACAGGCTGGAGAGAGATGTCACTTCTCATCTAGCCCAGCTCAGGAACCTCAGAGATGGCAGATAGATAAAGCCTGGTTGAACTACTGATTTTCCTCTCTACGGGGGGAAGAGATTATATCCCCCTTCTAGAACCTCTGCTCGATGAGGAGTGACTGGTGGTCATCCCCTGGAAACCTGATCTAAACACAAATCTAACAACAGATGTTAAAAGCCTTAGAAGGTAGGCATAATAGAAGGTCTACAGAAGTACCACACTGGACCCTTCCTGTTGGTGCACACATTGCTAAGCTTTGGCTGGGAGGTAGAAGCAATTCTGTATTTGTTACTGACTTTCACAAGTATGACGGGCAGCAATCCCCACCCAAAATAAAGCTACAACTTACAATGGGCAGTCCCAGGACCAAAAGCCCTAAAACAATCATGTCACACTGCCCAGAAGGTGGGGCCTGCCTCCAGTGAGGGCCACCCTCCCTCTACCCTCCAGGGCCATCACAGGGGCAGTCGCGAAAGATGAAAAGAGGTTCAATTATGAAAAAAAAAGTCAAGAGACGTAAAAGTCACACTGCAAATAACGAATTTTTTAAATATTTGCAACACATGTGGATAAAAGGCTAACTTTACTCTGGCAAATCAATTAATTTTAAGAGATTAACAACCCAATATAAAAATGGCCAAAGGATAAGAACAGGCAGTTCAAAGAAAAAGAAACACAGATGGCCAAATGAAAGATGCTCTATGTAACTCATTAAAAGAGAAATGTTTATAAAAACGATGATGATAATTTCACAGACTGGCAAAATGTTTTAATGTTTGACTAAAATAAAACTCCTGGGTTTATGTAAAGATTTGGGGAGAAAAGACACTCTCTCATACGTTCCCTCAGTAGGGATATAAACTAATATATTTTTGGAGGAATTTGGCCATATCTACCAAAATTGTAAATGCTCAAACCCTGGACCTGGTAATTACTTAGTAAGAAATCCTCCTACAAATTACATTTATAAAGCATCGCAATGGCAAAAACTGGTAACAACCTAAGTGTTTACCAATAAGGGGTTGGTCACATAAACGACAGCAAATCCACGCAACAGAATAATGTGCAGCCTTGTAACAGAATGAGGAAGCTCCTCATCTGCCTCGGTGGGAAGAACAGGATGTTATTAAATGGGAAAGCAGACAAGAACAAGATACTCTGGATTTATCTTTAATGTTCTATTGTTTCTAATGAAAGTGCACTCATGTTACTGAAGTAACTTTCAAAGTATATTCATAAAGACAGGAAGCGAACACACCAAAAGGTTACTTAGTGGTTAATTACAAATGGTAGTAGCATGGGTGACATTTTCTTCTTTTGTGCACGTTTTCAATTTCCAAAAATAAAAAAAGAACACATACTATACATACTGAACAGAACGTACAGTGTAATCTCATTTGTGTGGTTTTGTTGTTGTTGTTATCGTTGTTTTTAAGGCAGAAGGGAGACAATATATGAATTTGTGGATGCTTAAAATTTTTCTGGAGGAATGTACCAAAAAAAAAAAAAAAAGTTAATGTTGACCACTAGAGAGTAGGTACTAAAGGGAAGTGTGTATTTTACTTTTCTTCCTTTTCATTTTATACCTTTATGTATTGTTTGAATCTTTACCATCAGCATAAATTATTTTTTGAAAAATTAAGCTGTCTCAGATTCTAAAGTGTGGTACGTTTTGGGTCTTATATTTCTGAACCCCTGGCCTGAGACAGTGACACAGTCAGATGCACCCCAAATGCAGGCTGACCTTCCTGCTAAAGAAGGAGGTGAGCAGAGAGGACGGCTCTCTTGCTGTCCCCAGGAGGAAGAGGGGCCCGGTGTGACCCAGAGCAGGAGGGTAACACTGCTGGTGTAAGGCCTGGCACCTTCCCGGAGGCTGTAACCAAGAGATGCTAACTGGTGACCCGAGGCCCCAGACCACTCCGGCAAACCACTCCTGATTTATATGGAAGTGAAGACTGCACACAGCGGGGGTGTCAACCACTCAGGAGTACTGGGCAGGAAACTGAAAGATGGGGGACAGAGATATTTCTGTTTCTTTCAGCAGATGATTTATGGCTTTGAAAGAAAAAGAGGAATTTTCATTTATACTGCACTGATCATATGCCAGGTGCACCTATTATATATAGAAAATACCGCTATATCTAAGCCTCCTACAGCCCTATAGAACAGAGTCAGTTGCTGACTCCATTGTACAGGGGTAGCAACCAAGGCCCGAGGAAGTAACTTGGCCAAGGCCACATGGCTAGTAAGTGATAAAGCCAGGAGTCCACCCCAATCCAGACTCTAACCTCCAGACTATTTTTCTCACAACTTTTTAAACCTGAGCTGATAATAGTAGTTTACTGCTGACCTGTTTTGTCTCTCCTGTCTCCTGTCCCTGCTCTGTCCCTGCTCTGTTCACAGACTGCCCTATTCACCCTCGTAACCGCCCAGCTCAGAACCTAGTACAGAAGAGTCACAATAAACACCTACTATCTACCAGAACAACTTTACAGGCTGCTGCTTCCAAGACACAAGGCACCTTTTCCCTAGGAGACAAGGTAGATGGTAGGAAGGAAATACACTAAACTCTCCTAGATGACTGTAAGCTAAAATCCAAGTGGCCAGAAGAAAAATACCATGTTCTTTGTAATATTTAGGTATGACTTCAAAAAAAATCCAGAGATGGGCAAATGAGAAACAGAAATTGAAATGGAAGGAGGTCAGAACACTGTTTCTGGCCTAAGCAGTCCCCAGCAACTTGACCCTGTGCAACTGCCAAAGCCAATTTAAAATTCTAATTCCAAGTGATAAATGCAATCTTATCTTCATCACCCCAATTCAGTGGAATGAGAGTCCTGGCATGTAGACCTTAATCAACAGATCTCATAGGAGATGGAGGGGAGTTGAGAGAGAAAGTGGAAGAAGAAGAGAAGGGTCCTACAGATCAAGAGGGCAGAACGTACACACACAACACCCCTGCACACAATTCCACACGCCTGAGACTAGAGAACAGCTGGATGAGGAGAGAAGGAAAAAGAACCAGAAGGTAAATAATTATTGTGGTAACATATGGTGGAATTCAGGCACAGAGAGAAGATATGAACCAATCTCAACATAGCAAAAATGGCCCAGACAGAAGGCAGAGCTCAAGTCGCCCAACACAAACACGAGGTTATCTGTGAGACACAGGTTAAGTCTTCTGCTGAGAGCAGAGCAACTGACGAATTCTTGTTTGCCCTTACTAAAGACATCCCCTCTCGCACGGCTGCAGATACAAGGAAGGGAACTGTTACCGAAATAAATTCTTACCAGGAAGAAAAATCTAGTAAATTATGTTTAAGCACACATACACCTTAGTTAGCAAAAACAATAACAACAAGAATACCACACTGGGAGGAAGTAACCTTGTCAATTTAGAGTTCAAAGTAGGGAAGGGGGGAAAAAAAACAAAACGGGACAAAAACAATTGTTTAGCCCAGACTTCAAGAAAAACCAATATTTAGATGCTGAGACAAAGGAGAAGTATGGGCAGAAATCCCAGAAGGGTAACAAGCATTTTGGAAGATAAGGCCTGAGGCTCTAACAAGTGAATTCTGACCATCTCAAACACAGTAATGTCCTGCAGGAGAAACCAGGGGGAGGCAGCCGCAGATGGCAGGGCCACAGAACAGGGAGGACCAATAGCTCAGATATTGAAGGATGTGTCCAAAGACAAGAGCAACTGCCCGTAAGGCAGGACAGACCCAAAGAGAGTGGCGTAGGCTCACAAAACAGAACAAGCAGAGCTTGTGAAAATGCCAGAGCTACTCAAAGCGTGTCTTAAAGCTACATCCAAAGCTATGAGAAGAACCAGGGAACACATGCCCCTTGATGGAGACAGAAGCTCTAATACACAAAAAGGACAGAGAATGGGGAATGCTCGTCTCCAGGACGTTCCATCTTTTCGATCAAGAAGAATGCTCTTCAGGCTAACCAATTGTTCAGCTGAACATTTACTTTCTCTTTCTTTCTCTCTCAACCTCAAATCCAAGCTAGACCAAGAGCCAACCTAAAATCGCCTAACTATGACTGAATAAAAAGATCCCAATCTTAGAAGAATCACATCCCAGGATGCAGAAGGACACTGGGTTGACTCAGAACCACGCTGGGAAGAGAAGGTGGGCCACGCTCCACTTCCTTGGTACCTACTCTGCTCCAGGCACCAGACTAAGCACTTGGGGTTTCAGGGGCTCACAGTCTAGCTAAGAGGGAAAAAGAAACAATATATACACAAAAGCGTTAATAAAGTGTGACAACTAAGAGGATATAAGGGACTGGTTTGGCATTTTTGTTTGTTTAAAGGGAAAGGGATAAATAGGATAAACTGCTTAACTTTACATCTGTCTCTGGCAAAGCTCTAGGACAAATCATGAACTGGACCATCACAACCCAGCCTGGGCTCCCTGAGAAGCCACAGCAAACTAGCCTCATGTCCATTTTAGCAGAGTTACTAACTTATGGACCAAAGGAATGCCAGACACAAGGGCCTGCCTTCTAAAAGGTATATGGACAAAGTCTCCTGCCAAATCTTTGAGATGACAAAGAAAGAGGGGGTGAGATGACAAAGCATTTAGATAATATTTGAAGTTGTTATAAATGACTGATAACAAAGCATTGTTTAATGGATCTAGGACAGGCTGCTGAACACACACCCAACTAAACTCACTGCCCCCTCAAATGTGCTCCTGGATCTTAGTAAATGGCAATGACATCACCATCTAGCCAGGCTCCCAGATATATCTCTAAGTATTTATCCTCAGCCTCCCTCTCTCTCCCTTACCCACAGAACCAATCCAATTTTTCTGGAACGATCTCCCACATGCATCTTCCCTTTTCCTGTCTTGTTACCACTTGCTTGGGTGCAGCCCCCTTTTATCTTGTGTGCTATCTGTTACAACTGGTTCCTAGACTTACTCTGTTCCAATACAGCCAGTCACCTTCAGAAACACAAATCTAAGCAGGACATTTTCTTCCTTTGACATCTCCACTGGCTAACAGGATAAAATCCAAATTCCTTAACTACTTCCTACCCATATCATCTCTACCCTCAGCCCCCAACACATGGCCTATACTTAAGCCACACTGAACTTCACGATCTCAGACAAGCCAGGCCTTTTCACGACCCAGGTGTTTGTATCCTTCGAGAGCCAGCGCACAGTGTCGCCTCCTCTGTGAAGCCTCTCTGACCACTTCCAGGCAGGGTTAGCTCCTCTTCCTCTCTGTTCCCATAAGAGTCTTGTTAAACTCCTCCTTCGGCACTCACCGGTGTTACTTACAAGACTATTCTTCCTTCCACTGCAGACCATGTACCTCTTGGAAGTTGGGACAATGTCTTGATCATCTTCTGATTCCAAATCCTAAACCCAATACATGGCATATTTGCTTGTTGACTAAAGTCAGAGAACACTTCCAGTGACAAACCAAGGAATGCAGTCCCTGGCTTTGGTATTTTACCAAAAAGCTGACTGAAGACATAGTAGACAGCAAGCTTATCAAACTCGCGAGTGACCAAAAAAAGCAGGGGGGGTGGTACAGGAACAGTCTGTGTGCCAGGTAGATTTTTAAAAGATTACCATAGGAGAAAATATAGACCAAAACTAACCAAAAAATCATCAACAATAATGCAGGATGAAAGAGATTTTTCTCAAGCCACATCCATGTGACATGAGTGAGAGCAAGGACTCTGAAGCTGCCTGAGGGGAGTCCCAGTTCCCCTATGAACTAGCTGTGGGACCCTGGGCAAGTGTCCTAACCTCCTTACACCTCCAGTTTCCTTCACTATAATATGTGGATAATAATATTAACAGTACCTACCTCGCAAGGTTGTTATATTGGTTAATAATAACGATGTAACTGAACTCAGAATGGTGCCTAGCTCAATAAACTCTTTCATTATTGTTGTTGTTAAAAGTTGCTTCTAAGTACAGGAAAGAGGTGTAAAGCACTGTGGTTAAAAGCAAGGGCTCTGAAATTACACTGCCCCAAGTTCAAACACCGGCTCTGAGCTTAGTAGCTGCCTGACCTTAACCAGTTGTTTCACATTCTAAATCTTCACTGTCCTCATTCGTCAAATGGAACCTATAATAGTATCTGTCAAAGATAGTCACTTTAGCATTATTTCAAATTAGGGGGAAAATGGAAATAAACTAAATATCTATTAATAGAAAACTGATCAAATAAATTATGGCATATAGAATAATATGCAGTTATCAAAAACAATGAGGTAGGCCGGGCGCGGTGGCTCACGCCT
>NW_012137747.1:147008-179556 GCF_000956105.1 Propithecus coquereli | reverse complement strand
TTTATCTTTTGCACTTTCAATGTTGCGAAACACCTCCAAGAGTGCCTTTAATGTGAAGGGATTTTTTCCCAGTGTCACTTCCTCTGGGACCTTTTCGTCAAAACCACTTTCCCCATTTATGTCAACGTGTCACCTTCAGTAAGTTCCGCTGGTTGCACACGTAAAGTCTTGAACAGTGGCAGCGCCAACACAGTCATTTATTCTATAATTCCGTTACGTTTGGCTCGAATTTCACTTCCAGCATTACCACACTTCATTTCTTTGCTGAAATTTCATCTTTGTTGGCCAATACGCTCTATCATTGTCCAGTTTTGTAAAATGTCACAAGTTTCTCACTAGGAGACAAGGAGGCAACACAACTATACATTTTCCTGTCTGTGTGTGAACTGAACAGATGGGCAGTGACCAATCACCATTAGACTCTTAAAGAAGGAACATGATTGGGCACTGAGCATAATGAGCATCTGGTATGTCTATAGTGATTGGTGGACTGAAGTGCAAACAGCAAAGTTTGTACTACATGCAATCACTCAGAGTTAATTTACCATGGCAACTGAAATTGAGCCATGTTGCCAGAGAACTGGTGTTATTTAACTAATCCATGGCAATTGATATTCATGCAGATTAGAACCATGAAAAATTAGGGCCGTAAAGAATGTAATCTGGAAGTATATAAACTAAGGAGCTAACAGTGATTACCCTTGAGGAAGAGCTATATTATTTAAATTTTTTTCTCAGTGACTGATGATTGTGCCCCCCCAAGGAACACCTGGCAATATCTGAAGACAGTTTTGATTGTCACGACTTGTGGGGATGGACAGATGGTTGCAACTGGCATCTAGCAGGTAGAGGCCAGGGATGCTGCTGATCCCTACGAAGTACAGGACAATCCCCCACAACGAAGACTTACCTGGTCTAAAAGGTCAATAGTGACAAAGCTAAGAAGCCCTGTTTTAAACCAAAGAGTTTTTATTAAGTTAATTTTAATAGTATCTTTCTCAACAGGTGGTGGCAAAGATTAAATGAGGCAATGGCAAGTAGGAAGTACACAATGAATGCTATTCATATCAGAGGCTCCAGATGACTGTAAGCTGAATGAGTATCTTAATATGACCTTAGATTTGTGGTATATTTACAAACATTAACTCATCTGACCTGACGCCATGATGTGGCTGCCAAGAAATTAACATCACCTTCAGTTCATTGGCAGATCAAATACCTAGATCAAGACAGGAATTCAGATCCAACCCCACTCTGTATTTCTCACACATCTAGAATCCACATCCAGATCACATCTAGAATCCACCACTTAGCTCTAGACAACACATGTGAAAAGGAAGATTAAACTTCCAAAGGAGGACAACCAGGATACAGAAGATCTGAGAACCATGACACATAACAAACAGTTCAATAAACTGGGGTGATGAGCCCAAAAAAGGAAAATCCTAAAGGAGCAACTGAGGGACTAGATGTGATAACAGTCCTAAAATTCTATGGGGCTGTCACAGAAAAGGAACTAAATTAGACTTGTCATATGTGGTTCCTCAAGGGAGAAATTACAGGAGCCATCCCACAATAGTAGGAGCCTTGTGAGGTAGTAAGATCTCTATCCCTGGAAACATTCAAGTAGAGGGCATCAGGTGGGCTCTCAAGGGGATTCTGACACTGGGTAGGAGATCCATCCAGATGAGCAATAAGGAACTCCCTAAAACTCACATTCTTGGGTGCAGAGTACAACAAGAGGGCAGGGCAGAAAGTCAGAGAGGAACAAGAAGTAACAGCCTCCTAGAACCCAGCAAATACACTCCTAGGTGTTTACCCAAGAGAAATGAAAACATGAAGTCCACAAAAAGATTTGTGCAAGAATGTTCACAGGAGCGTTATTCATGATAGCCCAAAACTGGAAACAACCCAAATGTTCATCATCAAGAGAATGGACAAGCAAATTATATCTACACAATGGAATACTACTCGGCATAAAAAGGAACAAACTACCGATATATGTAACCACGTAGACAAACCTCACATAAAAGAGTTCATACTGATTATCCCATTTATAGGAGGTTCCAGAATAGGAAAAACTAATCTACGGTGAAAAAACATCAGAGCTGTAACTACCTGTGAGGGGGTAGGTGTGGGGATGATTGGGAAGGAGTATGAGGGAACTTACTAGGGTAATAAAATTTTTTGTTCTATATGTGAACAGAGGTTAGGGTTGCACAGATAGAGCCATTTATTTAATATCAAAACTCATCAAATGGTATCTTAAGAGTTGTGCATTTCACTGTTAATGCAAGAACAAATATTGAAATCTAATTAATGCCTATATATGCTGAAATGCTTGGAGGTAAAATGCACCAATGCCCACAACTTACCACGAAATGCATCCCCAAAATATGATGGACTGGTAAATGGCTAGAGAGATTGAACGATGGAAAGCAACCTGGAAAAGCAAATACAGTAAAAGGCTAATGGTAGAATGTAGTGGTTGGGTATATGGGTGTTCATTGTACAATTCTTTCAAGTTTGCTGCACATCTGGAATGTTTCATAATAAAAAGTCGTGGGGAAGAGGAAGTAACAGCAGGTGGGAGCACCACAAGGGAAGCAAGAGGTGGCTGGGAGGTTGTGGACGGAGAGCTCAAGGGGAAGAAGAGGGTTGGTTTCAGCCAACACAGGGGCCTCTCAAGGGCAGAATTGCAAAATGCCAGGCTGACCTGGGAACAGAGCAACCTTAGCCAAGAGGCTATCTTAGCACATTTACCGTCATAGGTTCTCATTCTGACAGGACCAGCTCTATCATTATCTGACTGTGCGGTCAGGGCAAGTCCCTGCCCCTCTCTGGCACTGGTTGAAAGGATCGACGTACAATGAAAGGATCTGTTGAAAGGATCTCCATGTGCTCTGACAGTCTACTATTCACAGCATTCGTGGAAACCGCTTTTCTAGACAGGAACCAAAGAACGCATAGACGCAACTATAGCTTCGCCGAGCTCCGGCTGGTTTCATACAGGCAAAAGGCGAGGAGCCTGCTGCTGTATCAATGAGATAAAGAGAAGGGGCCTGGGTACAAGCAGCTCTCCACCGTCTGCATGTGGACTATCCACTCTGCAGATTAGCCACAGCAAACACCGAACCAGTGAGCAGGAGCACCTTCTCCTACCAGCACCCCCCCAACACACACACACACACACCAGGTCTCTGGGGCACAGAACCCCAGTGCCGACATTACCCCCACCTTAGGCACCTTGGTGGAAAGTAAGGTGCAGAGAGGTGCAGACGTTCACCAAGGTTACACAGCAGCTGATGGCAGTGAGGACCACAACCCAGAGCCTGCCTAGACCATGTGGACTCCCTGGAAAAGCACAGGGGACCCGGGGAACCCCTCCTGGGTTTCAGTACCTATAACCAGCCCCTCTTTCTCTACCTTTGCCAATCTGGTTTCCACGGAAATCAGAGAGTGTTATGCTTCTGGCACTACACCTTAAAGAAGACAGGGAGCTATGTCTATTTCTCAAACCAAAGACCATTAACTCACACACCAAAAACAACCTTCTGGCAGGACTTCCTTCCCACCATTCTCCTTGGGGGAAGGTGGAGTTGGGGCAGACTACTTAGAGGTCAAGGCTCGGAAATGCGAGCCTGGAGGAAGTCTCTGGGAGTGAGGAAGTCCCCACTTCTGCCCTGGAATAACTGTGGCCAATCACCTAGGAAAATCTGGGAATCTCATCATACAGGACAACAGGACACCCTGCCTAGGTCCAGATGTGCCACAGCTGCAAGCAGGGCCATGACAGGAAACAGAGGCCCAAAAAGGAGAGGACCTGTGGGAAAGAGGAGAGCAAGGGTGTAGTGCCATCCCCTCCCCCAACCACATGCCCACGCACCTGCTAGAACCACAAATGTCTGCCCAGCTGATGGGGGACGTCAGAACAACAGGGGAGGGAATAGCAAGGACAGGAGGGACTATAGGAATGGGGCTCAGACACTGCCCTGCCTCTGGCCTTGAGGGACAGCAGGTAAATGCTTAGTGTTCACCACCAGGACCTAGAAAGAGCACATCTGAAGACTCTTCTGAACAAGTAAAGCCCCACCCAGGGGTAAGAAAGAATTTCCGTAATGACCGATTTGTCTAGAAGTGGCCTGAATGTCTTCCCAGCAGCGGTGATGCATTCCCAGCTGACGGGGGAAGGAGGGAGTCATCCTGTACTCTTCTCCTGCTGCCCATGCCTTCTCCAGTCTTGCCCCACCCCCACCACAGTGAGCTCAGAGGTTCCTGGCAAGGGCTCCTCCCCAGGGGCCACAGCAAGCTCATGGGGATCAGAGCTGCTCGTCCCCCCAGAGACCTGGGGCCTGGGAGTCTGCAAGTACAGCCCCAGTTGGCAGCAGCAGCTAATATTCCTGCTTCCCAAACCAATGCTGGACCACCCAGACTTCCTGGGGTGGGGGTTGGGGGGTCACTGAGGGGCAGCATCTGCCCTTTCTCCACCAACAAAGGGCAAGGATCAGAGGGACTGTGTTTGCCCCTCCCCCGCTCCGCCCCCCCCACCCCCCAGTGGCTCTAGGCCTCCGTGGCTGTGGCTGAGGAAAGGCAAGAGGCAGCCAGAAGAGCTGGGCGATCCAGGACACCCCACCACAGCTCCTGCTGGGGGTACACTAACTCCCATCCCTGTGGAAAGGTCGAAAGGGAGAAAGCAGCCCTTTAAAATTCAATCAACCAACCAATCAAACGAACAAACAGAGATAGGAAATCCTGGCCCTGCCCTAAAGACACTGAGGTCTCCAGACACCAGCAGTGTGCAATCCCCGGGAAGAGTGACCGATTCCCACCCCACATTCCCATTTGTTCCCAGTTGCTGATTTCCTTAGAAATAGCCACGGCCGCACAGCAAAGCCGCACCAGAAGGGCGCTGAGGCCGGCGACAGGCTCCGGGAATTCCCTAGGCCTGGGTCTGTTCCAAGCGAAGAGTCCAGTAAGGCCTCGCAGGCGTGTCTCAGGGAGCTGGCCATCTGGGGGACCAATCGCTCACGTCCGCCTCCCACTACCAATGGTCTGAAAACAATTCTAAGCCAGGATTCTCAAATGTTAAAACTTTACAAACTTCAGTAAATCCAGTTCACAATTCTGAATTCTTCCTTAAATTTAAACGGCAATTCCTTCATCTCAGCTCCCCTAGGTAACGGAGAGCTAAGTGTCTCTCTGCCCTGGTCCACCCTCCACATGCCCTTTGGTTGGTGGAGAGGGGAGAAAACATCCAGCCCACCTGCTTCTTCCTGGCTGTCCCCTCCAGGGTCAACATAATCCCCCTTGGAACCCCCACTGGAAAAGGAGAACGCAAAGAGATAAGAGAGCTAAATCTTGCTCCCTCCACTTCCAGGATTAGCAAGCAGCTGCCTCTAGATCACCAGCCCCTCCCTTCCCCAATACTGAGAAGCTCTCAGCAGCCAGGGCCTCAAGCAGGGGTGTCTGTTGACTGCTCCTTTACCCCCAACGCCGCAAATTACTGCTTCCCAGGCATGACAGATGTAGCTGCTATTGAGTATTTTCAAGCCAGGACAAAAGCTTTTCCAGAAGCACAAAGCCAATAGAGATGCAGACAGTGCCAACTTCAATAGAAGCCACCTGCCAGGGGCCCTACCCTGCCACACCCCCCAGCACACAGGCCTACGTACATACACCTTTTTCAAACCTCTCCAACTTGTGTTGAACCAGAATCAGGTCACTTTCTCTCTGAATCACTGGACAGTTCTCCCAGAGCAAGGAGATTGTTTTGCCATTTCTCAAATAGTTATTCCGTAGGATGTTAATAAGTGATAAGTAAAAAAAGGATCCTATATATGTCAGAAGCACTAGGTTAAACAAAGTTAAACAGATTCTTTTGCTGCAGAACTTCTCAAAGCCTTTAATATGGTAAGGAGCACTGCACGCTGTTCCCCAGTTCGTGTGATCACAGAGCATCTCAGGATTGGCATCATGCTTGGAGAAACAGACGGTTCCTTCCTCCATGCTCACCCAGTCCCCTGCACATAGCTCTTCTGCCATTTGGACTATGTAAGAAATGCTTTGCTTGTATGTTTCCCCCTCAATAAACTTCCAGTGAACCAATAAATGGACAGACTGACTACCCACACACTTGCGGTGTCTTCATTATTGAGTTCGAGAGGTGACAGAGCTTCCGCAAGGACCACTAGAACTCAATAAAAGGAACTGAACCTACGCACCCTCTTCGAGCCAACCTGGGCTGTGGATCACCTGTGCTTATCTCACCAAGGGTCCTCCAGAATAAGGTTTTATTCCCTTATCAAGTCCTCCCCTAGCCCAGACCTTACCCTCTGTTTTGTATTTGGTTATTAGTGGAGAAAGGGTAACTGGGTGACTGCACTGACTATACTGTACACACCTGTAGTCAGTGAGAAACCTCCACCATCAGCATCACGTATGGGCTGGGTGAGCTCAGCCACCGCCACCACTAGTTCCAGCAAAGAACCCGGCAAGGAAAAGCAGGAAGGCCAGCCAAGCTTGACCAGCAAGCGGGCCGAGCGACAGTCCTCACCCAACCCTCCTCCTATCATGGGACAGGTAACAAGTGGACAGGTAACAGTGAACGGGAGACACTCAGACACGGCATCAACCTTCAGAATTTCCCAGAAACTCCAGTACTTTCATATACATATCCCAGATTTGCTCTTGGAGCACCCCTCCTCATCCCCAAAGAAAAACCGTCAGACAGACCCTAACTCTGGGCTGGAAACATATAGCCTGTGTGCGCTGGGGTGAACCTGCAGCTCCTCCAGCGGCCTCTGTGATTTCCGGGGATGGGCCTTTTGCTTCATTCATATGAAGCAGACCCTGCAAGGGTGTCTCCCACTGACCTCTGCAGCTGAGCACAGAAGCAGGCGCCCCCACCATGATGAGCTGCAGGGCACTCTCACGCCCCACGCCCCTCACAGGAAGCCTCTGCGTCTCGAGCAGGGTCCCCTTGTTCTGAAACCATGGACTGTTCCTACCACGCTTGTTTCTTAGAACACCTTCAGCAGAGAAGGAGATTGTGGTTAGAGTCTGGGTGCCATCAAGAGGCTGGGGAATTCCTCCCGCTCCGGTTCTGACCTAGAAGAAAGGGGGCCCTGATGTCAGCTCTCCCCTCCCGCCCCCAGTAGCACAAGCAAACAAGATGAGATACCACCAAGCAGAACTGAACAGTCACTACTCACCACTGAACACAACTGTGTGCTTTATCGCCTTAGGAAAAAGCCAACAATCTATTCCTAACCCTATTTTCCCAATTTCTCTTCTTGCCCACTTGGCCAAATCAGTCCACTCCGTAGAGACTGAGAGAAGAGACCACTGATGGCCCTTCCTGGGGAATCACTTCCCACCCACTCCCCAGCCAGCCCGAGCCCCACCTCAGAGAACAGAAACCTGAAGGTCCCTTTCTGGCTCCCACCGACATCCACCCCCCACCTCCCACCCCTGGCCTCTTCCCCGTCTCTTCTCAAGGCCTCAGAGATCTCTTTAGCTCCACTCATCACTCCACTTATCTTCTCTAACTGGGTGGGGTTACGTTTGGAAGTAGCTGTTCCTGAAGCTGACACGTTAATGCCTTATTTTTAAGACTTTATTGTTTAAATACCAGTTTTGCCTCCGAGGCAGCCAAGCCTCACGCCCTGCTTGTTAATTATCAGCTGTTAAACAGCACTTTTCTCATCGGCTCCAGGCCACGGAGGGCGAGAATGCCGGTGCCAGGCAAGGGGCACCAGCTCCCCTATGGCTCCCCTCACCAGAATCCAAAAAAAGACAGACAGGCAGGAAACGGATCCACTTATGTGGGTAGGGACTGCACCTCAGCCAAGAGACAGGCACTGTGCTTGCACTCGGGGACATCAAACGAATGAGGAAAACCCCTCGTCCTCGCAAGGAGCTCGGTCTAGCGAGGAGAGCACGGTAGGGACTGTAATTCAACTTCCCAGCAGTCACGCAGACAGGATGAACCCCCACTCATGCAGGGGTCGGGGGGAGTTCTGCCTGGAATGGGGTGGGGGGAGGGTAAGTGAAATCTAATATGAGCCTCAAAGGATGGATACAACTCTACGGGAAAGGATACAGAAGAACGAACCAATGGAAGGCCCGGGAGAAGACAGGGAAGCAGACGAAGGCACAGCTGAGTGGGAAGGAATGATCTCCTGGAAGGGAGAGGGTAGAAAAGTCAAACCAGCTTGCCTGGACTCCACGTCGAGGAGTTTGAGCTCTGCACTGGAGGGGAGGGGAGGCTACCGGAAGTCTCTAAACAGAAGTGATGCTTGTGGTCGCATCTGACAGGGAATGGAGGGCTGAGTCGCTTAATGCCTCTGAAGAAAACCAGGTCGGTGCCCTCAAAGAGCAAGTGTTGGCCACACAGAGACACAGGGACTCTTCCCTACGGGGCAGGGCAGAGAGAGGCAGAAGGTGCACACGGCCCAGACTGGCTGAACGGCCCTTGCTTCTCCCTGTCGGGTGCCACTGGGATTCAGACCTTCCCTCAGCCTCTCGGCAAAGCCTGACAACTGGGAGGAGACTGGGAATGATGCAGCGTCTCTGCATCTCCCTGGAGCCCTTGGCGAATCCAGCACTCTGAGCACATGCCTGACGTGGGTGGCAGGGACCACAGCACAGCTGGGCCCCACATACCTGCCCTGCGGAGGCTGAGTGCAGGGATGGAGCTGACACATTCTGTGAGGCTCTGGAAGATGCAATGAGTGCCAAAGGACTTCACAAAGTCAGGGAACCAAATTTTGGACTCAATAAACATAGAACTTTAACGACAGCAATTTTCGTTAATGCTTCCTCTGGCTGCTGCGTGGAGAACAGACTTGGTAGGGGTGAGGGTGGAAGCAGGGAAACCAGTGAGGAGGCTGCCAGCAATGCAGGTGTGAGACGATGGTGGCCCAGACCATGCAGTCCCAGTAAAAGCAGGGAGAAGCAGTTAGCACCTGGATATGTTCTGAAGGTAGGACACTGACCAGGACTCCCGGATAGATTGGATACTGCTTCATTTCAGCTTCACAGCTTCTCTTGAGAGGTGGGCATAATTATTCCCAGGTTATTTATTTATTTTTTGAGATGGGGGTCCCACTATGTTGCCCAGCCTAGTCTCGAACTCCTGGCCTCAAGCAATCTTCCCAAAATAGCTTGGGAAGCTGTAATCCCAGCCTCCCAAGCAGCTGGGATTATAGGCATACCATCACTGTGTCAGGCAACAGCAAAATTTTTTTAATGGTAAGGTTTTCTTGAAAGGGGATAAGCTCACTCGTCCCTGGAGGAATTTAAGCATAGGTTACATCGGTGGTTCCCAAACCCAGATGATGATCACTTAGGGAGCAAACTAAAAATACACATTCCTGATTACCACCTGTGTGGAGTCTTGGACCCAATATGATACAAAGAGTGGTGCCAGGAATCTGCATCTTGAAATGCTACGCACAGGTGACTCTGACAATCACCCTGGTTTGGGAGCCGCTGGGCTAGATGACCATCTGTTAGGATGTAGTCCTACACAAGGAAAACTAAATACTTTTCAAGATCCTTTTCTAAATGATTATCTTCTATTTGTCTTCTCACCTGTCATGCCCTTCCACAAATCCCCTTCTAGCTCCCATAAACCTTTACCAGGGTATAGAATGATTATCTCAGAATCCTGCACGAAGAGAATGTTCTATGATGATGGAATGTTCTCTACCTGTGCCGCACAACACTGTGGCCACCAGCTGAGCACTTGAAATGTGGCTAGAGTTACTGAGGAGCTGAATTTTAAATTTTATTTCATTTTAATTTTAATAGCCATATGTGGCTAGTGGCTACTGTATCGGCCAGAACAGCTTCCTGTGAAAGAGGACGTATGGGCTCACTGTGGGATCCAGGCAAGCAAGCAAGCAAATTCTGGCCCCCTGCCCCCCACCCTCTCTGAGCTCATCTCCAGCCTGAAGAGACCTGCCTGATTACAGGGAGATTAAATTCAAAGAAAACAGCAAGAAAGGAGGAGCTCTGTGTCAGCCCTACCAGAGGTTAACAGGTACAGGGAACAAAAAGCCTGAACAAATTGTCACCCCTGAGCACTTTACCCTTTTTTGCTCAAGAAAGCAATCCATACCAGCAGACATCACTCCATCCTGGGCAGTGGGACCTGACCCCTCGTGCCATTTCCCAGCTTCCTCAGAGCAAGCAGCCCTCATTCTCAGGGACGACCGAGAGCATCCCTTAGTTGACTAAAGCTGGAGTCTCAAAGCTGATTTGTACGGGAATTTTTTGGCTGTATTGGAATACAGCAATCCAAGGGAAAGGAAAAGAATCTCGAGGAAGGAAGGAAGAAAAGAAGGAAAGAAAGGTAGTTCCACTACTTTTCCAGACCTCAAAAGTTTTCATCAGGAAGATATATCATCTGTACCTTTCTAAACACAACTGGATTCTTGCTCAGCTACAACACACAGGCCAAAATCAAACGAGACCCAGGACTCCAGATTAACATGTGTGGTCTTCCAGCCTGACGTCTGCCTAGACACACACTCTGAATCTACCAACAAGGTGGTTATCTGAGTTGAGAAACAAGTATTGCTTCAACCTTCTGGATACCAAATGAACACAGACCGATGCAGCAGCAACAGACGCCAGGTGGGTATCAGGAACCACCTGTCTGTATTTAAACAGCTCTCGGTATCAAAGGAGAGGTCACCAGCAACCTTCCAGGTTTGAGTTGTTGCAACAGACTTCTCTCGCCCGGAGGACAATGGAGAACATGCTCTCTCAAGGTGCCCTCTGTGCAAGTCACTGATAGCTTCCCTCTTTGGAGACCTAGCTGGCCAGCTGCAGAGAGGCTGCAGAGACATAATTTTGCAGAGGAAACAGGGACTGGAAGGTGTGAATGGGGACAGAAGGATGAAAGAAGACTATACTTGCAAAGCACTTTCAGGGGAGGGGCCACAACCGTCCATCACAGACTAGATACTTTTTCTGAAGTTTACTGGAAGATGGTTTTCCCCTTCTTACTCTATAAAAAGAAAAAAAAAATGTTGCAATTTCCTTTGTCACAGCACATGTTCAGGAACAGACCTGACTCATTGCTTCAGGTTCCCATCTGCACCAACGGTCGGCTCCATCCTGCGTCCTGACCGCTGCTCTCCCAGCCCCTGAGATGCAGGACACAAGGATGGCCGGAGCTCGGGGCCAGAGAGCCTCCCGTCCCCCTGCATGCAGCCTGCCACTCCTCCACCTAGGAGGCTAAACACAAGGAGGATGCAATTCTTCAGAGCTAGACAGAAGCCCTGTGAGGGCCACAAAGGGGGATAAAAAAGCCTCTGCTACAGCTTCAGCCCAGCCATTTCTTCTTCATTACCCTTGTGACTCCTCCCTGGCTCTATGCTCTGGTCTGTTAACACCAAGTCCATGCATTTCTCCTATTCCCAGAAAGATTCCTGGGAGACATCATCTCTCCCTTCTCAGCTAAACAAAGATGGGAGCACCCAGTGACATCCCTCACGTCTCTCCTTAGAAACCATCAAGCCAGCTGTATTTTTGTCTGCGCCCTCCCCTGGGTGTGTCCATGAAGTGTCCTCTGCCCACTTCAGGCAAAGGGACCCCTTCTCACCTTGAAGAGCCCATCATGTGTCCCTGTATCCTTTACTGGCCACCCTGTCGCCCCGACTCTGACACTTATCCTCCACCAACTCCCTGGACCCATTCTCTTCCTTCAGATGTAAGATCAAGAATCAGACCACAGGCCTACGAGGGTCACATGGGGAAGTGTGTGAAAGGGTACAACCTGGATTTTGAGAAGTCTTTTTTTTTTCATTCATTTTATACACACAGACGTTCACTCCTCCTCTAAACTGTAAGTTCCCAAAGGCAGGGCCTGCAACTTATTATTTGTACAAAATAAGAATTCCATAGATATTTGGTGATCAGACATAAATTGCTAGCTCATCTAAGTACCGAATTATAATGGAGTCACAAAGAACTATTAGTGAGGCCGTATTGAGAGCTGTAAGGTTTTAGAGTTAGACAGTGACCATTAATGGCCTCGGGCATTTGCCCTTGCTAGTCCTCTACCTGGTGCCCCCACCACCAAACACCTCCAGGGCTCACTCACTCAAACAGCACCTTCTCAGTGAAGCCTCCTTAATCCACGACCTAAACTGCAACACCACACGCACACTCCCAGCATCACCATACACTCCCAGCACCATCTGACAAGCTGTGCCACTCACTGACTGTCTTCCCCTGCTAGAATGCAAGCTCCATGCAGGCAGGATTTTTTTTTTTTTTGGTCTGTTTTATATACTGATATATCCCCAGAGCCTAAGGTAATGCTTAGCACTTAGTAGATGTTCAAGAAATAACTGCTCATGAATGAATTATTCTGAACATGTTTCTTCTTCTATAAAATGGGGACTTTCACTCTGGAGTATTATTTTAAGGATTAACAACAGTGTCAATAAAACACTTAATACAATGCCTGATACATAGTATATGTTCAATAAAGACTTGTTATGAATCTGGGAAACCTTCACAGAGTTGCTGAACTTCCAACAGTGATCTGAATGATAAAAGACTGTTGTTAGATGTATAAAATTCAATCTGCTGTTCTGATCTATCCTTAGGGAAGTTGCAAAAGTCATTCTTGGCACTACTAATTAATTTTCTTGAGTAGCAAGTTGCTTTGGATCTCAGTAGGGGAGAAGGCAACCTAAGGCAAATCCTGCTTAGAAAGGCAGGGGTCTAGTGTAAGCTGCTAGAAAGAATCATTGTTCTAAATTCCTCCCATCTTATACAGCAGAGGTATTAAAGGGGTCCAAACCCAAGAGTATGACCCTGACTTTTCTTCCATTCTAGGCTAATCCTGCCATCTGGGCCTCCTGATGGCCAGTCAGCAGGGAAGACAGGAGGCAGACATGGAGGAAAATAAACGTTTATAAACACTGGCAGAATGAATAGAAATACTGCAGCCAGGAAAAGGATGAAATAACACTGTCCTGCAGAAACTGAGGCCAGAGATGATGGTTCTCAGCCCCCAGGGCTCCCTGGGACCCAGGCTGGCAGCCTCTTTCCCAACATCAGGTCATTTTCCCAATGGTGGGGATGCAGCAACAGTGAGGAAGAAAGGCCTTCAGCGCAGGAGTCCTTGAGGTCAAGTCTGGTCCCTTTGATTGTAAGTGAGGAAACTCAGGGAGGCCCACACAGGATCTAGGACTTGCCCACGGCCACGCAGGTAAAGTTCGAAGCCAGGTCTCTCAGATTCCAGTCCAGTCTCAGGTGCTCTTTCCTGTGCCAGTCTGTAATGGCACAGACTTAGGTGGCCTCACAAGGTTCAAACCTCTGACCTCAGTTCTGGCAACCTGGTGCTCAATGCTGGTCCCTTTTGCAACACACAGGAACAAGGCCAGCAGATAGACAACCTTGGACTGCATCTGTGTGTCTCTGCCGTGTCTGGAGCTAACTGGAAAATGCCAAGAGCTGTAGGAAAGTTGGCAAGCTCCACATCTGTCCCTCCCTCAGTTAACGTTCTCCAAGGAGCAAAAGGGTCATCTCCATAACCGAACAGGAAAAGGAGGGGCCCTGGAACAGGGAGGAGAAGGAGGAGAAGCATCAGTGGGAAACTGTGGTCAGGGCCCTTACAAGAACGAGAACTCCGTTAGCAGAAATAGAAAGGTGCCCACTTGAGTCAGCAGATCCGAGTGGGCGGAGGGAAGAAATGTCCAGAAGACTGTCCCAAGAGCAGCTTTTCAGCAGACGGGAGGGAGAACAGGAACAGACACTTAAGGGGACCTTCACTATACCCTTGGCTCAGTCTCAGAGAGCCCAGCCCAATACTGTCCCAGTCCCACAACTGCCATGTCCCCAACCCTGGGGATTACCTGACATTCATATAAGGTAGCATCCACTACTACTCAGTTATCACACCTTTATTGGGCAGCTAAGTATAACGCACAGTGCCAAAATACTCTGCGCATTTGTTTAAATGAGGGCATATAGTCACTACATGGAAATAAGAGGATACAAAAATAATAAAGATGGGGGTTTTCAAAGAATTTACAATCCAATTCAATATCTAAGTAAGTACTTTGCACGTGGAGAAATGCACTTAAAATGTGAAATTAAAGGAAAGAGCATCTTGGCAAGTTCGACAGGAAGGGATGGGAATACCCACTTCTGGTGTGAAAGGCTTTGGAAGAGCAGCATCTGCGCGGGTCAGAATAAGCAAACGCAGAAGCGGGAGGGGCACACAGAAGATACGGATGGACAGATGCAAAGGATTGGGGGTGGGAAAGCAGAGTCCTGTTAAGGGAACGACATATAAAAGCCACCTAAGCTGAAAAAAAGCAGCATGCATTCAGAAAAAAACCAGACTGGGGCCAGATCTGAGAAGGATTTGGATAGCTCATGTTTTCAAGCAGGCAAAGGAACTCACTGACGGGGGTAAGCTGGAAGGTTACATGATCAGAGCTGGGCTCTAGGCAAACTAATCCCCCACTGCACGCCAAGGAATTGAGGGGGCAAGACCTTCATTCCACGGCTGAGGGTTCTCAGAGCTAGTCACGTGTTTCCACTGCCCACCCCACCCCCACCCCTGCTCTCTGTTCCTCCCTTCTCTAATTACACCTCAAACCCAATTTTATTTTCTTCTAAAGAATCTAAGCCCAGGTGACCAAATGAAGTCCATGAAGTCAGGACAGTTTGTGACCCAGGGGAGGGGGTACTGCCACCCCTCCTCCTCCTAAGAGGACAGGTCACTAGAGCATTCGAGGGAAAGGAGAACATGAAGGTATGAAGTCAAGGGGGTCAAAGGGAGTCAGAGGGAATCAGACACCCAGTGTGTCTATAAATGTAAGCTTTTACAGAGCAGCTCACTGTACACGCTCACGTTCCTCCTGTGGCCTTCCTTCTACCAGAGACCTGGGTGCCTGTACGGAGAGAGAGAGGAAGGACGAAAGGCACAGGATGGCCCCTGGCTAGGCTCTCCAGCACAGCAGAGCAGCCAGACCGCTCCAAGCTCCCGGGCACACGTGGTCTCCTCACCAGTCCACCTGCATTCCTAGGATGCTCCAAGTTCCACACACGTGACCTCCAGTGCCCAGGGCTCCCCTCCCCCACCCCAAGACCCTTTGAGCTTTGCTCAAGCCAAGCATAACGAGCAATCTGCAGATTCCTCACTTACAGAGGCTGCCCTTCCCCTGCTCCCGGGAAGCCTGGCCTTTAGAATCCCACTAGTCTTCTAGGAATTACAGAAGCCAAGGAAGGAGGCTGGGATAGAGAAAGAAGAGAGAGGGGACAGTCATTCCAAGGACAGGGGCTCCTTCTGTCAGAGTTAAAAATAAACTCTTAGCAACTACACCCAGCTCCTACCCTCCAGAGGCCACTGGGCCTTGGCAGATAAATCTCTCCCTGCAGAGGAAACGAAGCCCCGGGGAAAAGACGGGAGAAGGCAGCGTGGAGACCTGGTCTGGGTATAGAACTCTGGCTGAAGGCAGCGGCTCCCAAGTCCAACCTCTCAACTCCTGTCACTCTCCCTCACACAGGTCTTTCCTCAAATACGCCCGAAGCCCAGAAAACAAGACACAATACCCTCCTATGCCATGATTAGTACCAACACCTAACCAGGGACTGGAAAAATCAGAGAGAGGAGAATGCCAGGTCAAACCGAAGGAAATACCCTGCCCAGGGTCTATGAGCTAAGCAGATATTCCAGCTACCTGAGCCCCTTTCCTCGCCTTGCTCTGCAGCTCTCCAGGACCGCAGGCGGCAAAGGAACGGGCCACACCTCAACGAGCACAGATCAATACCTCTGCACCTTGCAGTCAGGAGGTAGAAGAGACCCGTGCTCTCTGTGACATTCTGCAGGTGGCTGAGCTGGGAGGGCCACAGGGCGATAGGTCTGATTCAGGAAGGAGGTCCCGAGAGCCAGGGCCCAGTTATTCTTGGAAGCTAACAAGATGAGGTCACACTGGTAACCTAAAGCCCCACACTGTGGAGGCTGAGAGTTTAACTTAGCAACAGGGCAGGAGGAGAAGGCAGGTAGCATGCTCAGTCCCAAGGTAGGCAGGGTGAAGGCCCAGGGAAGAGTATGCCCAGGCAGGCCCTCCTCCTCATCCCCACATACCTTCTGGCAGAGGCCTGCTTGGAAGTGAAGCCCACAGGAAGCCAGGGCTGGAGGCAAGCACAGGAGAAGGTCTAATCTCCTCCGATGAGCTGCTTCATCCTCCTCGGACCCTTTCCCCAATGGGGAACGAGCAAGGCGGCTTCACAGAGCCTTTGTACACATAAATCTAGATACCTGGAGACACACTAACCACCATGCATCTCCCAGCACACAGAAGAGCCAGTTAGCCCCAGTGGCCTACCAAGCTCAGGCTGGAACAGAAAGGGGAAAGTGGGGAGAGCACTGGTGAAAAGAGAAACAGCTCAGCAGTGTGGCAGGAAGGACCGGGACAGCTATCAGGGCCTGGCTGGGAGGGGAGACTGCAGCAGTGGCAGGTTTATTTTTAGATGTCGGGGCAGAGGGGCTGAGGTAACAGTCCTGGGCCCTGGGCAGGAGGCCAGGCTGCAAACGTCTGGTGTGGGCTGGGAGCCTCGTAACAATATGGATAATCAAAATGGCAGCAAAGTGATCAACTCGATCATCTGCCTGCGGACAAGTGGGAGGGCAAGGAGCCCCACAGAAGCATGAAGCTGGAGGAGCTGGCAGGGGGACAGTAGGTGGATCTCCTTCTGGACTCTGTCCCTCCCCAGGACTGGAGAGATTTCACCTTTGCTGCAGGCTCAAAAGAATCATCGTGGAGATAAGCCAGAGAGAAGGCATCAACAGTACAGCTCCCTCTGTTCCCTCCCCTTCTCTGAGACAGATAAGCCTTCCAACAGGCGGCCCCCAGCTTCCGCCTCTGGCCACCACTCTTCACCTCCTGGATGAGTCTGGATGGATGCTGGCCACGGAGATGTCTGGAAACGTCCCTCAAGAATAAGATGCCCTTTCATACGACACTTTTGGAGAGCTCAGGTTCCTAGCAGAATGAACACACAGCTTGGCTGGCCTTGGAGGGGAACATCAGATAAAAATATGGGTTGACCTTGGGGCTATGTCCCAGCCTCCACCACCTGCTGGCTGACACACAGAGCTGTTTATTAGATCAGAGAATATAAAGACCCCAAGAACTCTACACTGCCAGAGATGGTGCCCACCCATATGTCCCTTCCTACTGTGCCTCTCTTCCTCCTCCCACCAAATCTGACGGCCTGGTACACAGGACCCCACAGTCCAAACTTCCAGGGCTGAAACCACTGCTCTCATCTTGAGCAGGCAGGAAGAAGAGGAAAGAGAACAGAGATTACCAGGCATCCCCTCCTCTTCTTGCTTCCTTGGACTCCTGTATCTCTTTTTACCCAGCCCTATCTGGGAGGCTGCATGGTACCTGGATGGAAATCCTGATTTCCTCATCAGCTCTGGGAATCAGTCCCCAACTCTCACCTCAAAACAACCCCTAGTCCATAACTATACCTTTGGGGGAATAAGAAGAAGGCATCCCTTTCAGTGGACTCAGACACACACCGAGGCAAAGCCTGGCAAGTGGACAGTAGCTACATTTCAGGCCTCACTCACCCCCTCACCAGATGCCCCTGCACAGGGCACACACTCTGCATGACCAATCACACGGCCTTCAGATGCTCCACAACTTGCCATGAGAAAGGAGCACAGGGTTGGGAAAACAAAGACTTCCTCGGCTCTACCTTACACCATCACCACACTGAGATTCTTCGGATTTCAAGGGAAGAGAAGATACACACCCGACTGAATGACACAGCCCTCTTCTCTGCCGAGTCACTAGCTGGAACACTTTCCGTCAGTGATGACTATTAATGAACCGGACACAGGCTGCACTGGAGCCCAGCAGTAAGCTATGAAAAGGGC
The DNA here is from genome assembly GCF_000956105.1 of Propithecus coquereli. Taxonomy (NCBI): domain Eukaryota; kingdom Metazoa; phylum Chordata; class Mammalia; order Primates; family Indriidae; genus Propithecus; species Propithecus coquereli. The sequence goes on along the minus strand of NW_012137747.1, from coordinate 161,630 downwards.
ACCTACTCTGGCCCAAACATTGCTGATGGTCAGACCCAGAGCAAGCCAGCAAGCTACCCTGGCCGGCCTCCTGCGGCGCCTGCCGCTGCCCACACTGCCAGTGCTCAAGGAGCTGCTGGAGCCAACACTCTGAGCACATGGCGGCCTGGAAAGTTCAACTGACCTACTCAAGGTCACACGACTGGTAAGCAAGGCACAAAGACTAGAACCCTTTTTTTTTTCTTTTTTTTCTTTCTGCTTTCTTATCTAGCACATAACCCATGGTAACAAGCTCATCTCTACATATTTATAATCTTATATATATCTTAAAATATAAAATATCAGTATTTTCCTGAAGACTGAAAAAGACACAGCAATCTAATTTGGGATATATAAGTGGCATATATTAAGCCGTCCAGTGGCATGGACCCTTTTGCCTACTAATGTCCCCAATTTACAAGGTGACCTATGTGGAAAGATCCTAGTTGATGGGTGAATGGAGCTCAGTTTTGCCCTGCCAGGTCTATAATCTTCTAGCAACCAAAAAAACCAAAGGAACCCAGACCAAGAGCAGGTCCCAGGGAACCAGGTCCCAAGACATGGCTCAGATGCCAACCCCACATAAGACCGTGGACACGCCATGGAACCTTTCCGCACAAGCCCAGCCTCTTCCTCAGTAGGATGGAAGGAGTTAAGAAAGATGACCAAGGAGTGTGGGCTCTAAGTTGCTATGAGGTGTGGGTCCCTTTACCACTGGATCTTAAGCCATTACCAAGAACAGCGGCAGTTCCTTCAAAGAACAACTCTTCTCTGCCCACTCACTTCCCTCCAGCATACAGAACCACCTGGAAAGGCGAAGTACAGGGAAAAAGGGAAAAAAGAGGTCTCACATGACCCTTGGAAGGGCCTGAAGCAAAGCAGAGGGAGGCAGAAAAGTGGGAATCCTGTGCCCCAGACATCAAACCACCAGGAAGAATCCCAGCTCACAGCATGTAGGGCAGCTCGGGAATGAAATAGCCCAGACAAAGCCACCAGTGCCCTGCTCTTCCCCACCTTGGCTGACATTCCTCCTGGCACAGATCCCAACGCTCCTGAGCTTTGGCCCCTCCCCCGGCCCCAGGACTAGCCAGGGATTAAGTCTGCCTCCTGCAGTACTGAGGCTCCTCCCAGCCCTCCTCCCAATCTCCTGCACCTGCTCCTCAAGAAAAATCATCAACTGTTGATGGCCCAACCAACCGCTCAGGTCCCAAGTAGTGGAAACATCTCCACCATGGATCCAACACCTTCATCTTCCCAAAAAGGAGCCCTTTGTTTCCTAGACACCCACCAATATTTGGCCCTGAGGCCCTAAGACTGCTTTTCTCTCCCCTCCTGTCAGCCACTGAGCCCAGATCTTAGCTGGCGATTATTCCCAAGCTCCATCAAAGCCCAGAATTCACAATAAAAAAGAACCATGAGCCGACCTGGCTTTGATCCTGCCTCAGTGGATGCCAAGAGCCCTGCTGCAATTGACAGGGGTCAGGACCAGGGCCAGAGCCTTCTCCCAAGGGAGGCAGGGACAGGGTCTCTGAAACCAGAAACCAGACCTTTGCCTCAAAAATCCACAGGCCTCAACCTCAGTGACTGATAACCTTTCTTTATCTAACTCCCATGCCCCCCAAATACCTTCAAACCTGCTTTGACACAAGATGGGTTAGGTTCAATTCTGAGCCTCAGCCCCACTGCTGCTGGACACCCTGATCTCCTGCACCTTCCCCCCGCGCTGCCCCCGCTTGAGCCGGTCCTCCCGCAGACTTGCTCACTTCTCAGAGGCCCAGCAACGTCCCACTGACCCCAGCCTAAGCGTCCCTCCGCTCCTGAGTCCTCACAGATGCCATTCTTTCAAAGCTCCCTACTTCCAGCCTCACAATTTAGTCCTAGACCAACAAAGACCAGCAGAACTTTCTGCAAGGATGAAAATGTTCTTCCACACTGTATATGTGGCTACTGAACAGTTGAAATATGGCTAGCAACTGAATTTTTAATTTAATGTAGTTTAATTAATTCATGTTAATGAATGTTAATTTAAAAAGCCACATGTTGATAGTGACTACCACATTGGACAGTGCAGTCCTAGCCCACATTTGTTAATTTCACCTTCTCCAGATAGGTCTCTAGACTCTCAAAATTTTACAGGCCACTGTTTACATCCGTATCCTACAAGCGATTAAGTTTACGGTATACTCAGCAAACTGTTAACTAAATGCAACTACATTCGATATAAAAGAGGCTGGTTTGGCCAATGAAACTTTCCTGACCTTGTTATTCCATCCAGCAAAACCCAACCTGGGACACTGCCTCTCACCCAGCCACACTACCCGTCTTGCTCTCCACAGGTACCCAGCGTGAGGTGTGCTGGACAGGAGATGGTGACTGCACCGTGGGGATGTGGGAGCTCTGGCCTCTCCCTCCAACAGTGTCCAGACAAATCATGAGAGGTTCCAAGATCTCTCCTTCATGACACCAAAAGAAGCCACACTGCAGTGCCACTTACATGACCTGTGGGGGGGAGGACTGCTGGAGAAACGAAAGGAGAAGAAACTCCAGGACCTGGTTTTCTCTAATCCACACAATGGAAAGATAAACAGAGATAAGTGATGACAACATTCTACATTTAGTAAAGCAATAACACGCTTAACCTAATCAGAGTTGCACAGGAGAGATGGACAGTGGTGCAGGCTTTAATTAAATTTGTTCAGCTAATACCCAAGAGTCACTATGACACAGAGAAGCAGGAAGCAGCTGAGGAACCCCACAGGGAATACAACCAATTCATACACAAGTGGGTTGAGACTAGGTGTCCTTATCAAAGAAATAATTAATAGAATTCCCATGTTCTTGCACAAAAAATAAGAAGTAAGGCTTCTATCAAAACTCCCTAGAAAAAGGAGGCAGTGGTAAAAAAGCTTGTTACAGCAGGTCCAAAACTCATGGAGCTGCAGAGTTGGTTTCGAAGCTACCCCTCCAACTTTGGGATTGTTGGGGAAGTAGCAAATAGCCACCCAGCCTCCTCCCTGACAGTCAAAGGAGGGCCCGAGGTGACAGAATACCTCTCAGGCTCCCAGCCCTTCAGAGTCACTGCAGTTAGGAAGCGTGAAGTACCTGAGAATGGGAGTCAAGTGACCTGGGTTCTAACCCTGCCTCTGCCAAGTGAATGCTGTTACCTTGAACAAGTCACTCCCCCACTCTGGGCCTTGGTTTTCTCATCTGTAAATTGAGGGGGCTGGATGAGATGACCTCTTAAGTCCCTTCCACTCTGACTGGAAGTGTAAGTATGACTCAGAATTTAGCAAAAGCAGCCAGGAGAGATGGTGAGGTGAGGTCACAGCACCCACCAAAAGCATTTAAATGTTAGCTGTCTGAGGTGGAGAGAGAAAAGCAGCAGAGTGAGTTGGGACCATTTCTTAAGCACTGATTTCACTTAACAGGGCTAAAAGGTCACCAGACCACAGACAGAGCAGGGCATCCGGACAGCCACCAGCTCCCACCAACTCTCAGGACTGCAAGATAGCAGCCTTCTGAACCCCGGCAGAGGCCAGGCGCTGCCCTGCAACTCTGCCCTAGATCCCCAGGAGTGCCCTCAGCACAGTGTGCAGAGTAGACGTCCCCTCCCTTTTTCTCAGGCACCTTCCCCATGGGGTAAAACCCTTCTGCCCCACATCTTCCTCTCTTGCTTTATAATCAAGACTCCTGGTTTTAAAAATCATTTCACTACTCACCACCTAAAGTCAATCAAAATTCAAGATCTAGAAATCTCTTTGGTGTATGTTTCTGGAACAGGATTCTTTGAACCAGATTGCCCCCACAGCTGTAATTAAGTCTTAGCCAACATTTGGATATGGAAGTGCTGTTGACACTGCTGTCAGTCTCCGAATGCCTTGCCATTCCTTTCTTCCTCTGTTATTAAGTTTTAACACAAAAGATGTGTGGGGAATCTGCAATTTAACAGTTGAGTCAACTTGTAAGATCTGGGAGCAGGCTGCCTGTCAAAACAGATTCTGACTTCACTCTTCACCCACTTCTAACCTGGGAAGGATAAGCTACGAGTGTTATTTAACATACGGCTCGATTTTTCCTTTCAAAACTATTAAAAGGAGAAAAATATCCAAACCCCTCTCCTATTAAGTACAATAGAAATCTGCAGTGTCACCCGAAAGCATTTTAGAGGATGGTTCTGGGTGTGTGTCTATTAAACAGAATAAGGAGAAGTTGAGAGCTTTTGTTCTGAGGTCTTTATACAATATTCCAACTATCCAAGAGAATGAACAGCCAGTGTCCCCAAACTGCTGATGGGTGAAGGCAGATGGTGTCTCAGAGAGGATAGAAAACTCTCGTGGAAAGAATGTCGGTCAACAGTACAGGTTAACTGTGGTCAAATTGTATTCATTCAAGGTCAGAGCTACTGTCATTCCAAACAACCCTCCTTTCCCTCAGTTATGAGTACGGAAAGAGAAATCTAAGGCACAAATATTAAAGTGTTCAAGATACAGATATTTTTCCTCTCCAACAGTCAACACTTAAACAATAACTGAGATCCCACAGCAAGAGGTTATGTGAGAAACCAAAGAAATCTGGCAGTATTGAGTATGAAAGTAGCAAGGAAATGATTCTAGAGGCCTTAAAATCTAGAAATCAGACATGTTTGCCCTCTACAAGGCCTAAGTACCTGGTTTTTATTACATCCGATTGTATATTCCAATAGTTCTACCCACGACTCATTTCTGAGTTCTGTATTCGATAACCGAAATACAGCTAGATGTGGGGGTTGAAGGGGAAGAGAAAAACATAACACAGGAAGTATTTTTTCTTCCTCCAATCATTAAGACACCCCAGGGTAAATAAACCTTAGATGTCACCTTCAGAGATGGGTTTGACCTGAAACCCCTAAGAAGAAAACCTTGTTGATGACTCTGAACGACTGGCTCACACTTCATGGGGACCCACCCATCTCATCAGACCTCCAAGTCCATTCTGTTTAACTTCTAAAGTGGGGATTCCCATTTGAATCCCCATTCTCCCCTTACCACTCCCTCAAGAAAAAAAAAAAAAAAAGGCTGGGTTTCCCTAGCTCAAGGACAAGGTTTCCTCCTACTGCCCTTCCACTGTCCGAGTCCGGGACCGAAGTGGCCATCTCCGGTTGGCGGAATCAGCACCGGGCTCCACCGTGGTTCACAGACTCGGTTTACAACGATCAATGGAGCTATGGAAACAGCAGACCTAGCGCCGGAGCCTGCTGGCCTCCCATCTGGAGCCTCCCAGGCACTGATGTAGGAGGGGGCCTGCCCTCGGATCAAAACAATCCCTCCCTCGCGCCCGGGGGGCGGTGTCTCCGCGGAAATCTCCAGCCCTCACCTCCCCGGCCGGCGCGCCCCAAGGCGGCACGGCTGCCCTCGCGAGGCCCAGGGAAGTGAAATCACACATTCCGGCTCCCAAATAAGGAGCGAGGTTAAATAAACCTCTGAGATCCGACTTCTCCAAACCAACCGACCAACCAGCTCAATGAGTAATGGGCCTTTTGTGCCCGCAGAAAGAAAAGAAGGAGGGAGGAGAGGATGGAGAACCACAACCCCTGAAAATCACTTCCTCGAGACGGGGTGAAATTAGCAGAAGTGGTCCCAAAGGCAACCGTCCCGACTCGGCTGGATCCCGCTCAAACTCCAAAATGGCAGAGTGTCCAGGAGTCCTCTCGTGTCCCCGGCACTCACGCCCGGAGGTGACCGGAAACTCGGTCTGGGCGGCGTGGTCTACTCGGACCCGACCTCCCCCGCTGGCCCCTCTCCCGCCGGCCCCGGCCACGCACTTGGCACCCCTCGGGCGCCCCGGCCGGACAGCCCCGCCGCGGCCACCCTCTGCCCGGACAGCCGGTCCGAGCAAAGCGTCTGCCGCTACTGAGCGCCAGAGGTCGTCCCCGGGAGTCCCCTCTGCCGCTTCTCCCCTCCCGGGGCCCCAAACCTACTTTCAGGGCAAATTTCTCCTGGGTCCTCTTGTTGAAGATCTGCAAAACTTTCCCGTTGATGCCCAGTCCCAGGACCTGGCTGGTGACCTTGTAGTCGTCGATGATGGCGTTCTTCTTGATCTGCAGGCTCGACTTGACGTGGAACTGGGGGAACTGCTGCGGGGGCTGCGGCGGCGGCTGGGCCGGGGGGTGCGGCTGGGCGGGGGCGGGGGGCTGCTGCGGCGGCGGCGGGTTGGGAAACAGCACCGGCGGGGTCTGGCCTTGGGAGTTGGACAGCATGGTGCCCGGAGACGCGGGAGCAGAGGCGGGAGGGCCCGCGGCCGCCCCCTCCTCCGGCTCCGGACGGGGTCCCCGCCACCCCCCGCCCGGCTGCGAAGTTTGCTCCGGGCTGGAGCCGGCTTCCCCGCCCCGGCTCGGCTCCAGGCTCGGCGGGTCGCGGGGCTCCGTGGGTCCCGCCGTGCGCCGCTGGCGCCCACCGGCCCTGCTCCCTCCCTCCCTCCCCCCGGGGGCCTGGCGCTCTGGGGAACGCGGGACGGCGGGGGCCCGGCCGGGGGGAAGCGGCCGCGCGACAACGAACCCAGCCCCGGGGCCGGCGGCCGCGTCACAGCCTCGTCTGCGTCCGGGGCCGGTCCTTAAAGGGGAGGGTCAGAGGGCGGGGCTTGGGGAGGCGTGGGTGTGGGGGAGGGGCATGCCTTAAAGGGGAGGACGCAGCGCGCCGGAGCCCGGAGGGCGGTGGCTGGGGCTAGGGGCTGGAGCCTGGGGGACAGGGAGAGGAGACGAAGAAGAAAATCCTGATTCTTAACTAGGGCCACGCAAAGGGAAGGGAGAGGTGTGTAAAAGTAGCTGTATAATTCAGGTAGAAAATCCATTTTTCTCCCATCGCCTGGATGTTTTAGACAGCAGCGGCGAATTGGGAGAGGGGGTGTATTTTGCAGAGAGTGCAGCTAGGTGAGACCTTAGCCGTGCCTTGGAGTTATGCAAGCCATTCATCCCAGGGACAGGTGGGAGGCAAATACTCATTAAATATTAATATTTTCTTAACTTGAACATGTTCCTCTGAGTTTTGCATTTCTTTTCTCATAAATTTACTGCTTTTCAGTAAAAATTTATTATTATGTAACCACGAGCACTTTAGTAAGCATACCTTTGAACATTTTTTCATGTAAATAACTAAAAAGGATACAAGCTAGGAAGAGGATGGGTTGAGATTCAGGCTGCCTGAATTCCCACGAGTCTGTGCCACTGTCGCACCATGTGACCCTGAACCAGCCTTGCACCTCTCTCTCCGTGGGAAGAACAGCAATACCTTTTCATAGTGCTGTGGAGAGGATCAGATGAGACAGTGTAACAAAAGGGGAAGGTCTGGGGAATGGGTTCTGATTTCCACGTGGAAAAATTAGTCCCTGAACATACAGCCATAAGAAGTGGGGTTTTTTGAAGAAGCCTAGTTCTTGTCCAGGTTAGCACTGTGTCTCTTGAGGAAGATACCAGGGATCTAGCTGGACCCATAGCATAGCCCTGAACAAGGACGGGATTGTGGAGGCCCTGAGTATAAACTGCCAGAGGCCTCTGTACTCATTCTGCCAGGTTTGGGGATGATTATCAAATACATCCTGCTGACCTTCTCCAGCCTCTGACTGCTAGAGCAGTTGAGAAATAAGACAAAGGAACCAGATAGGTGAGGACAAAACTTCAGCTTCATTACTGATAAAGCCAGATTAGAGAATGAGGCTTGACCTATGGCCACAGATGGCCCCTGGTAAAGCCCCAAAAAAAAAAAAACAACCCGAAGAAAAAGCCCCTGGGGAAGGGAACCAAGGGGGGAAAGCAAAAAGGCCAAGGCCCCCCCCCCCAATCAACCTTCCCAAAAACCAACCGGCCCGCAAGGAAGCAAGAAAGAAGGAAGGGAAGGAAAGAAAAAACCGGCCCCGAAAAAAAATTTTTTTTTTTTTTTAGAGACAGAGTCTTGCTCTGTCAGGCTGGAGTGTGGTGGCCCAATCAGCAGCCTCCAGCTCCTGGGCTCAGGCAATCCTCCCACCTCAGCGGCCCCGGTAGCTGGGACTACAGGCACACACCACCACACTTGGCTAATTTTTAAATTTTTTGCAGAGATGGGGTCTTGCTATGTTGCCCAGGCTCGTCTCAAACTCCCAGCCTCAAGCTATCTTCCCGCCTCTGCCTCTCAAAGTGCTAGGATTACAAATGTGAGCCACTGCACCCAGCTCCTCTTTTGAAGCAGCATTTATTTAGTGCCATGTACAAGGTGCCATGCTCAGCTCTGCTGTGGGGGACAGTGTTAATCTGGAAGGGAAGAAGACAGACAGGTAGCAGTGGACAGCATCACAAGAATGGCAGGCACAAACCTGGGAGCCCGAGGCAGAGGGATTCGCTGTCTGCAGCAACCAGGAGCTTCCTGTTAGGCTAGAGGATAGATGTGATTAGACAGCTACCAGGATTCCCCTGGATATTCAAGAACAAAGACACTACCTAAGGCCACACGGATTGGAAAACACCTTCACCTTACCAATTCTATAGTATTGCTGTCACCTTCTTGAAGCACACACAGGAGATGCCCAGGACAGGAGGGAGGTGTGCAGGGGTGAGGCGGGGAGAGCCTCCAATTGCTCAGGCTCTTTCTCAGATGGAAGGGGGTCCACGGTCTGGGCTGCTCAGGGGTCTGAGTTGGTCTGTTTTCTTTGCAGAGGGTCACCGGGGGCTTCCTATGGCTTCTCTCCACAAAGCCAGAAGGAGAATAAGCTCCTTCTGCCTTTTCAGCCGCAGCAAGGCACAGTGGAAAAACGACAGAATCTGGAGACAAATAAGCTGAATCCACGTTCGTCCTCCAGCTGAGTTACTTTGAGCAAGCCATCTAATCTCTCTCTGTATCCGAAAAATGAGAAAGATAATAAAATCTGCTTTCAGGGCTGACTGAGATTCAAATAAAATGGTATGTATGAGAACTCTTCTTAAAGAATAAACCATCAATTCCCATGGAATATTAAGTATCGCCATTATTCAGACCTCTCTGTCTTGCTCCTCTGCCCAGTGCTCACTGCCTAGGGATCTATCCCTGGTATCGAAGCCGCTTTCCCACCCAGCTAGAGCCCTGGGGAGATGGTGGAGCCCAGTGACGGAGGAGTAACAGGACAACTGAAACTCCGCTGGGGTTTCCTCCTGGACTTACCAAGGCCAAATAGGCCTAAGGGCACACAGGACTCTGAGGGCGCCTACGCAGAGCATCACGATTACACAGACTGCACACACAGCACCCAGAACACACACACGTGCATGAACACAACACATAAGCATGGTGTGCCTGCTCTGTAGCAGAATTAATGCCTAATGGATGGATAGCGGAGGAGCCAGATAAGCTAAAGGAAGAGATCCAGAGTCTTCCATTCCATTCTGGGACCAACTCGCTATGTCACCTCATGAAAGTCCCTTGCCCCCTCAGTTCCTTCTTTCTCATTTGTAAAATAGTGACAGCAACAACTGCCCTCCCTACCACGTAGGGCTACTGTAAGGATAAAATAAAATATTTTTCCAGAGGACACAGAAGTCCAAAGTCCTATTTGTACTAATATAACAGCAAGCTCTCAGCCATCTGTAATGAACTACTTAATAAACAGTTTCTATGGGTGTGTAAAGTGCTTCAAAAGTTGAAAGTCTATGCAAATAGAAAGTACTCCCTTTGTCTACTATTAACATGCAAACACATATGCCACGCAATACAGTGCACACCAAGACAATTTAAGGACCTCAGTACGTAGAATTGGATTAATTATAATCTTCAATTCATGAGACACTTTCATCATTGGATCATGGGTCCGTGGGTCTCCAGTTTTATTTAGTTAGTCAATAATTATTTTTAATAACGCAATAGGCACCGGTGACCCACTACCCAAAATAAAAACTAGGACTTTGACAATAATATATATCTAACTAGATGATTCCTACACACACACCCTAACCCCTCTCTGTCACCTGGCCCAAGACCCCTATGTTCACCTTCCCCTTGTGTTCCTTTTTATATAGTATTACTTCATGAGGACGTGGTTAAAGGTATCATAAAAAATGAAGCTCAAATTGTCTTAAAAGGGAGGTAAGTCACCAAGGGTGACTTTATCAGGAAGATGAAGTTAAAATAATGGAACACCTCGTCATAGTTTCAAAGTATTCCCCGCCTTCTCATCATGGTGATAGTGATCATGATGACGATGATTATCAAGGGTTTCCTCTGTGTCCAACGCTGTGCTCGTCCCTCCACCTACCTTATGTCATTTGCATCTCATAAGAATCTGTGGCGAGATTGCTAGCTGTGTGGGCCCATACCTATTTTCCCTCTCTTTGACAATAAAGAATCCTCAACATTTAGCCAAGCAATAAATACTACATTTCCCAATTTTCCAGCCTCCGTAACAGCTAGTTACATTCATGAGATTGAGTTCTAGCCAATGACTTGTAAATGGAAGCGGTTTAAGGGAAGGTCCTTCTCTTTCTCCTTCTCTTTTCTCTTTTCTCTTTCCTGCTGGCTGGAAGAAAATTTTAATGGCTGGAGCTTGAGCAGCTATCTTGGATCATGAAGTGGAGGCTACAGGTGGAGAATGACAGAGGAAAAGGACAGAAAGAGCCTGTGTCCTGGTGAGCACTGATTCATCTCATCAGCCCTGACCCACTTACCCAGACTTTTCTATGAGAAATAAATGTTCTTCTTGTTGAAGTGACTGATGTTCTAGATTTTCTATTACTCACAGCCAAAGCTTGTCCTAATTATTACACAATCCTATGAGATATGTACTGTTATCTTCATCTATCTATTGTGTAAAAGAGAAAACTGAGTCCTAGAGAAATTAAATAACTTTCCCAGGGTCGCTCAGCTAGCAAAGGACAGGACACAAGTCTTTCTCACCCAACATCCATGCTCATGTCCCCTACTATAAATCCTGAGCAGACATATACCCACGTATCCCTCTTGATGTCAAACATATGATATCTGCCATTTCTGTGCCTAAAGAGGTATGGGCAATACTCTCCATTTTAGATCTGCTGTAAATTTCCCACAACCCAATTTTCTTTCATCTTGGCCTAATCTGTTACAGAGTGTAGGTCCATATTAATTTGCATAACCGGCTTATATTATAGGATACATCATGACAATCTCGCTTCTCCAAACTTTCCCCACTCTGCCTTCACACCATCAGGAAGTAAAAATGTCCTATATTACTATGATGCAGCATCATGAATGGATGACAGAGGGTGGAAATCTATGAAGATGGATTTCGTGGAAATGTTCAGATAACATTCTTTGGATGAGACAGGATCAGGCGCACGGATAAAGCGGGCTTTGTATCCACTGCCGGTACGGCACACAAAATATTGCAGAAGGGAGCATGATTCACAGGGGAAGACTTGTCCACTGAAAACCCACCCTCGGAAAGGAAAATGACTTTAGACCAGGGAGAGATAAGCGGTCTTCATGTTATATGCTAGTATGTCTTTGATAAAAAGAGAAATTCTCCAAAGCAAAAATGACTGATACATATATACATAAGGCTCATGAGTCATAAAAATTTCTGACCCAAAAAGTGACTTCAAAACATTGATCTGTCGATCAAGGTTGCACAGAGAGGAAAAAACATTGATCTGAATCGCCTCTATCATCCCTTTCATCTTACCAGTCGCTGAACGTGCTAAGGGCTTATTCTCAGGAAAAAAAAAAAATTCTACCCGAAGCAGGTGCCATTGGCAGTGCCCTAGGCAGGACATCCCAGAGGGGAAGCAATGCTCTGCTCCCTAACCGCAGGGCCCTCGTGTGCACTCTGGCCTTTGACAGTCAGTGCCACGGCAGGGAGCAGCTGGGCCAGCAGTGAAGACTGGGAATAGAAAGAGAAAGATGGAAGTACCCGAAGGGGAAGGGAAACTTCACCTCTGCACATCAACACACATAACATGGTGCCAAGGGACTACGCATGGGCCGCAATCAGGACTACAGGAAGCCTAACTACAGTTCTGCAGCTTAATGTGGGCAGGGTAGGGAAGAGAGGCAAATATCCCACTGTCTTCAAGAAGGCCCAAGGCCGTTGTCCCTGTATTCAAACTTCCCCCTCCAGTGTAGCCTCTATCTGGAACAGCAGTCGCGACTCAGCTCAGTATACAGCCTGGATAATAAACTGGGAAAGGAGGAAAGGAAAAGGCCACTTGCTCTCCAGGAACCCAAGCAGGGTAGGTCAACCAAAAGGATGATTGGTCCCTGCCCGGTGACTTGGTGATGTCTGGATTTTTTCCTCTCACTCAAGATAAGTAAATGGAAGTGGGAGTGTAGAAAAGGTAGAGGAAAGCTGTGTGACTGTGTGTGGAATGGGTGGAGATTTCCTAAGGCTTTAATGGTAAGTAGCTTCACGTGAGAACACAATTTTGAGGGAGCAGAGTATGGTGGAATCAAATCCTGGGTTCAAATCCCACCTCCACCACTTACTACTATGTCTACCTGCACTTCCGTGTTCTCCTTGTACAACGAAGGAGGAGATTTGTCTCTATCACCGTGAGCTGTTATTATACGCAGGTACTTTCATACTGACCATCTCATGCAATCTTCTCGACAATAGTCTATGTAGTATATTTCTGCTATTTTGATCATTGGAAACACTGTGGCTCAGAAAGGTTAAATAACTAACCAAAGTCATCACACAACCAGAGCGGGGAGGCCTGTTTCCACATGTGTCAGAGCCCATGTTCATAAACGCTCTTGTAAGAGATCCAGCTACTGACCCCTGCCAGGCCACCCTGGGCAAGCCGCCCCACCTGTGTGCACAGCTCAGGAGAAGGAAACACCGTCTGCAACTGCAACTTACTCAGAGCTTTCAGAGACTCTCCTTCCCTTGAAGATAGAGAGTTAAAGGCAAAGAAGAGAGTCATTTGAGCATTAATGAATTTAGCATCCTAGCATTTGTAAACTTTTGAGGAAGTACCTAAATATATGAGGTATATGTGAAATATACTATATTTTGGTTTGGTTTTGCTCATTCCGTGACAGATAGAGGTAGCAGCTATTTTTCCCCCACATTTCTCATGAGTTGTGGAAACAACAACATTGTAGAGATGAAAGGGACATATAGAGATCACCAGATCTGTCCCCTTCCTCCAAAGACCACATCTACACCATCATACAGTCAGGTAGGCGTGTGACCTTAAAAACTACTCTTAGAACTTCTGGTGCACATTCATTAAACCATGAGAAGAAGTTTTTCCTCTTGTGTGACCCGTGTAGCACATGTTGCACGCAAGTCTCTCTCATTTCTGGAACCTCATTCATGGATGCTGGGGAGGGGTCCACCCATGGCCCTGTCTACGGCCTCTTCCAGTGGAGCAGTAATAGATGCAGGGAAAAATCTGGTGTGTGGAAGAGGGAAGTTGGCATGTGCACCAGCCCGAGACCTGTACCTACCCTCCTCGCCATCAACTGTGCACCTCCTTTCATGGCAGCAAACACTGACCAAGCACCAGTCAGTGCCAAGTACTCTACTGGGCACGAGAAAGCCCAGAGACCTGTGATGCATCTGTCACCTAGTGAAGGTGCCAGACAACCAGTGCTAGCACAGCTCAACTCTAAGTGCCTCAAAACGTTATTGAGACATTATATAAAAACACATATAACAAAATTTACCATTTTGACCATTTTTAAATATACAATTCAGTGGCATTAAGTACATTCGATTGTACTATCATTACCACCATCCTTCTCCCGGACTCTTTTCACCTTGCAAAACTGAAACTCTGTAGCCTGTTAAAGAATGCTCCCCATTCCTCTCCCCCTAGACCATGGCAGCCTCCATTTGACTTTCTGTCTCTATGAATTTGAATGCTTAGGTACCTCAGATAAGTGGAATCATATAATATGTGTCCTTTTCGGTCTGGCTTATTTCATTAGCACAATGTTTCCAAGATTTCTCCATGTTGTAGCATGGATCAGAATTTCCATCCTTTTTAAAGCTAAATGATTCCCCTTTGTATGTATATACCACATTTTGTTTATCCATTCATCCATCAATGAACACTTGAGTTGCTTCCACCTTTTGGCTATTTTAAATAATATTGCTATGAATATGGATGTGTAAATATTTGTTCGAGTCCCTGCTTTCAGTTCTCTTGGGTATATACCCGGAAGTGGAACTGCTGGATCACATGGTAATTCCATGTTTAATTTTTTGAGGAACCACCATACTGTTTCCACAATGGTCACACCGTTTTACATTCTCATCGACAGTGCACAAAGGTTCAAATTTCTCCACATTTTAGCTAACATTTATTTTCTGTTTCTGTTCTAGTAATAGCCATCCTAGTGGGGGTAGCTTTGAGAGGCTTTAAGCATGGTATTCCAGTGCTCGTAAATGGGAGAGATTTATCCAGGAAGCCCTCATAGAGGAGGCAATATTTAACCTAGGCCTCTGAAGATGGGCAAGACTTCTCCAGGCAGAGGAGGAAAACCACACAGGAGAAAGTGCCTAACATGAACAAAGGAATGGAGAGAGTCAGAAGATTGCATTTTTTTTTTTTTTTTGAGACAGAGTTTCGCTCTGTTGCCCGGCCTAGAGTGCCGCGGTGTCAGCCTGGCTCACAGCAACCTCAAACTCCTGAGCTCAAGCAATCCT
>NW_012137747.1:103728-146787 GCF_000956105.1 Propithecus coquereli | reverse complement strand
ACAGGCAGGGATGTAGGGTTTGTGGAGCAGAGTGTCAAGATGTGAGGCGAGAGGCAGATTGAAGGGCTAGAAATTCCACTGAAGCTTTGGCGTTTGGGCAATAGGAGCTATTGGTAATGGATGTGAAAGTGCTGCGCAAACTTTAACGTATTTTATGAATGTAAGAATTTAGAATAAAAAGGAGACAAAGGTTTCTAAAGAAACAGATGTGCTAAAACTAATACACAATGCCTGTATTGTGTATTATACAGAATGGAGGCAAGGTCTAGCACCTATTAACACCTGAGAAGATACCAGCTCCCCAGGGTGCTGGCACTGGCCCCTTCCCTCCCTGTTAGCTCCCAAGCACAAAGGCAACCAAGCAGCACAAACGGCCCGCCCTGTTGACCTCCACCAGTTCGGAGGGGCTCTTGCTGTCCATTAGATGGGAGAGTCATGGCCTCCAGGCCTGGACAGAACTGCGGACCCATCCTCCTCCCTCCTGAACCGTTGCACTCAGCATCTCAGCATCGCTTCTCCTTCTGGTGCAAGATTCTGAGTCATTCAGACACTCAGAAAATCACAGACCCAAGCAGCCACCTGCCTTTGACAGCCCCTTTGAAGCCTGCAGTCCAGGTCTCTCCAGTGCGGTTGTCTCACTATCCCTTCTGCCGTGAGAACAGAGCAAGGAACTCTCCTCTGTATTTTATATCCAAGAGATTTACAAAATCATAGAATTCCTTTTTGCCTTCTCTGTCTGGATCTTTTTAATAATTCACATGGTACTAAATACAGAAGCCCTAGAGGGCCTATAGTAACACATGTCCCTCCCATCCTAAGCCCTCGGCCACCAAGTCCTCCACCCATTTCTCGTGTGTCCTTCCAGAGGTATCTGAGCCAGTCCAGCCTTCCACTTAGGAGCTAGCATGACTGTGTTTGGCCTAAACCCCAGGAGATCTGATCCTACACTGGGAAGTCACGTTGTTAAGAGGAAAGTCCTGGACCAGGCCATGCGTCTCAAAGTCAGACAGCTTCTACGGCCTGTGGGCCTTGCCAAACTTCAATGCAGCCTTCACTCCTGGCTTCCCAGGATCAAGGCATCCTCACAGGAGCGTGAGGCTTCTCCTGGCATCGGTGCTGGAAGTGTACAATTCCCCCTCATGGAGAGACAGCGACTGGAGGATGACAGCCCAGGGTAAGAGGTGGGCCCATGAGTAGGGAAGAGGGTGGGACAAATCCTGAAAAGGACAGATGAGGGAAGACACTAGTCTGGCTGTGTGCCGGGGGCTGACTGGCTGTCTGTCGGGGGCTGACTGGCTGTCTACTTGTGTCTGCAGAGCCAATTGGTGCCAAGGCACCCACAACCCAGGCCAAGAATGACTGGAAGTGTGGCAAAGAGGGACACGTGGGCAGCCTCTCCCCTGGGCCTTACCCAGGCAGGTCAGGGCCAGCAGAGGTGTTTCTTCACGTCTTGCTGTAATCACAGCTGCCTGCGTCACTCCCCAAGAATCTGGCTCTTGTTTACCATGAAGAAGTGTGGTTACTACAGAGCCTGGTAGCCCTCCTCCAGCTTCCCCAGAGAGCCAGTGGAAGAGCCCAGAGCCTAGAAAGGGGAGCCTGGCCCAAAGGCAGTTGCTGTTGGGGGACCAGCAGGCTTCCTGGGGCATCACTCCTCCCAGGCCTCTCGAACAAAGACAAGTGATGGAAGGGCCTGGTGGGATTCTGGGGGCCTTCCTTGGTGGAGACACCTGGGGCCTATCTTCCTACAGAGTTGGGGACAGAAAGAGTGAGAAGCAGAAAGAGCAAATAAAGAAGAGAATGGACAGGGAACTGGGCCCAGGAACCAGGAAGGATTGGGTTCAATGTGACACCACCGATTAGGTGCTCTCCTCCGGGTTAAGAAATAACAGAAACCTGGGGAGGGAGTGAACCCTCAGATTTATGTGGATGGAATGGAGCATGGTGGACGGCACACAAAGACAAATTTAAACGGTTGCAAGAATAGCTTCCATTCCCTGAGCACTTATTAAGTTCCTGAAATGACTGTGAGCGATTCTGTGTGTGGACTCAATCAATGGCCCAGAACAACCCCATGAGACAGGCGTTACTAACACCCTTCCAGAGGCCCAGATGAGGAAACTAAGGTCCAGTGACTGTAAGTGACATAAAGTTCTGGAGCGGGATCCGAATGCAGGAAGCCAGGACCCCACACCTGCCTCCTTAGCCACCATGTTCCCCTAAACAGGGCAAGACATACAACTGCTATGGTTTGGGGCAGGAAGCTCCAGACTGGAGTTTTTCTTCCTCCTTCAGTTACCCTGCTGTGACCCTCATCCACATCCCAAGACCTGGGGAGGCTTCTCTGGACCCCCTATGCTAAGCTCAGAAAAAGTCACAGCGAGATAAGACGGTAATGTTTTTCCCCAAACCAAAATTCCAATAATTATTAATTTGGCTCAAGATCTTGGTATGAATGCTGTAAAAAAAGGTGTGGCCCGGGGCCCACAAGCCCCATACCCCCCACAGCCGGAATGTTCTCCCATTCTCTCTCTTTGCTACCCCTCCTTGATACCTCTTTCTCTCCTGCTCCCTTTGCATCATTTTTTTTTTCAGAGTATTGACCGAATGAGGAGGTATTTCTGAAACACCAGCTTGGTTGATTTACTCCCCACCTAACCGTCTGCTCTTTTCTCCCTGGGAAGTTGAGCTAACAAGGTAGTATGAAAATCAGGTCATTTTCACTGCTTGTCAGTGTTTCCAGAGGCTGGTGGTGCTGCAAATGGAAATGTCAACGTGGGATAATTACATTGGCCCTGACGCCCTGTTTGCTGCCTACCATTTATCCATAATCAATTCCTGAGAAAGACAAAGGCCGTGAATAATCAACCAAGCAGATGTAGCGGCAGGCAGCTAGGCAGGAGAGAAAATACAGCCCCCCCTCCCCGAAGGGAGAGGGAAGGGAATGTGTCTGCCGTGGGGACAGAACCAGCTATCAGAAAAGGCACACGGCTCAGACGTGGCCTGGGCAGATAAGGTGTGTGTGGCAGGAACCAATTAATCACCCGCCTTCTCCTTCAGACATTCGGAGGAGAGCCGTGGGAAGCGCTCTCTAGGAAATGAGGAAGGAAGTAGTAAGGAAGAACCCCGAGGGTATCACATGATGGGGGACGCACAGGCATAAGGACAGACTGAACGATCACTGTGAGTTCTTGAAACTGCTCATCCGAAGTCGCAAGCTGCTCTTGTTACACACACCCCACTGGAGGTTGTTAGAGCCTGTGGCGTGGCCGGGGCTACAATTTTCTCCGGCTGGCTTCTCCTTCGCCTTTGGGAGAAGAGGAGACAGGGCCAAGTATTTATCACTGGGCATTTTAGTCAGTTTCACTTCCTGTTTCTCATGCTGAAAGCATCATCATCATCATAATGATAATAATAATTCCGCAGCCTTGCCTCTACCTTCTATTTATCTAGGGCCTCCCAGAAGTGTGTGTATACATGGGACGGGGAGCGGGACAGGATATCTACTCTATCAGTCAGCAGCTCAGGGTGGAGGCGGAGGTGGGGGGGGAGAAATTAGCAATGGAAATTATTAAACTCATTTTTTTTTCAAGAGAAGGAATCTAAATGGGTTGGTGGTTTCCCAAATGACTCTTCTCACTGTAGAGACGTTTGTAAATCCCTTCTCCCAAGGTCCTCCAAAAATAAATCCTTCCCCAAACCTTTTCAGGCTTCAATTTGTCCACAATCAAGGTAATCTTTGTGATCTGAGGCCTAGAGAGTTCAAGCTAAATTCCCAGAGCCACATAGCGCAGGAGAGAAGATAGGACCAGAGGAGGCTTCTTCTGTATCTATCAAGAGCTGTAACCAAGAAGGGAATTTCCAACTTTATGGGGAATTTACAGAGTTGTTAGAAAAAGAAACCACAACTATTTCTGCTAAGGAAAAAAAAATATGTAGTTCCTGCAAACTTGAAACCCTAGGACAATGAGAGAGAGTTCCCTGTTACCAAGAATATGCTGAAAACATGTAAGAATTAGGATGGAGGTAGGAGGAGTAGCTTCCAGATTTTGGTAAGGAGGACAGGTTCATGAAGTAGAGGTATTGGGCCAGTATTTTAATTTTTTACTGCCAGTAAAGGGCCCTATTCTGAGGACAAAGGTTGAGCACTTCGCAGGCTCAGGGAAATGAGATGGGAGTGGAGGGAAGGGGGGAGGGAGCTATTATCTTGATGACAATGGTGACCCAGTCTTCCTTTAGATCCTGCCCTCCCCTTGGGGATCTGACCAAGGGAGAGAGGGAGGAAGCAGGTGGTTTAAGAGTCCTTTCTATATGAACAAAAAAGGCAGGTAAAGAAAGAAAGAAAGAAAGAAAACCATCAGAGAGAGCCTGTAATTAATTGAGTTAAAATTTAAAAGGAAAAAAAAAACTCTTTCAGACACAAAGACAGAGACACACCACACAGACACACCCTGAAGCATTATCTAGTTACTAAGAATAAAGAGAGGATGTGATATCACACATTTATTTACTGTGATAATTATTGTTGTTGGATCTTTTTTCCCCAAAGGACAATCATAAGCCTGGGGCTGGATGGTGAAGGACAGGTTAGAAATGTGAAAATGAGAAAAGTCCAGTGTGACCCTGTGAATAATCAACCTCGGGCTGTCAGGTGTTGACCCAGAGCAGGGAGGGAACAGTAAGGGTGTCAGACACTTACAGAGCATCACTGAGTGCCAGACACTGCTCTAAAAGTGCTTTCCACGCACTTATTCATTCAACACTCACAGCAACCCTGTGAAATATAGGCTACGACTGTCACGACATTATCATTCATATTCATTTCCACCCTGACTGTCTCAGCGTCCCTGAGCCTGTAGAAGGACAAGATTCTTTAGTCCCTTACTTCTTCTATGGGCCCGTTACCTAACTGGCAGGACCCAATACAAAATGAAAATACAGAGTGTCTTGTTCAGAAATGATTAGGAATTTCAAGAGAGTGACCACAGCAACGGGTCCTTTTAAGCACGGGTCCCCATGCAACTGCATGGGTCGCCCGTGAAGCCGACCCTGCCTAGAACCTCCCTGAATCTTTACACAGAACAATCGTGCTGCTGTCTATTATGCTACCCTGGTGTGTGCTCAACTCCTGAACAAGGAAAGAAGGAGAAAAACAAATCCTACCCCAAATACATTGGCCTTATGTGTACGGCTTTGTTGAAGAAGAGATTCCGCAGCCAAACGAAAATTTGAGAAGCATGATCTAGACGATTTTTAAAGATCTCTCCCACTGCTGTATTGGGAGATTTGTCCTTGTACTGATGCCTCTCCTCTCAGCCCACTCTACCTGGTCGGCAGTTCTTGCTGGCTCTGTCCCAGCAAGGCCTCCTGTATTCTGTCCTCTTTTCTGTCTCCCCCGCCACTGCCCTAGTTTTCTCTCGCCTAGAATATTCCACTAGCTGGCTAACTAGATTCTTTGTTTTCAACCCCCTGCTGTTCCAATCCATCCTTCAGGCTGCATGTTACACCTGGGCTTTTATTCATTTCCCTTTAGGACTTTTTCTCTCCTGGGTTCTCCATTCCCGGTCACCTGTGCATGACTCAGTAGCCCTCTGTGCTTGCTGGGTACTCATGCAAATATTAAATACCTCTCCTTTTCCATCAGGCCCACCTTCCGGACAGCAGCTGAGCCTTTTGAACTCTCCGTCCAGAAAGCATTGTTCTTCTGTCTAAATTCCGGGCGAAAACTGACATCCAAAGTCCTATCTCATACTACAATCGAAATTTGCCTAATTGGAAAGATCAGGAAGACTTGCTTCCCACTGGACCACTAAGGGATGGCAATAATGATGGGAAGGTGTGGAGAGGACTAATGGGTTTTTCTTGCCTGGAAGGCTTATTGGACTTGGCTTCCACCGGAAAAGCAGAGAGACCTGACTTCTCTAATCTTCACTACCCTTTGCAAAGTAGTTGGTTTGCTTAAACGATCAAGATTGTTTTAAAGAGTGATGGCCTTGACTGCTACTTTAGGGAGGAAACCACAATCAAAGATGGTTTAACCTCAACATTTCAAAAAGTCTTACTGGTTCCCTGATCTAGTTTTAAAACCAACCTAAATTACCTCAGATCTAGAATATGACGACCTCTCCATATCAGTTAGGATGCACGTAGCTGAAAAGATAACTAGCAGTGGCTTAAACAGTAAGGAAGCTAATAGTTTTTAAATAAGACTAAAGGGAGGCAATCTCAGGTTGTTCAGCAGCTAGACAAAGTCCTCGAGTACCATTAGGGACCCAGATCTCACCATCTTTCTGCTTTGCCAACCTCAGCAGCGGGGACCTCACCCTGCAGCTCAGCTCAGTGCCTCATTATTGCAAAGAGGCCGCAGCAGCTCTAAGCTTCACATCTTCACAAGACACCATTCAACAGTGCAAGGAATGACTCAGGGGTGAAATAAAAAATAAAATAAAATTTTAAAAACTCTCGAAGCCTTTTTTTCCCCTCCTGTAACTATCTTATTTATCAAGGGGAGAAATATTTCCTAGAGAACGTCAGTCAGCTTCCCTTTATGTCTCATTGGCCAGAAGTGGGTCACACGCCCACTCCTAAACCAATCACCGCAGGAAGGGACGGAACTCCCACCGCTCATTCCCAAGTGGGGGAGGAGCCTACCGTCCCCCAGCACTTCGCGGCCCAGCTGCTGGATCAGATGTGGGCTCTGCCACAAGGAGGGAAAGGGGGACGGATTTTGAGTAGGGAACAACAGCATTTGCACCACACCCATTCAAGTGGCTCCTTCGCTGGAGCCTGTGACGTTTCGGTACCTCTTGCCCTCAGTCCTGCCTCTCCCTGACACCTGTCCGGTTTCTCTGCATCTCTGCCCAGCAAACTCCCTGCAGAAGCCATATAACTGTACTTCCTGTCTCTAGTCTTCACCTCCTGATTGCTCAACTTTTCTGAAGTCTGGCTTTTGTCTCTGCCACTCTGATCTCCTTCTTATCTTAGCTCACTCTCTCAGTTTAGATCTCTCTGCTGGATTTCACACTTTGCACCAACCCTTCTTCCTCAAAACTCTGTCTTGGGCCTATTTTTAACCCAGAACCCCTGGACTCTCAAGACCTCACACTCTGAAGTCTACTTCTATATCCCCGCCAATTTCTTATCAGTTTCCTTCGATTGCTCTTCTCTCCTGCCTGCCTCTAAAATGTCAAGGCTCACTCTGGGAGGCTGAGGCTGGAGGATCGCTTGAGGTCAGGAGATCAAGACCAGCCTGGGAAACATAGTGAGTCTCTACAAAAAATAAAAAATAAAATCTCTGTCATCAGATTTTCAGATTTCATATGCCCATATTGCCCCAGGCTCCTTAAATATTTATAGCATCCAATGAATATTTATTGGTTTGAAATGGAAGTGTATCACTTTCTATTGGGTTTTAACTTTTCCAACTACTTCACGTGGTAAACAGAGTCGTACATCCAATAGGGCATAGATCTTAGCTAGATCACTTAATTTCTACAAATTATTTACTCCATGCCCCTATCTTCGGATTTGGAGGTGAGAACAAATGTGCCGAGTAATCGGAAGGGGTGGATGCAAGAGGCATTGTGAGTGATTGATAGGTCCTGGCTACCATTAAAACCTGGGTGCCCATGATAAACACTATATCCTCCGTCCCAGGAGAATGTAGCCAAGTTCTTGGACTTGGAAATAGTAAAAGACGTGGTAGTTTCAGTTTAGAGGATGAGAGGAGTGGGCTGGGCTGGTTATTAAGTATTGGGGGCTGGCAGAGGGGAGGGTTTGGAATAGAGATGAGAGAGAAATAAAACACATAACATGAATGAACAAATCACAACTCCACCCAATAAAATAGAAATTGAGGAGGCTCAATTTCAAATAAAGGCAAAGAAAGTAACATTTCCTTTTCATGTTTTAACAGCATTAGGGTCTCAACTTGAAAGGGCTGAGGTTAGAGCTCAGACAATGGGGAGGACTCTCTTTCTTAGAAATTGAGAAAAAATGAGCCAATAGCAAATGGGACTGGAGCTGAAGACAGCAAGTCATCTCAGGGGATGCAACTGTAAGACTCTCTAGCAGGCAGAAGGGAGAGAGAACTAATATAATCGAGTCTCTGCTACCCCAAGGGGAGGTATCTCACATGCCTTGCCTCGTTCAAACTGCACATCATAAGGTAAGAATTATTACTCCCTTTTTGTGGCTTAACGACAACAAAAAACAAGCCACATACTTAGTAAGGGACAGGGCCAACACTCGAACCCACATCTTTCTGACCCCAAAGCGCAAGCCCTTGTCATCTCCTGGTGACCATGAGCAGCCATAAAGTCTCCTTTCCCAGGGATAGTGATCTATTTGTCCAGATTCATTCATTCATTAGACAAATCTTTACTGAGTGCCCATTATATGTCAGGCATGGAGATAGGCTATGGGTTGACTCTGGTTCTGCTTCGGGGAGTGGTGTTAAGGAACCCCTGGAAGCTGCTCTGGCTGAAGAATTCAGCAACTATAGGAAACCGAGGCAGCCACGACCCCCTTCTCTGCTGTGTCAGTACCTGATGAATTCCCTGGGAAGGGACCAGAACCCAGTGGTCACTATTCTTCTGCCCAGTGTAGGGAGAGCAGGACCTCTTAGTACCACTGAGAGGTCCAAGGGTCAAAGCTGGACTCCAGCAGTCTCTTATGGGGTCCTGTATTACAAACAGGTCCAGTACAGAGTTTCTGTAGGGGATGATGAAAAAGTTCTAGACATGAATAGTGGTGATAGGGGCATGATATTGTGAATGTACTTAATGCCACTGAATTATACACTTAAAAAATGGTTTAAGTGGTAAATTTCATGTTGTATATATTTTACGATGATAAAATAATTTTTGAGGTACACTTAGAAAAATTAATTCTTGAAAATATGTTTTAAACACACTGCACAATATTGCTCCTATTGACCATTCAGACCATTCAGATAACTCAGCTCATTTTTATTTTTAAGCTATCAGTGCAAAAAGCAAAGAAAAGAAACTATAGGAAAAGCTCCACAAATTTGCCTGTGGAACGACAGTCACAATCAAGACAGTCACAATCTCCCTAAAAGAGACCAAGAATTTGTTCTTCTGGCTTATGTCTCACCCACAGAACCCAACATCTGATAGATAAAGAGTCACAATGCGCATAAAAGAAATGTCCAGTGGGTGTGGTGGCTCACGCTTGTAATCCCAACACTTTGGGGAGTCAAGGCAAAAAGATCTCTTGAAGCCAGGAGTTAGAGACCAGCCTGGGCAATATAGCAAGATCCCATCTCTACAAAACATAAAACCAATTAGCCAGGCATGGTGGTGTGCACCTGTAGTCCCAGCTACTTGGGAGACTGAGGAAGGAGGATTGCTTGAGCTCAGGAGGTCAAGGTTGCAGTGAGCTATTATGGTGCCACTGCAGTCCAGCCTGGGTGACAGAGCAAGACTTTGTCTCTTCAAAAAAAAAAAAAGAAATGTCCAGCAAGATGCCTAAAAATAAATATAAATAATAAAGACTGTTAAGTGGCAACAACAACAAATAGTCCCAGGGCTCCTCCCTGTGTCTTTCCAGCCTGAGTGCCATAATCACCAGGTCACCCTGTCCTCCCCTGGCTGTCAGCCCTGGGCAGATGGAGAAGGTGACTTCCTGACCAGGATGGAAGGAGTCTGGCCGCCATGAGGAGCTGAGCCCCACAGGTGTCTCAGGACCAGGCGTGAGTGACAGCGGACAACCACTCCAGCCAGCAAGGGGACTAACCGGCTCCCAGGACCAGGAAGCACCCCCTTCCTCTGCCCGCGATGGGTGGCTCACATTCGCTCTCACAGCCTCCCTGGGAGCCAGGCGGTGCCTCTAGCATCATCCCCACGTTACGGATATGGAAACAGCTAGGCTTGAATAAAGATATTCAAACTCATGTTCAGGACACAGTCCAAGTGCTTTTTCCATCATAACGCGTTGATCCATAAAATTGAAAGCCTCTGGCTAGGGACCATAACCGCAATCAGGAGAAAGAGGAGGAAGCTAAAACGAGAAGGAATCCACCCAGAACTCACCCTGCAGGCTCACAGAACCTTGGGGGAGAAACTGCAGGGACCAAGAGAGGGGCGGAATAAGCGGTCTCTGCGTACCTTTATCCCTACCTTTGCCACCAGGGGGGGCAGTCGCTCCACACCGGTGGTCTTTCTCGGCGCTAGGAAGGTACTTGCTAAGGGTGAGCGACCCTGAGGGCTCTAAGGGCTTTTCCTCTCTCCCCTGCCCAAGTGCTGCCTGCACTTACTTAGTGCACGTCACCCTGTTTTAGATAAGGAAGGCCCTGCAAAGATCGTCTGGTCCCAGGCAGCTGGCAGTCCCCCCCCCCCACTCTCAAAGAGCTCTGGAAATAGACTCCAGCACCTCACTTGGCTGCTGTCACTAGGCTCTTGGTGTGGCTGCTGGCTGCCCACAGCCCCTGAGACAGGGGCCAGACTAGGGCAGGTGAGCCTCCAGGCGAACGTGTATTAGCCCCTACGGAGGAAGCAGGGTTCCTCCTTCTGCCCTGGAGGCCACATAGAGGCCCGGCACCTGCTTCCATCCTTCTGGCCTCCTTCCAGACCAGGCCAGCTCCCCTCTGCCTGGTGCCCAAAGGCTGTAGTTAGGTCCTTGGCCTGTGAGCTCAAAGCCTGCAGCCCCTTCGTCGACTCTTGAGCTCTTTGCTCTAAGAAGAACCCTTTGCAGAAGTGAGTCTGGGCTCACAGAACCCCATTTAGAATCTCCTCCCACCCCTCCTTGCCCCCACTGCATCTGTCTCTGCTTCATTCCATCTGGTGTCCTAGAGGAATGGCTAATTAAATGGTGTCTTTCAGCTAGGACCTGGGGGAATTGCCACAAAGTTCGGAATGAGCTCTGGGGGAGACTGACGGGCTCTGGTATTGGCTGGTTCTTGTAGGATTGGCAGGTCCCGAGTCCTGTAGACTGGCCGTTCCACTGAAGGTTTCATCCCAGTGTCTTGTTCCTCAAATTTGAAGACGGGATAAAAACTGGAGGAAGGGAAATGTCTTCCTGGGCGTTCTCAGGCCTCGCTATCCTAGAAGAAGAAACAAACTCATTTATTTGGCCTTGTTCTCTTGTTGCAAAGTCACACAGGCAGCAGATTTCGAATAACAATTGTTCTCTGAAGGACGGTGGGGATGGGGAGCGGTAGCCTGGGGGGCAGAGGAAGAGGTCCCTATCTCAGTATCTCAGGTCCCATCACTCGTATTCAGACAGGTATCATTTCCTCCTAGAAAATTACCTTTCCAGAAAGAAATCTCACCACATCATTTCCCTGCCTGAGAAAATCCTTTGGTTCCTTATTTGTCAGCCTAACAGACAAACTCCTTAACTGGAGCTATAATAACCCCTTAAACCAGCCCACACCGTTCTCACCAGGCCCAGTTCCTTAGCGTGCATTAGCCACGCTGAATTTTTCATCATCCCTTTTTGCCTTTTTGCTGTTTCCACACATTTCAAGTCCTCTGCTATTTCCCGCGTCTCTGCCTAGCAAGTCCCACTCATTAATGGACGTGCAGTACAAATATTACCTCTCTGGAGCCTTTTTTTTAGCACCTCTAGGAATTATTCACTGTCTCCACTGTGTCTCCCTCGTACCTCCATCACACCTCCTACCAAACACATTGTGATCACTTGTACATGTCTCCGTTCTGTGCAGAGCGCGAGCTCACCGAGAGCAGGAGGTAGAGCCCAGCTTCTCAGCACGGGGCCTCCTACTTATGAGGCCAGTGCATTTCTATGGATGAATTGCTCGAGTAATTAGGACATCACTCTTGGAGTTGGAAGAAAGCTGTCCTTCAGAGAACCCGGCAGGAAAGACAGGCAGTTAGGCAGACTGAGCCCTCCCAGGTGGGGTGAGAAGTAATGTATGGAGTCAGACAGCCACAGTCAGATGGGTGTCTTCGGCTATGGCTGTTATGTCAAATCTCAAGGATGGACCATCTGAAACGTGACCTTGGTTTGGATCAGGTTGCTGAGTGGCATTTTGCTGCAGTGAAGGCGAACACCGCCAGCACTCTGCTCACCTGACCTCCAAGCCCCATCTCACACGCCCACTTCCTCCGTGAAGACTTCCCAGAACACTCCTGCTCCTGTCTCCCAGTGGGACTATCAGGCTCTTAAAACCCCATTCCCATGTTTCATGCTTGGTGGACAGCACTATGCTGGTGTGTGGTTTGTGCTCAAAACAATGTTTACTGATGCTGACGAAGTCGCCTGCTTTGGATCACAGAGACTGTGCCATACGAACCGTGCGACCCTCTGGACCCACGCTCCACCCTTCTGCACTGTGCGCTGTGTGCCAGGAGGTCAGCCTTTTTGGACTGCACCAGCCAGACTCCTTGTCCTCTGGCTTCCAGTGAGGTTTGGCCAGGGGAGGCGCGGGAATCAGATGAGACGGCTTGAGAGTGAGGTCAGCATATTCATTTCCCCAGTTCCTCCCCGCCTGCCGGAGGGTGCAGGGAGGGCCTGCCTGCCTCTACCAAGGCCACAGCGTCTGCGGGCGGGGGGCGGCCCTCTCCTACAGCCTCATGCACAGCTGCTGCTAAGACTCCGCAACCACGCCCTTCCTTTGGCCCCGTGTGGCTGCCCCTGTGTGCCTTGCTGTCCCTTTATAGTTTCCTGAAACCGGCCACATTTTGTAGATGGCCTCCTCATTAGATCCTCCTTGATCGCTCCATCTAGAGGGGGATCAGACACAGGACCCCTAGGAACGTTTGTGACCCCCACGTCTAGCTGCCTCTGGCAGGGCAGTCTAGATGCCTGCTCAACACTGGCGCGTCAGTGCCAACTTGGCTCAGAACCACATTTATTGATTATCTCCCAGGAACTTGGATGCTTCTGCGTATGTCCCGGTCCCACATTGATTTCTTAAATTTCCCGACCAGAGAAAATGGGCATTTGTCTCCAACCTTAGGAATAATCTCCATGGAATTTGGAGCTCAAGAATAGTTTTTGAAATCACAAATGATCCTGTTTCCCTCTTATATGTTCAGTGCTTTTCTGGACCAGTTAGATATGCAAACTTGGAGTTGTTTTCTTTGGGGGGGGGTGCAGTGTGATTTCCCTCTTGGAAAAATCCATCATCTAGTCCAGAGCTGTTGAATGCGTCCTGCCTGCCCACCCCACGGCCATGACTCTAGCTCAGCCTCCTGGAGTTCGGGCTTCTTGAGGCCTCCCCATTCCACAGCACTGCATCGTCCTGCAGAGAGCAAGTTTTCTGTCCCTTCATGATCCCGGGACCCCCAGCCAGCCAACCCACTGCAATGAACAGGGTTCTTGGGGTTGCACTGGTCCAACCATAACACACGTGGGACTTTTCTCACCAGGAGGATCGGAGCGAATGAGCCTCTTGACTCAAGGTTCCCCAACATCTCAAGGAACTCTGAGCAGGGAGGTCTTCAGCTTGCTGAATCATTTAACCTAGTTCTGGGATTTCAGTAAAAAGATCAGCTCCAGAGTGAAACCTCCTCTCCCAGGAGCCTCTCACTGTGTGCTGGCCTAGATTGCCTAGATGGCACCGGGAGCAAGATCAGAGCCATGTGACCTGAGGAGAACCTGACGCCTAGGAAGGAGAAGCAGCCACGGGCCTGAGTCCCAGCACAGGGTGGGCGGGATAAGGGAGAGGTGTCTGAGTGTGTTGCTGGAGATAGACAGATGCTGACATTCTGAGCGGGGAGGACTGTGGGTGGGGGCAGGAATGCACGCAGGGGGGCAAAGTTATGGGAAAGAAAAAATAGGCAGTGGTGTGTGTGTGTATGGGCGCATGCCACACAGCAGGTGGGGTATGATGGAAAAAAACGGCTTCGCCAAATTAAGATTTGGTCCTGAAACTTTCGCTGAGCTTTTTCTCCCTTCGACTCCTCCGCCCACACTGCCCTCACCAGTGTTATCACTCTTTCCCAGCGCCAGGAGCTGGGGACTGATAGCTCTGCCCGGGGAAAAGTTCTCCTGGACGCTCCCCCCCTGGCCCGAATTGCACCTTTCCCACTAGGCTTCCCTGCCCACCAGTCCTGCAGAGAAGGGCTGGCACCCCCACCCCAGAGCTCCTAGTGCCAGGAGTGACACCTGAGCTGGGCATCACCCGAGCTCCCTTTTTAACCAGCCTTGGCTCATGTGACCGGCTCCTGTCCAGGCAGGGCACACAGCGCTATTTATTTCCCACTGGGCTCTCTGCAGGCAGAGTGGGCGGGCGGGGGCTTTCTCATTGTATTTAAGCCCCAGCTGGCGCCACAGAACTGCCCCAGCCTCAGCCTTTGCCCCTTTCCCAACCCAGCAGGTAAAAATAAACCCATTTTGGCAGCTTCGGGGCTTTGGATGGGGGGTTGCCAGCAATGCGATGTCAACAGCTCATGGGAGGCTTGGGGATGTTGGTGGCAGCAGGGGCAGTCTGGCCCAAACGTCCACTCTGCTGTGGACTAAAGGGACGGGGTGTTGTTTGATCTCCCCAGCGAGGCCCGCAGGCTCCCACTCCTTCAGCTGGGCAGAGCCCGGCACTGCCCATTCCGAGGCAGAGGCATTGTAAATAGTGCGCGGTGGTTGGGGCAGGTTGTTGAAAGGGCAGGGATAGGGAAACAGAGCAGAGAGGAAACGGTTGTGGCTAGCGAGCGACAGGGCTGTCCCCACAGAATCCTTTGCTGACCCCCCCGAACCTCCACCGTTCGTCTGTCCGGCTCTTGGGGGGCAAGGGGTGGACTCCTAGGGCTCCGACTCCATGCCCACCATCATATCTATCTCGTTGTATTGCAATTCTTTACCTGTTTGACTGTCCCCTAGATTTTGAATTCCCAGAGAGCAAGGACATCTGTGCTGTTGACGTTTGAATGGGCCCAGCACAGCGTCCAGCACACGGAAGACACGGGCCTTTACTGAGAGAATGAAGACAAGGCGGGCAGAGAAAGGCGGGCGGTGGGGCCTGGAGCCGCCTGGGAGAGCCCCTGTATCGGTGCAGTTACAGGGGGTGGGGGGAGAGGAGCCAAGAGGCTCCTGCAGTTGTTCCCTGCCCGGTTCCTGACTCTGTGGTCTGGGGGGGTCTCCACCTGGTGTCCTCCAGCCCCAGCCCCAGCCCCGCTTTCCCAGCTAAAGCCACGCCTCCCTCCACCCTCCTCCTCTGGATGTAGCGGAATTTAAGGCCCTCAATAAATAAAGAACAGAGGAATTACTCTCCGAAATGCAGCTGCCTCAGGCCAGGTTGGGCTGGGAAGGGGTAGGAGGAGTGGCAGGTGACATGGCAGTTGGTAAACAGCTGTCCCTGCAGGAAGACCCACCACGGAAGCGCCTGTTAGTTCAGCAGGATCAGGGGAAGCACCTGTGGTCCGTCCGCTCCTCTAGGTCCCCCAAAGAACTCTGAAGTCTCCTCCCTCTCACTCGTGCCACTTGGCCTGGACATCTCTCTGGCATTTGAAAGCAGACGGTGACTTTGGGTTTCAAGGAGAGGAAAGGGGCTCTGGAATGCAGAAGGTTTATTGCGAGGGGACTGAACCCGGGCGATGCGGGACAGCTGCTCAGAAACTCAGGGATGCCGCTTCCGAATCCATCCCATGTGTTCACCTTAGTCTCGGCTCAGACTGGGTCTGTCGGTGGGACAGAAATAAACAGTGTTGATTTAGCAACCAGAGAAAACAGCAACGCAGCCAGCTAGTTGTTGAGGGAAGTGAGGGAGAGACAGGGAGGAGAGGGGGGGAAGCCTGGTGCCTGCCGTTTCCTCCTCCCGGTGGTTGCTTTGGATGGTGACTTTGGAATAGAACCAGTTTCATGAGGGAGCAGCAAGAGTCAGACCCCTGATCTGAAATCATGTCGGCGACACGTCAAAGGTAACCCCGTCTCATCTCCCAGGCCAGAAGAGGGAGTGAGAGCCAAGCAGCTAGTGGTAGCACGTCCTCCGTACCTTTGATCCCCACATCTGTTCTCTCCTTCAGCTCAGAACACAAGCCCCTGACTCTTGTACTCTACGCAGACTCAGAAACATACTCTTCTGAAACAATCTCCCCTTCCCACTCCATTCACCTACAGATCTATACAAATTTTAAACCAGAACAGAGTGTAGATAACTCATTGGCAAGTTTTCTCTAAAGCCGTTGCCTAGCTTTTGTTAAATTCTCAACACGTGGTCAGCAAGGATGCCGATGCTCCCTATCCTTGACAAATGCCACTAGAGTGCTTTTTTGCACACAGCAGTTGCTCATTAAGTCACCGGTGAAAGAACAAATGCACCAACAAAGGTGTGTATGGACGTGCTTCAGAAGAGCAGAAGTGAGTGTAATTTGGGACAGCGCTCGACCCTGGGAAGGATTAAGAATTCTCTAAAGTGGTTCAGATTGGGTGTCCTGGGTCTGCTACTGCAGCAGGAGCTCAACAGCCAGATGCAAAGGCAGATCTGAGCAGCCTCTGCAAAACAAGCTTAAATTGTGCCCAGATTCATGCCACAGAAAGGTCACAGTCTTTAGCATTAGCACAGCCTAGCTGCAGCCACTTTGGGCGGCTGCCTCTGCACCAGCGAACTCCTTCAGAAAGTAAATTTCTTTAGGAAGTGAAAAGCAATGGACCACACACCAACAGCTCTTGCTGCCATCTTCACTGTCATTAATAACCTCTGATAGTGTTTGTCTCAAATGGCATAGGAAGCCATGGGTGTGTCCTGGCCTGTGGTGTACTTAATCATGGGAAAATTCTAACACCAATATTGAAGGCTGAAATTTTCTTTTTCTTTTTTTTGGAGACAGAGTCTTACTCTGTCACCCGGGCTAGAGTGCAGTGGCGTAATCATTGCTCACTGCAACCACTAACTCACTCCTGGGCTTAAGCAATGCTCCTGCCTCAGCCTCCCAAGTAGCTGGGACTAAAGGCGCTCGCCACCACATCTGGCTAATTTTTCTATTTTTGGTAGAGACAGAGTCTCGCTCTTGCTCAGGCTGGTCAACTCCTGGCCTCAAGTGATCCTCCAGGCTTGGCCTCCCAGAGGATTACAGGTGTGAGCCACCACACCCAGCCCCGAATGTTCTTTTAAATTCTGCCTGACCTCTAGCAGCAGTTAATTTCTCTAACATACAGTTGCTTCATGTGAGTATGAGAAGGTCCATTTCTAGCTTTAGGCCAGGCTCCCATAAGGCAGGAAGCACGTTCAACAATCCAGGGGACAATTCAAGTGTGGCAGAAGGCAGTCACTCAGTTAGGTATCCAATCAGCTCGTTGCCAGGACAATAATGGCTCAGGGCCAGATCAAAAGCAGGCTGGAGCAGAGCTGCCCACCGCCCCTTGTTTCCCCTTTCCTTCCATTTGCTCAATCCCTGAGGCTTTAAAAGTTACCCACAGACCAAGGCCTGGGCCTAAAACATCCAAAATTCCCAAATACACTGTATTTTTTGAAGCTGCTTGTCAGGCCTCATTCTTAAGGGCACAGGAGGGTAAATATCACACCCGATGGGAGAACTGACGGGGTTCCTGGAGAGATGGCCATCCCTGAGTACTCTGTGTGTCTTCCCACCTTCCTTCTCCACAACAATGCTGGGGCCTACAGACCAGACTACAGACAGAAGCTCGGGCACTAAGAGGAATCCTGGCTGAATCTCTGCAAGGCTGTTTCTCATCTCATTCCTTTTCCCTTCCCAAGATTTTCTTTTTCAAGCCTTTTCTTTCTCTCCCGATGTCATCAAGTTAGAGAAGCTGTACCTGCAGCGCAGCCCTAATTATCCAGTGACTGCCACTCGCCCACTTCAGAACGGCACAGGGGTCCTACCGGGACGGTTCTCAGCCTTGGTTCTGAAACAATTGTAAGATGCTAAATAATTCTCAAAGCAATTCACTTTTATTTTTTAAAAAACAAACCACCCAAAATAAAAAAAACACTGACTCATCCATTCCAAATTGCACTTTCAGGGAAAGCGTGTCAGCAGACTCAAACGAACAATGACAGAATCCCATGACATCAAAGTCATTCAAACCTGATGATTTAGAGGCTGACATTCTGAGCTGAAATAGCCACAGGTCACCATTTGGCCTGATTTGGGGCTCTGCTTTCTTTTTAGTCTGTCTGTGTGGTGGCGGAAGAGCAGAGAGTCTTTCTAGTCTTCAGTCTTCGCCTGTTATAGAAAAATATTAAAGTCTACGCTTGACTGAGCGGTGGGTGAGCTATATTAAGAATCACATCCTACCCCTTCAAAGTCTAGACAATATATTTGTAGCTCTGGCTTATCCCAGGGGTTATGGATCTCAGGAACCAGAGAGCTTTTAGTCCTTCCATGGGCAGGTTCGCTGTAACTCTTAAAACTTTTCTCATTGAAATCAGCAGGCATAATGTGAGAGACACTTGGAGAGGGTTACCCCTAACCACATCATAGCCAAAGGCCAACTATGGAAGTAAATTCTTTTAAATCCTTGGTCTTCAGGAAGCATAGGTTGAAGTTAAAAGTGGGACATGCTGAACTGAGGATATTGAAAATATATTATTTAAAACTGGGAGGCTGGTCCCTGGCAGAGGACAACTCTGCCTTTATTTGCGAATCCCTGGACCTTTCTTGCTATTTATACAAACTCCAGGTTTTCCATACCATGGACATCTGAAGTTGCTCTACTTATCGTGAATTATATAGTGCTCTACAGATTGGTCATTTCCAGTGAGAATGAAGAGATGAAGGAAAACATGTTCTGGCAATTCCACCTGGTTCAAAGGATAAGTACTTATTTTTAATCCTCATAACAGAAAAAGCACACAGAGGCAGTCTAGAACAATCATTGGCACCTTTCCAACTTCCCTGTTGATGACATCAGACAACAGATGTAAAAGAAATGATTAAAAATAAACGAGAAAGCGTTTTCTATGATTCACTATAGTAGGAGCATTCTGTCAGGAAAGCTTAGAATCATTTATCAGCTGCTACCTAAAATTTCACATTTAACTTTAATTATGCCTACTTAGGAATTAAGCAAAACAGAAAGTATTTTAATACCACCAGCTGCTACAGATTGAAACATTTTCACAATTGAAATTTTTATTTAATTTTTTGTTTTGTTCTATTTTTGATTACGCAATAAACCCCATTCTTAACAGATTAAATATCATGAAAACTAAAATGTGATGACATTAGCCAGCTAACCTGTCTGTCCCAACGCCCTTAAACACCTAGGAATTAAGCACTAATATGGTCGTAAGTCAATTTCCTCTGGGAAAGAAGATCCAGGCTAGACTCTTTCTCCTCTTTCAGAGCCCCTGTGGGGCAGAAGCAAAATCCTTACATCGTACTTACATCATGGTGGCATTTTTCTTTTCATTATTATCATGGTAACTGTGTCTAACACTGGACCAGAAGAAAGTGGCCTCACATAACCCTTATCTGATTGCCCTTTCCCAAAAAGAAGAGATTAGAGATGGATTGTGTGGGTCAACTTAAAAGAGGAGCCAAGCACTTCCATCATCTGCACATGATCAGTGGGCATCCCAGTCTGTTAACCCAGAACATAGTAGGGACATGGGCCTGCCCACATGAAGCTTATATTCTGATATAAAGAGGAAATCATGACGGCACATGATGAACGGATATATCGATCACGCTGAGGGTAGAAGGTAGGATGGAATCTAAGGAGATGAGCAGGTTATTAGCTGCATCAGCCAGTCTCCTGTGTTGAAAGAAAAAAATGATTTTAGGAATGAAACAAAATGAAAATTCTGACCCAACTTTTTCACTGTGTTGCTAACAATCTGGAAATTCGGTTGACTTTGTCAATTTAGAAATCAGTTAGGTCAACCAACTTGACCGGTTTAGCTGAAATGACTGGAAGAACAAAAATGGCTAAAGAACAATCCAGTAACGGAGTAAGAGGCAGCCTGAGTCTCTGCACTAACTCTGATCCACTTCATGTACTCACTGCTATAGCTGGGCAAGGATCCATGTGAAAATTTAACAGTGGCAAAAAAAGGCAGCACAGTGACAGCCTCTAAAAACCATAACTTGTCCCTACACTTGAAATCCATCCATAAACTCCTCAAATCCATCTGCACAACCAGCACTGTGTTTTAAAGCAGCCCACTCTCCCCAAACTTGAATCGGCCCACAGAAGACAGGCACGCCAACGTCAATGACTCTGTGTCACTCTCTGGGTTGCCACATCGAGGCAGAAACACATCCATCCACCTTCACAGAGCTGCCCAGAATTTGTCCAGTGTTCATGAGTTGTCTATGTCCTTTCGCTCCACCCAGTTTCAGTAACCTTAGTCCATGCAGTACCCAGAATCAGAGTGCGTGCCGACCTCAGTCCCAGGCTCCTCTCTGCCGAGCGCAGAAGCAGGGCTGGCTCACCAAGATCTCGCACTAAAAACATGAACGCTGAAATCAAGTTTGTGTCAGGTGCGTTTGGGGTAGCAATCCTTTTAACACAGTCTGCTAAAGGAGCAGGTCTTCCATACTGATAACAATTGGCAAAACAACCTCAACATGTGCTCTGCCTAGATAATGCGGGAGATTCTTAAACTTCTCCTACAAATGAGAGAATTCAGTAAGAGTTAGAGGGATCTAAAGGAGCTGAATATACCATTGCCTTCTGTAAACCAGGAGTAAAGTCTTAGATAATAAAGGCTTTAAATAATCCAGTTTCTCAGTCACCAAAAGTACCAAGACATCCTCCTTCAAAGAGGGCGAGACCACAGTTTGAGTTCTTCTCTGCCGTCTGGCCCTTGTGCTTGGGGAGGCTGAGGCCACACTCTGGATAATTATACTACTACTATCAGTGTGGTTTGTTCATTCTCATTTTTCACAGCCTGGTGCCATGACGATCAGGGATACTTTTGGATTAGGCAAAAGTTCCTTAAATGATATGTGCACGGTATTTTTCTTCTCTTTTTACCGTATTGTCCAATGAAAGGAGGTTCCTTCCAATCTCATGGAGTTTGCAGATAAAATTCTAAAAGAATAAAAATGGAACTGGATCATTCTAAGAACTATGTTGTAGAAAGCAAATGCTCTGAAGAGCACACATTTAGAATAGAACTTGGGCATACTTTTGTTTTGGAGTAATGTGGAAATAGAGGAAGGCACAGGAAAAAACATAAACAAAACAGCAGCAGCAAACTTAGTCTCTCCTTTCTTCACCCTTTTAAGTATCACATTTGGCCTAGCAATTAGTTTTATTGTCAGCCCTTACTGTTTAACTTTAAATCTTAACAAAGAAAAAGAAAGGCTGGTAAAGTGAATAAAATTAGGGAAAATAAAGGGGAAACATGGATTATTACCAGTTTCTGGATTTTCAAACAAGAGTTTTCTTCCTGTAACTGAAGTTCACTCAGATCTAGGGAAGAGCCTTAAGTTTAAAGTGAAAGTGGTGAAAATGATCAGTGGCAGGTAGCTGGAAAGAGAGGAGGGAAAGCATTTGAACTGTAGTGAGGTTTACCTGAGAATGATCACTTTTATAAGTCCACGAAAATGCAGCAAGCAGGCTGGTCCAGAGAGTAGCACAAAGTTGGGGAACCACAGTTTTCATGCTGATTCTACCTTTAACATTCTGGATCATGTGGGGCAGAGAAACTGCTTTATCTTCCTCGGAGATGGAGGAGGAGGGACGGGAGAGGAAAGACGAAGGGATGCATACGTCTCAGTTTTAAAATCGGCACCTTACAAGGTTATTTGGTAAACCTGTGAGATGTCTGTAAAATGCTTTGAGTGCCCAGGAAACTAATCAGAGGCGAAATAGTAACAACAACACAAAATGAAAACACCGTGCATCAGAGAATTGAAGCAAAGAGGAATGAGTCATTGGAAATCAGTGACACCAATTGTCCAGGTCACCAACAGCTTCCGGGTGCCCCCCCAACCGCATATTCTGCAGTGAGCGCTTTCATCCAGAATGAGCCCAGAGAATGGCCTGCTGAGCCAAGAGATCTAGCCTTGGCTCTCATCCACAAATACCACCACAACCCAACCCTCCAGAACAGATGTTGAGGGAGACTAGAAGTGAAGAATAGTCAGGGTATATTTTTTGGTATGCCTTCTATCTTGAGAGAAAGACATTTAAACCAACAGAATAATATATATGTTGAAGGAACATCTGACGATAACAAAGATGCACTGACCTATAAAAAGTCATTTAATGTATATTCCAGACGGCCAATACAAGCTGGTTAGGTAACTAGCCCTTGAAGAATTCTTTTACAGTCATATAAAAATGTTTTGCCCTGTTAAAAAAAGAAGTCTAGTCTAACAAAAACATATCCACCAATGGGCTTGCATTTTTTTTTTCCATCTGCAGGTTTGTAAGATAATTAAAAATATGCATCTCTGAGCATATTGCTGTCCATTAGCTAATCAGTTTTGGCAATACACTGCACAGAGGTATACTGCCATTGGTTTCTGACATTAAGTTAGCTTTAAGCTTATTGGCTATTCCAACAACTGGTGGCAGCTTGGAACCCAGTCCCTGGAAAGCATTTGTGGGATTTACTACCCGTTTCCCAGACACTTTATCTACAGTGGCAAGAGATCTGGGAACAGACTTGCTAATCCAAGGGTGTCTTAATGCTTGGGCCGGGGTCAGACGGGCAGAGGGGTCCCAGTGAAGACACCTTTTCAAAAACTCTATAAACAAGTAGTCATCACACCCTTTCAGTGCTGTCGCCCAGTCTTTGCTGCCTGGGGGACCCCGTTTTTTACCCCTTCGTGAGCGACCCCCAACAAGCACAACCCTCCCATCCGCCTGAGTAGTCACAGAGCAATAGCGAGGTAGGCCCTTGGAGTTGATAAAGTACTTGGCACGTTTGGATTGCTCCAGAAGTTTTGGTGGTGGCATCCCTAAAAGCTCCATCATGCAGGCCAACTGGTCTCCTTCATCCTCTCCAGGGAAGAGAGGCTGTCCTGTTAACAGTTCTGCAAGGATGCAGCCAAAACTCCATATATCAATAGGTGTGCTGTAGCGGCTTCCTAGGATGATTTCCGGAGCTCTGTAGAACCGAGACTGGATATATGTGTAAAGCTTCTGGTACTCGAAACAGCTGGACCCAAAGTCAATGACCTTGGTTGCACTGCGCCCATGGTGTTTCAGGAGAATGTTTTCTGGCTTTAGGTCGCAGTGAATAATCTTATTTTTGTGGAGAGCATCCAAAGATTGCAAGATGGATTGAGCGAACTTGCGTACTAACTGTACGCTAAAACCTTGAAATTTGTTTTTTTTGATTAGCTCATAAAGGTCTATGCTCAGCAATTCAAAGGCCATGCAAACGTGGTTCCGAAACGTGAAACTTTCCAGCATGTGGATAACGTTCATGCTACCAGTTTTATCCTGTTTTTTAAGATGCTCCAAAATCCGGATCTCCTCCGCTGCTTGACGATGGAAACGCTTCTCGTTTCGCACCATTTTTAGGGCCACGTACTGTCGAAGTTTGTGATCATAGACCCGGGCTACCTGCCCAAAACTCCCCTTGCCAATAATTTTCAGCACCTCGTATCGATAAGCAAGATGGTCTCGAGGTACGTGAATATAGGACCCATCTGCGTCATCATATCCCCCATTATTGGGACCACCAATAACTCCATGTCTTTTTTTGGCATTTGGACCCACAAAGTAAATTTCCGGATAATTGATGATTTCCAGCTTCTCGTAAGCAGTGAGGTGGTGTTTATATTGCTTCAGTGCTTGCTCTGGAGTCAGAGGCACCGCTTTGGGTGCTTTGGATGAACTGTTGGATTTTACTGAATACAAGTTATCTGAATTTTTACCCTGAGATACGGTAGGAGAGCATTTTTCAGAGTCATTGGTACCATCTGACTGAAGAATATCGGACCTTTTGCTGCCAAATTCTTGGAACAGCTGTTCTACCTTCATCTCACCTCCATTCAGAAAGTGCTGAGTATGGTCTCTTATTAACTGCTCAGTGGTAATCTATGAAAGAGAAAAATGAATATAATGGTAAAGTCACTAAAAACATTAGAAAGATGAAAGGATCTTCCCTCCTCTGACTAACAACTGAACATGTCCAGCCATGTTTATTTTAAGGTTGAAATGACCCAAAAGGGGGATAAGAAAAGCGAGAGTCTCTAGAGTCTTATGTTGTATTAATCCTCAGTCTCCCTGAGTATTACGGCCACTCCAATCCCCTATATGTGCCTTGTTTTGTTCAAGACAAGATGATCGTACCACACGCTTAACATGCTGGGCTCCTTCTTACAGGTATGTCCTTGTACAGAGACTCCTTTCACCCTTTCACACCCCTCCCCAGTCCGCTCAAACCCTATCCTCCTTCAAGGCCAACTCAAGTGCTCTCTTCCACTTAGAACTGCTCTGAGCCCATGCTCATTAACCTCACATCTTAACTGCAGCTTCTGAACCTGCACCACACAATTTGGCACTTGATTATATATGCACACTGTCTTATATTGTTTGCTAATCGTTTCAAGTATCTTCCCAGATCTTAAGGGCATACAGCAGGATCAAAACAATGTATATTAAAGTGTTCTGTAAACAATAAGGTACTATTAAATGACAGCAGCAGGATTTGAACCCAGGTCTTCTGACTGCCAGTCCAGGGCCCTTCCCATTAACAACACCCAGCACCAGGTTCTCCTAGCACCTATACAACTCTCTAGTGGGGCTGAATGCTGACTATGGCCTGGAATCAACCAAGTCCTCATCATCAACTCCCACGTCCCCATATAAATTATGACAGCCTTCTAAGTCAGTTCATGGAATCACAAAAGTTCTAAAACAAAGAGAACTCCTGAGATCATCTGGACCAATTTTTTAAGTATCTGATAAACAACAGTGAGAATCCAAGGCCTCGGGGGTGCTTCTTACAAAATTCTTCCCCAGTAAGAGCCTCCATAATAAAAGAGCACTACTCCCTTTACTCAATTTTGCTTAACCTTTTCCTGGACGGAATAGTAACCCACAGAAGAAAGTTCTATTTATTCCTCTGAATTGAAATAAGATTATTTTAATTGAAACAAGAATCTTTAAGCTGGGTGTGGTGGCTCACACCTGTAATCCTAGCATTTTGGGAGGCTTAAGAGGTAGGATTGCTTGAGGTCAGGAGTTCAAGACCAGGCTGAGCCAAGAGTGAGACGCGTCTCTACAAAACACAGAAACATTAGACAGGCGTGATGGTGTGGGCCTGTAGTACCAGCTACTGGGGAAGCAGAAGGATCACTTGAGTCCAGGAGTTAGAGGCTGCAGTGAGCTATGATGATGCCACTGCACTCTACCCAGGATGACAGAATGAGACTCTGTCTCAACAAAAACAAACAAGGCAACTGAATACCCCTCTCCACAATCCCCCACCCCTTCATATTAAATAAATAAATAGAGTGGTCAAATCTTTAAAAAACAGAATTTTAATATAACCCAAGCGAACCACAAATTGTATTTATGTACTACCAAAAATAAATGAACAAAAAATATTAAAAAATAAAAACATAAACAAAAAGGGTAAAAAAATTTAAATTTTAGCATATCTCAGACACGCCCCTAAATCTAGTTATGAAAGTCCTGCTTATTCCTTTTATAAAGTCATTTAATCAATTTAAATATTTACAGACTTCTTACAGTTAAGTGAGGTATTGTATGATCTTAAACAAAAATGATGCAGCCAGTTCAACTGTAGCCACAGTTAGCCATTTAGTTTTAAAATAAAGAGGCCAGATGTGAACCAGTTACAGCTTCTCTGATACCAAAAAAGGGAACTTTCCCTGGTCATGAGAATAAATAGGCCTGCAAATAGAACCTACATACTGTGCTAAAATGCAAATACGATGTAATATTTTTCCTATCAGTAACTAAGCCAAATAACTATTCTTGTTTTTAAAGGTGAAGAAACAGAAGTGAGCCGCATCCATCCATCCATCCATTCAAAATTCACCTGAACACTTAGTGTTCACTATTTAGCACCTGTGCTAAAAGCAAGCTTTAAGGAACTACAGTCTATTAGGAAATAAATCTGGCAGAACTAGGGAAAGAATTATAATTGTTTGCTTTTAGTTAGATTTACATAACAAAAATGAACATCTGCATGCATCTTACCCAGTTTCCCTTAGAACTTTTACTATTTAACTTTAATGCACCTAAACATTTACTGCTCAAATCTTTGGGACACATCCTGAAGAAATATGAATCAGAAGGCCTGGGCTGGGGTCCTGGCTATACTGCTTAAAAGTTGCAGGTCCCTGGGCAGGTAACTTTAACCCTTCTTAGCCCCAGTTTCTTTATTTGTAAAATGTGGATAATAACACCTACTTGCAGGATGATGTGTGAATCAAATTATAATTAATAATATATGGGAAAGGCCCTCACAAACTACAAAACATTTTTAAAATACTGGTTACAATTAGGCAAAATACTCAGTATATTAAGGTTTAAATTCCTACATACCCTTCCCTTCTCCCTTTCCATTTATCTCCTCTCCGGTGGCGTCCTCCACATCTCCAGTCTGGTCTTCCTCCACCAAGAATCTAGCAGTAAACACGCCTTCTGCTCAAGCAGGGCCCCACAACAGGCCTTTTCTCAGGACACACGGAAACACCTCACCCACTTTCTCCCCCACGTAAAACCTGCTTTCCACTTGCTGTACAATTTAATGTGTTACCTCTCCAAGAATATGTGAACTTTACCAGAAGACCAATGCCTTAACCCAAAGGAATGCCTCTCTAGGAACTGCAGTCATCAGTGACAAGCTGGTAGGGAAGGGATTTGTGGTCCAGGGTCCATCCCTGGGAATCTCACCTACTCTGCCTACATGTAAGGCTGCGCTGGCTCTGGAGGTCTTCGTTTCTGTTTGTGATAAAGACAGGGTCTCAGGTACAGAACATTAATAAGAATAGAAATAACAGAAATTTAATTTCCACATAACTATCACAATAAGATTAAGGATGCCACTTGGATTTCCTGACTCATGGTTTTCCCTGAAGTGAGCCAAAGTCTCTCTCCCTGCACACTGGTCTTACTTTGCTCTCAGGAACTATACAGAAGTACCCAAAATTCAGAGAAGAGCCTTCTGTTCTTTCTGCAGAAGAATGGGCTAAAATTTTTTTTTAAGAAAAGGTCTTCTAGACACCTGAAAGGGGCTGTCCTGCCCCTGCCCCCACCATCCTTCTGTAGGTTCATCACCCCCCACTACATCCTCTTTACCTCCCCTGACACATGTCAGGTTCCCTTGCTATCCTGTTCACATTCTCAACATAGACTGCGCTTTACGTCTTTCTTGAGGTGTGGCTTCTAGAATAGAATAAGCTATTTCAGGTGTAGTCCACTATGGAGATTATCATCTCCAGCAAATCTGGAGAATTCCAGGAAGAAATTTTTCTACACAGGGAGGGGTTCTCTCCTTAGCTTTCTTTCCTTTCCTGTAAATAACTCAAATACTGGCCTGAATCAATTATATATCAAGTCTGCTGTGCTATAAAAAACCTTCCTTCCATTGTTCTAGAAAAATCTACAATGTTCATACATGTTGAAGTGTAATAGTTATAACACAGGCCGGGCGCGGTGGCTCACGCCTGTAATCCTAGCACTCTGGGAGGCCGAGGCGGGTGGATCGCTCAAGGTCAGGAGTTCGAGACCAGCCTGAGCAAGAGCGAGACCCCGTCTCTACCAAAAACATAGAAAGAAATGATCTGGACAACTAAACATATATATGTATATATATATATATATATACATATATATGTATATAGAAAAAATTAGCCGGGCATGGTGGCGCATGCCTGTAGTCCCAGCTACTCGGGAGGCTGAGGCAGGATTGTTTGAGCCCAGGAGTTTGAGGTTGCTATGAGCTAGGCTGACGCCACGGCACTCACTCTAGCCAGGGCAACAAAGCCAGACTCTGTCTCAAAAAAAAAAAAAAAAAAGTTATAACACACTATAAATTTCTAGTCTAGGATAATAATCGTGATAACCAAGCAATGTGTAAGATTGATTCTACCAAATTATTTTGCTAACCATGTAATTATATCTGGAGAGACAGTGTCAGACTTACCATATCTTATCTCATAGGAAAGCTTCACATACACTGTTAATTTGAAGGGCTCGTGGTGTTTCAAACAGAATTTTCTACTGTATTAATCAAGTCTTAAAGATCTTGTTTACGAATTCAGAAGGAATACCCTTCTCACCCAGCTCCCAACCCTAAAGCCCTGTAACATAAAACTTAGCCCTATAAAAGCCTATGGGCAGATGATTTATAGTTTACAAAGAGGACATAAGAGCATTCTGAATAAATAACGAGCTAAAAGACTCCGTGAAAAGGGGAACAGGGTCTTGGAGGGAGTCACTGCATAATGAACTACAGTGGCACCAAGAGGTCAAAAAAATTTTTTCTTAGCAAAGTTTATAAAGACACCATTAAGTTAAAATCTAAAAACCTGTCCTTCCCCAAAACTGTTATTCTGAACGCCATGCAGTCAGAAATTCATTTTAATCCTGAAACTTACAATTTAAGTGACCTACTAGAAGGCATCAGCCAACTCTGAATCAAAGTTAAAATGAACCTTAAGCCAGATGTTAACATACAAGCCCAATTGCAAAAAGGTTCTTATAGGGATGTGGTGATTGACAGCAAGGAGCCAAGAAACCTGGTGGTCAAAACAAGGGGTGTATGGTTCTGGGGTTCTCAGAGGTTTTTACTTGCAAAGAATGGAAAGAAACCCCACTGCCCTCCAGAAA
Source organism: Propithecus coquereli (assembly GCF_000956105.1). Taxonomy (NCBI): domain Eukaryota; kingdom Metazoa; phylum Chordata; class Mammalia; order Primates; family Indriidae; genus Propithecus; species Propithecus coquereli. Next base: position 118,131 of record NW_012137747.1, on the reverse strand, counting down.
GGAGATTAAAAATAGGGTGACCAGCCTTTCAAATATTTTTAGCCCAAGCTTTGTATATTATTAGCCTTGAAAGTGGTGAAGACGTTGATTATAAGCAAAAATTCATGAGAACTTGTAAAGGACTGTGAAAAATATAAGTAATTTTTTTCCATATAGAAACAATTCAGGTCTTAAATACAAAAATGTGAAAGAGAAACATTACAAATTAGCCAATTCAATTATTCAATTTGTTCATTAGATGACAAATGTAGCAAATTTTAAAGTCACAGGATAGCTTCTCTTTGTCATGGAACTTGTCCAAACCCCTGCTCTGCCTACTACTCTGTGTACGCTGAGGGAATGTGAATTAATTTCATTATTATCTTAAGTAAAATGGTGTCAAAAGCTAAGTGTCTGCAGTTCCCAAAATTATTAAATGCATCAAAACCCAAACTGTACTGTTCAAGTTTTATTTATGACCTATAAAATGTTACTCTTTAGCATACTAATAAGATAAACTGCATTTCTATCTTGAAGGGAAAAAAAATGTGCAGATCTATGAATCCCAGGATGCTTTCTGTTCCTTGCTTTTATTAAAAGGAGCCTTTGTAATACTCTATATATAATCATCCTTATGAAAATACGCATTATCTTCATAAAAGTAGCACATTATTTTTTTCCTAGTGCTAACATATATATATTTATCCCAGTGGAAAATGAAAGAAAACAGTGGGCTCCAAATTAAAATCATTCTGAAAAACGAAATCTGGATCACAGAAATTGTTATTCCAAAGTCAGGAGAAATCAAAAGGAAACAAGAGTCTGGATTGTCAGTGATCCATAACTGGACCTGCTCTACCTCTTTTCCAAGATAATTAGAGTGCAAAGAATTACTTCCTTTACTTACATTTAGTCTTCTGGGTAGAGGTGGTTCAGAAGGATTGCAGAGTACGTTTGAACAGGGTGGGCATTTGGTTTCATCTATCATCATGAAGGTATCATAGACACCATCCCCCAATCTAGTTGAAAGGATTATAGATAAAATCTGTCAGTAACTGAAGAATATAAATTTGTATTTCCAAAACATCCTGTGTCTTAAGTGCTTCATATCTGCTACAGGGAACAATAACAGAAATAAATGTCTACACTGCATTTTGGTATTGAATACAAACAACTGGGGTATTTGTCAGAATAGAAGAAATACAACTTCTCTTTTTTTTTTTTAAAGAAAGGACAGCATTTCAAGGTTTATATTTTAAAATAGTTAAGTCTTACTTTCTGAATGTTGTTAAAAAAAAATAGGAACTATCAAATGGATCTCACTTAACTTACTACTTGAAAATGAAAGCTAGTTTGGATGCAAAGCCTAAAAACCAGAATAGAAAAAAATGACAGAGGGTAATTGTTTTTTCGAAGTCAGAGACCTGGATTCTAATCTCAGCTCTAACACTAGCTGTGCCCCCTTCCCCTCTGAACCTGTTTTCCACATATTAATGGGAAGAATAGTGCCAGTCTACACACTTCTGGGTCTTACAGGCAAGAAATTAAAAGTCTTTTTAGGGCAGTCTTCTCTTTATTTATTTATTTATGTACTTACCTACTTACATCTACCTAATTTGTAGAAAAATACAATGAATACTACAGCAAACACTAAAGGGATGCTCTAAATTACAAACTGTACCAAATTTACTTCTTTTCCCACTTCATTTTCCCGTGGATGGTAGATGCAAAATGCTAAAATGATTAAGGATCATTTCTCTGTTATTTAACACTACACTATGGCTACACCACCGTAAGGGAACACAAAAGACAGAGGGGATTTATTTAATCCACAAGATGGCCCTGAATAATGTATTTCATCTGCTATCAAGAACATGGGTTTCTCAGTCACACACATCAGCATTTCGTTGTATCATTTTACGTGATACACAATGAATACAACAGTGACCATGTTACAGGGGAAGAATTTTTTTAAACGTCTTTTAAAATATCCTGGAATATTTTAGTCACGTTTAAAAACTGTTTTGTTAAATTAGTTCGAGAGTTTTCTTGATTAATGTGTTATAGGAATACAAAAGATTAAAAAAAAAAACCTACCACGAATATTTTTGGAATGTTCTCTTTTTGAAACCATGCTCACATTCTTATAGAATAATTTACATCTTTAACAAGGAACTGCTTCACAGACAGAAACCAAATATTCCAGATATAACTGACCCTTTGCCATAAGCTCGATAAAACAAACCGGGACAAGTGTCCACATTTACAGAGAAAAAGACAGAAGACCTGCAAGATTTCCTACGAACAGCCAAACGAAATTAACAACAGGAAGTCTCCACGCAAATAAAGCGGGGTGTGGGGCGGGGTGGCTTCTCTCCATTTAGGTGTAAAACACAATGCAAGGTGGGGTATCTCTTAAAATAGGATCCGGAGAAAGCCCCACCCAGCACAGTCCAAAACGAGCACATCCAAAGCTGACCGCACTCCTCACAGCGAAGCCCCAGAAGTTCAGCCCTTGGTTATGTGCTCTAAGCAACAGGGCTTCTTTCAAAGATATTGCTCCCTGGCTCCCCCAGTTTGCTAAAAACCCTACAAAAAGTCCCAGGTTTTCAGAGTCCCTTACCATATACCCCCGATCTAAGGCATTAGAGATAATCCAGTAGTGGAAATTCCTCTTCCTCTAACTCTGCTCTAGCCTCCTCCCCCGTTCACAGTGGGCTGGGGAGGAGCCGCTGGGGGAGGGAGCGGGGGGGTACCGGTCCCCGAGAGAGAATCAGACCCCTTCCCTCGTCCCTCCTGTTGGGGGCTTGCTCAACCTCCAGCCCAGGCCTTGCCCGCCCCCCGGCCTCGCCTGCCAGAGCCAGCCGCTCACTTGGGCGCCCCCAGCCCGTTACCCCGCGGCGCCGTTACCTCCTCTGCTGGGGCGGGAGCCCGGCCCCAGGCGGCCCAGCATCCTTCCGCCCAGGCCCGCGAGCCGTTCCTCCCATCTGCTAGCTCGGGACCCCCGCGGGGGGAGGGGCGGCGGTTGGAGGGGCGGGCGTGCCGCGTCCACCTGCGCTGGGACTGCAGCCTCCCGGGCGCGACGCTCCCCCGGGCACTCCGAGGAAGACACTGCAGCTCCGCGCGCCTTAGCTGCCGACTGGCCCGGGCCAGGAAAGGGGAAGACGCAGCAGCGCGGGTGGGAGGGGGAGCTGTCTGGTCGCCTGGCAACGCGGCACGCCCCGGGAAACGCCTCTGCGCAACTGCGCGCAGACGCACAGGGGCGGGGCCAGAGGCCGGTCCCTGCCGCGCGGCGCCCCTCGGCCCCTGGCGCTGGCGCGGGAGGTCGGAGGCGAGCGGCCCACGGCCTAAGCAGACAGGTGTGCGGGCGGCGAGCTGGGCGCCGGGGCACGCGGCTGGGCGAGAGGAGAAGGGTCCCGGCGGAGGGTGGGGGAAGGTAGCAATTAGCCTGCAGTTTCTGTCTCTGTAGTGCGGCCCGCCCCTCACGCTCCACGGTCCCTTCAGTAGCACGTTGCAGCCTGAAGTTCCAAAACCTTCCTTTTCAATATAAATTTAAGATGAATGAAAAAATACGTGTATTGCTTTAGACTTTCTCTCTGCGGGGCAGCCCTACGGAGGGTAATGACTTAGGTATAATAAGAAAGCAACGGCACTCGAGCCCGGGCAACAGAGTGAGACAGTCTCAAAAAAAATAATAAAAAAAAAAAAAGCAATAATAGTAAACCCATTTATTGACACTGCCCTTGCACTTATGAACGTTATTTTGTTTAATCTCAGTAACCATACCAGGTAACATCTCCCTTTTACAGATTTAGCTAGGATCCAGAGTTGAAGCTGGGGCTTTTGTCCGAGTCCCGTCAAACAGCATGCCACAGATGGTGGGCTCAAAGAGTCATTTTACAGATGAGGGAACTGAGGCCAGAGGAGCGGTGCTTCTTCATGATCAGGTGGCGAAGTCTGAACTAGAAGTTTCAAATGCCCAGTCTTCCTGCTGCACCAGACCCCTAGGAAGGCCCTTCCTGTCTTTTATCCTTAGAATGTGTGAGAATGTATCGTTTTCCTTTTCTGAAAAGTTAAGACACCTCAATAACACCAGTGTTACACAGATTTCGATTGTTGGAACGAAAGTGAAAGGAGAGTAAAACACGAACACGAGTGTTGTTTTCTTGAGTGTGGCATGCAGTCGGATTTTGTAAACCCGTAAAGCACGAGGCAGTCTGATCCTCCGGGAGAGAACCAAACGTTCTGAAGATGCCGAACACCGGCGCCACCTGGTGGGACTCTGGGACTCATTGTCCCAAGTCAACATAGCACACTCCCATAAATCTTAAAATTTCCATCCGAGGCTCATTTCCGTGTGACTGAAAGTCATATTCCCTGTTCTCATGCCTCCAAGTAAAAATGTCCCTAAAGATCCAAAGTGTCTCTTCACTCTATAAGTTAGGAATCTGTCAGTTTGGGGAACTTTATTCTTTATGATCAATGTTGCTTTAGCCTCTCTATAATAAAAATGTAAATAAAAAGTTTTTCTTCCACGATGATTTTTACAAATTTTCTAATTTTATACACTTTTTATGTTTGCCTCCTCCTCCCCCCACCCTGCAACCAGAACAATCCTGCTTTCATAAGAGTTTGTATTTGAGCTCTTATGAAGCTTTTGTTTGAAGAAAGAGTTCCATGGCAACGAAAAGTTTGGACTAGATTGTTGTTGAAGTCACTTCCAGCCAAAGATTGCAAAATTCTATTAAATAATCCCTGTTCTTAGCATTTATGTGGACATGTCTGACTACTGCCCTGAACAGTTGAATGGGACTTGCCCCCACAAGTTTTCTTACCTCATTCTGGATCAATGCTCGTGAGAGGTTTCCATTCCCACTGTTTAAGACACATCTGCCAAAGCCAAGCGGAAGCATTCCTGCTCCCCTTCTTGCTCCTAAGGTGTCATATACGGACTCTCCAATTGTCTTTAGCCTATTGTTCCCATGGTCAAGGGTGGGAGGACTTCTTGAGGGTGCTGGAGCTTCATAAATTTCTGAACTTAGTGACCCAAGTACTTCCCAATGTTTCTTCAAAGAGCCCCTGTTTCATAACACTATGGCTAGGCTAAAGTCCAATAAAAGATCTAGCAGGAACCTCCACACCCCCGTTGAGCAGCTGCCCTGTGTCCTCCAGTTCGTGAGCAGCTTCCATACCATTCATGCCCTTTCTTCCCCTCCAAAGCTTCATTCAAGAGTAGTGAGAAGTCACTATTATCTTTCTCCATGAAATTAAAGTCAAATTAACCCACCATGGATTAGCCAAACTCACATAAGATGCCTGTGTGTCCTTTGAAGCCAGTTCTAAGACATCTGCAAGATGAAGAACCTGCCAATTCTATCACATGTACAAAATAAACAAAAAAAGCAACTATTACAGGATTTAAAAAAAAAAACACTGGAATATTCATAAGGCAATTACAGCAATTTCAAACACACAGATTAAGAAAACATCCCTGTGGCCACATTCACCTGGAATTTTGTGATGAAACAGATGTTGGTGGGTTATGTTAAGTTTGAAATCATTTCATTGGTATACATTTCTTTACGGAATGTGCCATAATGCATTCGATGACATATACATCACAAAACTGGAATACATTTTTAAAAAATTATTTGAAGAGAAACTATGAAATGCGCTCTTTTCCACAAGCTATATTGACCTCAAATTCACCTGTGCTCCTGAAACACATACCTGCTATTTTTTTTGAAGCACAGAAATCTAGCTCACTGAAACACTAAAATAATGTCTTCTTTTTCTGGAACCTCAGAAACTGTGTCTCTTCTGAGCTTCAGGCACCTCCTGTTTTTACTCCCTCCCATCTGCCCCAAGATTTGAAAAATGCCCCATTAATACTTTTGAATCTTGAAACAACAAAGCAAACAAAAGTCCTGCCCATAGTACTGTACTATAGCCCTGCCTCTTCCAGTACTGTAAACACTTGGTTCTATGTCTCCTAAGCCCTCAGGTTTGTCTTTATTAATCTCAAACCCCAGAAATATTTTTCCTTTTCCAAAATTTCTGCCACCCCTTTTGCTTGTTTCTCCAGAATCAGCAAGACCAGTTCTACCTACAGCCCCTAAAGGGCTATATGAAACCACATTTCCTTTTTTCATTTTATTTTATCTTAATAGATTTAGGGGGTACAAATATTTTTTTGTTACATGGATGAATTGTATAGTGATGAAATCTAGGCTTTTAGTGTACTGGTCACCTGAATAGTGTACCTTGTTGAAACTACACTTCTGAAATCTTAAAACCTAACCAGAGGCTGGGCGTGGTGGCTCATGCCTGTAATCCTAGCACTCTGGGAGGCCGAGGCCGGTGGATTGTTTGAGCTCAGGAGTTCGAGACCAGCCTGAGTAAGAGCAAGACCCCGTCTCTGCTAAAAAAATAGAAATAAATTAATTGGATGGCTAAAAATATATAGAAAAATTATCCGGGCATGGTGGCGCATGCCTGTAGTCCCAGCTACTCGGAAGGCTGAGGCAGGAGGATCACTTGAGCCCAGGAGTTTGAGGTTGCTGTGAGCTAGGCTGAGGCCACGGCACTCTAGCCTGGGCAGGCAACAGAGTGAGACTGTGTCTCAAAAAAAAAAAAACCTAACCAGAACTCTTCTAATCCATTATACCATTTGCTAAGTATTTATCATGTTCCAGTCACCATCTGAAGTGCTTTTAATATATTTGCTCATTTAAAACTTAACAGTAGTTCTGTGAGATAAGTATTGTCTCCATCTTACACTTCAAAAAACAGTCTCAGATTAATAACTTGCCCAAGGTCACCCAGCTAGTAAATGGTAAACTGGAATTCAAACCCTGGTCCGTTTGATCTTAAAACCCAGTCCCTTGACTGCCTGTATTCTGCCTGTCTTTCCTGAGCTTGGTGGGATGGCCAAGACTTGACCACTGGACCGTTGAAGTCTGTGATATAGTTTCCCTTGATTTAAGATTCTGAAATGTGGTAAACAGAACAATAGTTCCCCAAAGATTTCCATATCCTAATCCCCAGCATCTGTGACTATGTCATCTTACTTGACAAAAAGAGAGTTTGCAAATGCGAAGTTAAGGATGTTGAGATGGGGAGATTTTTCTAGATTATCTGGGTGGGCCCAATGGAATCACAAAGGTCCTTATAAGATGGAAGGGGAAAGTAGGAGGGTAAGAGAGGGAAATGTGAGGATGGAAGCAGAGGTCAGAAAGATCTGAAGATGCTACTGTTCGTGTTGAAGATGAGAAAGGGGCCATGGGTCAGGGAATGAAGGTGTCCTTTGGAAGCTGGGAAAGGCAAGGAAACAAATTTTCCTCTAGAGCCTCCAGGAGAAACGTGGCCCTGCCAATGCCTTAATTTTAGTACTTCTGACCTTCAGAACTGTAAGATAATAAATTTGTGTTGTTTTAGCCACTACATTTGTGGTACATTAAAGCTTAGGAACCTTGGATACTGTGATAGATTAAACATGGCCATACATTCTTTGCAGCTGCTCCCAGAGATTGGTGGAAACTATTTTTTCAGTTCTTGAATCTGACTAGCCATGTCACCTGCTTTGACCAATAAAATGTGACAGAATTAATCTCCTGTGATTTTGGAGCTTAGGCCTCAGGAGACCTCACAGCTTCCGCTCTCATGCTTTTAGATGCTGCCACCTTGTGGACAAGTCTGAGCTAGATATCTGAAGTCCAGCCAACGCCAACGTCCAGATGAGTGAAAGAGGCCACCCAGCTGGGTTGAGCTGCCAAATTAACAGCCCCTCTAGAATTGGGAGCAAATAAAATGATTGTTTTAAGCCACTAAACTTTGGGGTACAGTAATAGATAATGATATATACAGGTTCTTTTGAAAAATACCAATTCCTGCCTACTTTCCATCCCACCAGATATAATGATTAAAAATTTCTTGGTAAGGAACTTTGCCAATTTTTTTGTCGTGGCTGTTGTTTATCAGTCAGGTTTAGAAATCATTAGTGGAGACCTTGGAGGCCAAGTCCTACTGGATCAACTGGACCTCGGAAACGCATTTCACCTGCTCTATTTATTGGAACTGGGCCAAGGAACTAGTTCTCTCTTGATCACCTAGTATATAGGTTAGGACTTTTTCTATTGCAAATATCAAAAAGTCCAACTGAACTGCTGAAAGAAAATGTATCATATACATTTTTACAGTTTTTTTTTTAGCAGTAGGGCTAAAGTTAGGTATGATGTGTGCCCGTTTTCCGTTTCTTTGCTCTGTATTCCAACTTGCTGGCTTCATTCTCAGGCTTCTTTTTTGCAAGCAAGATGACCACTAGCAGTTCTGGGTTCAACTCAGTAGAAAAGTTCTCTCAGTCACCCCCAAATTATCACTGTACTTCCTTGGCTTTGACTGGGTCCATTCTTAGACCAAATCTGTGGCCAGGAAAATGCAATGTTCTGATTGGTCAGGCCTGAGCCTCCTAGGACCCAGCAGCAGTGTCACCTGGAGTACATTGGACAAGAGTACAACGTACTCTTGAGAGTTAGGGAGACAGTGATTCTCCTGCTTCGGCCTCCCACAGTACTGGGTTTACAAGCATGAGCCAACTCTAACGAGTGTCTTTCATCAGCAAGGCCCTTTGCTAGGTGCACAGAAGGATCTAAATCTTCATCCACATCCCTCCCTCCGATTCCCACAGAGTCCCCACCTTTTTCTTGCCCCTCTTTGTTCCCCACTAATGAAGAATCAGAATCGTGTTCTCAGCTCGCAGTTACTATATTTATACCTTTTATGGGAACTTCATGGTATCTATCCACTTTTCCTAAATAGTCCTCTCCTTTTCTGGCTCTACCTGCCTTCTTTTGGCTGGACCCCACAAGCTTAGCATATTCCCACATATGACTATACAGGGATGTTGCCAGAAAAAATACAGAATGCCCAGTTGAATTTGAATTTCAGATAAATAATGCTTAATTTTAAGTATAAGTATGGGCTGGGTGCAGTGGCTCATGCTCATAATCCTAGCACTTTGGGAGGCTAAGGCAGGAGGATTGCTTGAAGCCAGGAGTATGAGACCAGCCAGAGCAAGAGCGAGACCCTATCTGTACAAAAAATAGAAAAATTAGCCAGACATGGCAGTGTGTGACTGTGGTCCCAGCTACTTGGGAGGATGAGGCAAGAGGAATGCTGGAGCCCAGGAGTTTGAGGCTGCAGTGAGCTATGATACCATTGCACTCCAGCCTGGGAGACGGAGCAAGACCTTGTCTCAACAAAACAAAACAAAGCAAAAATGGGCAATAACCCCTGGACAATAGAGATGAAAAAAATTTTTTTTAATTAAAAAAATTAAAAATGGGCAAAGGGTCTGAATAGGCATTTCTCCAAAGAATATATACAAATGGACAATAAGCACATGAAAAGATGCTCAACATCATTGGCCATCAGGGAAATGCAAATCAAAACCAGTATGAGATAACACTTCACATCCACTAAGATAGTTATCAGAAAAATGCCAGACAATAAAAAGCGTTGGCAAAATTGCGGAGCAATTCAATCTCTTATTCACTGTTGATGGGAGTGTAAATGGTGAAGCAACCTGGGAAAATGTCTGGCAGTTTCTCAAAAGGTTAAACATAGAGTTACTATATGACCCAACAACTCCACTCCTAAGTATATACCCCAAAGAAATGAAAACATGTGTCCACAGAAAAACTTGTACATGAATGTTCATAGCAGTATCACTTGTAGCCAAAAAGTGGAAACAAATCAAATGTCTATCTACTGACTAACGGATAAACAAAATGTCATGTATACATACAATGGAATATTCTTTGGCAATAAAAAGAAATGAAATATCGATACATGCTCCATACAAGGTTCAACATGGATGAACCTTGAAAATATTGTGCTAAATGAAAGAAGCAATCATAAAAGTCCACATATTGTATACTTCCATTTATATGAAATGGCCAGAAAAGGCAAATCTATAGGAACAGAAAGTATAGATCAGTGGTTGTCTAGGACTGAGGGGCTGGGGAAGAATGGGGAGTGACTGCCAGCAGGTTCAGGATTTCTTTTGGGGGGTGATGAAAATATTCTAATTTAGTAGGGGCCAGGACCCCCGATGTTTAAATCTTTGCGTGTGACGTCATATCTATGACATATGGTGTACCACAGTTTCCTCGGCTTGAAATTTCTAGTATTCCCCTGAGTAACTTTCCTCGGCTCCCTGGACAGAGGCTTCTTCAGTAGTTGTGCTGCAACAGACTCCAAGGATATCATAGACCCCAAGTGTGGCCAAATACGGGCTCAAGGGGACAGAGGTCTGTGGGCGCTGTCCTCTTCTGGGCTCCTCACAGGGAACACTAATTTCTCTTTCCTGCCTGGGTGACCGTCTGGAGCAAATCTTGGGACAACAGGAGATTCCTTGTTACTGAACTATCTAAATTAAAAATCAGGGAGGAAAAAAATCTTAGAGAAAATTCTCACTGATGCCCCCAGCTTACAGTACAATGTAAAGATCTTAATTTAAAAAGCCCTTAAGAAAAGCAGTCAAGAGAACTGCAAGAATAGTAAAACATGAGTACCATCAATTTTGCGGAATTGAACCAAACTGAACGGATGGGAGCTGGCCGCGCCGCTCAAGGCAGTACCTAAAGCAGACGGAACGGAAGGAAATCATCCGACTCGCGTAGGCGCAGTCGGGTCACTACAGACGTGCACCCCGAGCTGCTCGCGCAGGCGCACAGTCGTGCGAGAGCGAGGCCGACGGACGGGGAAGAAGTTTCCCAGGAGCCCCGTTCCGCCCTGCTTCAGTTCCCGTCACCGCCACTAGGGGCGGCCGCGGCCTCCGCAGTGGCAACAGCCAGGAAGCTGAGCGGCCCGGGTTTCCAGCCGGGCCGTTTTCTCCGTCGGGCCGCAGCATGGCTGCCTCCAGGGCTGCGGGCCGGGCAGCTGCTGCACTCTGGCTTTCCTGACATCCCCTGGCTTCTGTGCTTTTCTTGCCTTCCCCGGGCCACCCCAGCAGACATGTTTGCCAAGGCCTTTCGGGTCAAGTCCAACACGGCCATCAAGGGGTCGGACAGGTGAGGGAGGGAAGGGGCCTGCTCTGCCTGCCAGGACACCCAGGCATCTGTCGGGCCAGGCTGGAATTGAGTCTTAGCTGGGCTTGATGAGCCAACCTGGGGCGGAGGCCGAGGGGTACAGCCAGAGAAGGAACCTAAGAGTGGAGGGGGGGCTAGACAAATTTTAAGGGTGAGGATGGAGAGGGGGCCTGATTTATCTCCCAGGCTGTCTTTTGGATATTCTAGTGAGTTTAAAAGAAAACATAATTCATTCAGCGTTTCCTGACTGCAGACTGAGGTGTTGTGGAGGCTGCTAAAAAATGAAGGAAAACAGGGTCCCTCCCCTCCAAAGAGCTTAGAGCCCCTTGGGAGAGATCAGACGGGTTACCCAGAATTAAAAGTATACAGGAAAAAATGTCTATTGATTACTCCTGGCAGGGGAGACAGCTGGAAGCTGAGGTGGAAGGGAATAAGGCGTCTGTGGTAAGGAGAACTGTATCTGTGCAGATAAGACCTTGGGAATTCTGGAACTAGTGTTCTGTAATTGTCATTCTTGGTGTTATGGTATAGCTATTTAATCATAAGCTGACAGAATTGCCAAGCATATATGAGAAAGGAGTGGGTCTGAGGGCTAGGTATGAAGTCACGAAGGCAGGGCTGAGTTTTCTATGGCAGGAAAACTTGGGTTGCTCTCTGAGCCTCAGTTTTCCCATCCACAAAATGGAAAGACATGTCTCAGGATCGTGTGTCACTAGATAAGACACTGGATGAGAAAGGGAATAAGAAGTTCTGGAAGAGTGTGTGAGAATAGGGCATCATAAACCAGACAGTCTTTCCTTGGCCCTCATGATTTTATAGTGAGTCCTTCTGAGTTCTTGAAATTGACTAAAGTCCGTCCACGCAGCATTCATGGTGTTGGTGTGCTTTCTGCAGGAGAAAGCTTCGGGCTGATGTGGCAGCTGCTTTCCCCACCCTTGGAACTGATCAGGTCTCTGAGTTAGTACCTGGAAAGGAGGAACTCAACATTGTGAAGTTGTATGCTCACAGAGGGGATGCAGTGACTGTGTACGCGAGTGGTGGTAACCCCATCCTATTTGAACTGGAGAAAAATCTGTATCCGACAGGTATGGCAACAGGATGGAGATGGCCATTACTGTAATCCTTGCCTAATATCTGCTTCTCTCTTTTTCTTCCATTAACTTTCCTCCAAACAAACACAAAATTTCTCAACACCATTCCTAAGGATCTTTGTAGACCTAGTGTTCCTGGATTTGGATCTTTCAAAACCAAAAATGGCTATAGGAGAGAGAAAAAAGGGGCTAACACAGAAAGAGAGGGTAGTTGCAAAGGGGAGTTCTGAGATGAAGGAACAATGGCTGAGGAGTTTAAAGTGGGCTAACTAGGGATAGTTAGAGCAGAAGTCTTGAAAAGGATGGAATTTCGGAGCATGTAAAAAATGTTTCTGAAAATGATTTGCAGCAGGATTTTCCTAAAATACTAAAGAGAGATACTGTGATAGAAAAGAAGCTGGTTTAATTAAGCTACATACCCAGCTGTCTTAGTGATGCGCTTCAATCGGATGTCTCACAGGGATTCATTTAGGCTCTGACGGGCTCTCTAGGATTCTTTGCTTTCTCTTTGTCATAAATCTCAGGGACTCAGTCTCCTTTTCTCATTTTCATAGCTATTGACACCTACTTTGTCACTTGGGGCTTTTTGTCCTCCAGGGTTGGCTGCAACAGTGCAATGTTGTCTTCTTAGGCCACTCCTGCCCCTACCCCCACGTCCCTGCTATACCTGAAGACAAACAGACCTTTTTTGAGCTGTTTTATTGCTAATCACTGTGAAACAGAGGGAATAAAAATGATAAACATGGGAAAGTTTCAAAATTTCTTACAGGCTGGCTTGCCGTTCTTAGGTTACTTGCTTCTGAATCCATAATTGGAAGCCTCATTGTTTCTGTGCCCCTACTTTTATCCACTGTGGCCATTTTCTGCTACTGTCATCCAGGTGCCTCCAAGTCTCAAGTGACACTTGGTTTCTTAGGTCTTTGCCTTCCTCAAGAACGAAACCTCTTTGGGCACCTCTCACAACCTTCTCTCTAGCTTCGAGTTGAGTTTCTTTTCTGTACTCTAATTAAAGTGACTGTAATGTGAAGCTTTTTCAATTCCCCAGGGGATCGACTTTTTGGTAGTAAGTGTTTTCTGGGTCTCTTTTTTGTACAGTGTACACGCTGTGGTCCTATCCTGATCTCCTACCAACCTTCACAACATGGCCTCTGGTACTCGAAAAGCTGGTCGGAGGAGCAGGTAAGAGGATTTTCCTATGTTCTGGCTATTGGCTGAAATCTACTTAGTACGGACCTATTGATTTAATACATTTACCCGTTTCTTGTGTTCATATGGTTGAAAAATGGAATTGCTTCCACTCCATGTGTTACATCTCTCACCTGGCTGGCTCCACAAGCTCTCTGAGCCTCTCTGACCCTGTTGTAGGGCTTAAATAAGTGATATAAAAGTACCTTTTGAACTGCCCTATACTATACTTTAAGTCAATAAGCTGAATTTAGGAAATCAGGACAAGATAGATCTTGGTATAGGACACTCAGTCCGGTCCTTCTGTTTGACTTCTAGCCACCCCTCCGCCCCCCCACAAAGGGAGAAGGTCTCATACTGAAGTTGCCATTTTTCACTTTTCTTGTGAATAACTTAAGTTGCCATTTTTCACTTTTCTTGTGAATAACATACATATTTCTATGTCAGATGAGTGAATAAATGATGAAATAAAACATGGGATTTGATGAAGGCAGAATGTAGGTTGTGATACTTTTGTTTTGTTTGCTGCAGATTTGATGCTGCCTGGACTAGTTGTGCCCCCTGCTGGTCTGCCGCAGGTACAGAAAGGGGACCTCTGTGCCATTGCCTTGGTGGGGAACAGGTACTGTGCCAGGCAGCTGTGCCTTTTCAGGGGGGAGAAACTTAGGTAAAAGAGGGTTGAAGGGGACTGACAACTTCCAAAGCATGTGGACAGAAGATTGAAAGAAAAAATAGGTTCTTCTGGCTAGGTGTGTTGGTTCATACCTGTAATTCCAGCACTTTGGGAGGCTAAGGGGGGAGGATTGCTAGAGGCCAGGAGTTTGAGACTAGCCTGGGCAACATAGTGAGACCCCATCTCTACAAAAAATTTAAAAAATTAGCTGGCATGGTGGCATGTGCCTGTGTTCTCAGCTGCTCAGGAGATTAAGGCAGGAGGATCCCTTGAGTCTAGGAGTTGGAGGCTACAGTGAGCTATGATTGTGCCACTGCACTCTAGCCTGGGTGACAGAGTAAGACCCTGTCTCAAAAAAAAAAAGGTTCTTTTGAAAGAAGCAGAA
>NW_012137747.1:70364-102228 GCF_000956105.1 Propithecus coquereli | reverse complement strand
TGACATCTCATTATTCTAATGTTTGCTTCTTTGAGAGAGAAGGAGAGAGAGACTGTAGGCATAAGAGGGGTCAGTGTTTAAAGGTCTTATTTTTGCTACTCATATTCTTCTCTTTTCCTTGAACCTTTTGGAACCAAGCACATAGAATCTTTTCTTGTTTCCCTGTAACAGTATAGTTGGAAAGAATGGTGGCATCATTATTTTTCTCCCAATATTCTATCAAAGATAGGAGGAAACTACATAAATGGATATTTGGCTTATTCAATTTAGCCTTTGGAGCATAGCTGGGGATGGTTTGTAGCAGGAGTAAGTTTACAAGGGGCAGGAGGTTGTTAAAAACACAAGTCATGTTCAAGATTGGAGTTCTCAAGCCATTGACCTTTTTAGGGGTGAAAGGAAAAAACCTTCTCTTAAGAAATGGGAAAGAAGCCAGATTCAAGTTGCTGTGGCAAGACCTGACCTCCATAGGTATAGTAAATGGAGCCCCCAGGTTTAGTAAAAAAAAAGTTGGTTTTTTTTTTTACTACACTTGGGAACTCTGCCATTGAATCTCCCTTGAACCCAGGCTACCTTGCCAGTCCTGTGTATCCTCCACTGTTACCCAGCTGGTCACCTATCCCACAGGCAATATATGATCAATGCTTGAGTAACTCTGGGATGACAGAGATTTCTCATTTGGGCTTTGGGAGTTTTTGTAGTTACTATAAATGTGGTTGTTTTTGATATCCTGGAAGTACCCAGCTCTTAGATATGTAGTTACACAGAGCAAGTGCTGTCATGAGGAGCCAGCTCAGAAGGAACCTCTCTGGCTGTCTCCACTATTGTCTCTTCTCTCTTCCCTACGGCATCCTCAACCTCGTTAATGGCGTGTGAATTGCTTCCCCTCTGAACTTCCTTATAGGATGGCTATGACCTCTTTAAGGTAGAGGAGATAATTTCTATTTTTAAAATTAAAGAACGGGAACTATAAATACCCTTCCAAGTCCTGCCTGGGTTTAATTCATAATAGGAATAAAACAAAGGTAGTGATAACCTCAGCAGAAGAGTTACTTACACAGAAGGGTAATGTTTGGTTAAAGGATTTTTGAAAGTAATACTTACAGGTAATCTGAGGAAAACTGAGACTGGACTGAGTTTAGTTTTACGATACAAGCGGATGTTCACGTTGGTAACTGTGGTGCTTGTACCACGCGTGTGGAAAGATGGCCCTCACGTGTGCCCTCCTGGTAGACTTTCTCTGACCCCGGTCTCTGGCTTCCTTCTTAGAGCCCCCGTAGCAATCGGAGTTGCTGCCATGTCCACAGCCGAGATGCTGACTTCAGGCCTGAAGGGAAGGGGCTTCTCTGTGCTCCACACTTACCAGGACCATCTGTGGTGGGTACAGTGTTTCTCCTGTTGATGGGTGGAGAGAGCACAGGGCCCGAGATTCAGAAATGAGAGTGTTGGTCCCAGCCACATCCTTAGGCAAGTTGCTGACCCCAGACTTTCATTTCCTTGCCAAATATGGAGAAAAGAATTTTTTTTTCCTGTCTGGACAAGAAAGTAGACAGAACATTGATTATTTTGGGGGTGAATTACAGAATCCTAGACCTGAAAGAAGGCCTTAGGGATTGTCTACTCTGCCCCTGAGTATGGTGATATTCAATTTTTCATAGCTCTGGTCAGTCTGGCCTTTTCTACCACGCACACTTTAGGCATCCTCTGGCCCCGTGGTGAGGACTTCTGAATCCAGATCAAAGCAGATACACCCTCAGGCAGCAGGGTGATAACTGATTACTTTATGTTATTCAAATTTCACATTTCAGACTCCTCCTCATTATGGAAGTAACACTTTCTGACCGTAACAGTTGCTTTCTTGAGCCAGATACCAGTTTATTTCCAGTTATTTTCTTGTCATTTTACCAAAACAATAAACAGTGCTTTCCTCAAAAGCCAAGCACCTGCTCTTTTAGCCAAGCGTTGTAACCTAGATAGCGCCATCCTTATATTTTCTAGCCCAGTCTCGGAGTGATTCATTTGACGACTATTGTCCAAGCACTACTTCATTAGCCTATTTTTTTAGCAGATATTCGAGGGCTGATGGCTGATGTTCCTCTAGCACCTTGTTGTTTGTCAGTCCAGACAACAGCAATCATGGTCGTGTTGTCTAAGATGTTTTGTCACCAGCTGCCCCAGTTCCATCCCCCACCCCTTAAAAATGTGTATGGTATTTACCTGATCAGAGTAGCCTAACCGTACACTTTGGCCTTACCATTAAAAATACTAATGAGCCTTGCTACAGCTATTAGTTAAAACGTAGTTTGATCTACATGTTTGTGGCTAAGATAAAGCTTTTTACCTCTTTGCATGCTCTGCTGTGTGGCATCGCTTTTTTTCCTGTCTTCCTAAGGCCTAGTGGCATAAAACCATGGTGATCTGTACTCCGCAAGTTAGATTGCATTGTACTTAACACAGAAGCCACTGATTTTGCAGTCCTGGGGCCGTCCGGGCATTTGTGTTTTATTCCATGCACAAGAGCCCTGGGTTTGTCTTTCACCAAACTGGTGCTACAGATGCATTTGTGATCTTAATGTTATTTAATTCAAAATGGTTTTGTTATTAACTCATATGAAGGGAACATTTTTGGGGGCTTACCTTAAGCTACTTTTTCTTTAATCTTTCTCTGTCTTGGAATGCCTATGATTATTTTTTTAATGAGGAGGCAAGACTTACTGTCCCCATTTCAGAAATGAGGAAACTGAGACATAGAATTTTCTAGGCCCAGAACTGAGAATAGGATTGAGGTGAGAGCACAGGCTCTCTATTCTTCCCTGGACATTCCTGCCTGACTCTGAGCTCGCTGCTGACTCTTCCCTGACCAGGGTTGGAGAGGGTGGTGGCTGCTGCTTGCTGTTTCTGACATGAGACTTTTCCAGGCGATCTGGAGACAAGTCCTCTCCACCTTCCATTGCTCCGCTGGCCCTGGATCCCGCAGATCTCAGTGAAGAGAAGGGATCTGTCCAGGTGAACCCCATCCTGCAGGGAGACATGGGGCGCCTGACTCTGGAGGGAGAGGAGGAGGAGAATGGGGAGCTTCACCAGGCGAGTGGGGAGAAGTCCCTCTCAGAAGCCTCAGAAGACACCAGCACTGGGGACCTGAACCAGGACTCCACAGACAGCAAAACCCTTCAAGGTAGAACTCTGGGAGTAGAAGGGCCCATCTCCCCTCCTGTCAATTTGGGAGCTGAATGTGCTCTACCCCACTTCTGACTAGAATGGCACCGAAGCTCGAGGAGAGCAGGGAAAAGTCCTTATTTCCGTGAGGGGGGTGCAGCAGCTCTTTGACGTCTTGGAGTCCTTTCCACGTTTGTCATGTCTCCCCGGGTGCCAGTCTGCCCTGGCATTTGGACTGTTCCCAGCTACAGAGCCCTCTGGGGTTTCTTCTGGCTCTAACTTGTCTGGGCGAATGCCCCTGGCTTGGTGGGACTTAGTGGCTTGACTCCTTCTCTGGGGTCAACTCTCTTCAAAGGCTCAGTGCTCAAAAGAGTGTGGGAGCTGTGGTACCTGGGAATAGGTTCCTTTTCAGGGCCAAGGGGCTAAGGTGGGGATAGAGCTGGGGAGGTCGTTTTCTTCCACTGCACCAGGCGTTCTGTATTCCTCAGGAAGGATGTGGTTCTTGTCTTTTCCTTGCAGAGCAAATGGATGAATTATTACAGCGATGTTTCTTGCATGCTTTGAAGTGCCGAGTCAAAAAGGCTGACCTCCCTTTACTCACCAGCACTTTCCTTGGCAGCCACATGTTCTCCTGCTGGTATGGAAGGCGAAAGGCCAGGGATTGGGTCCCACTCCTGTTTCTTGGCAGTAGGATAGGACAGGGCTGATAGGAGGCTGGTTGAGGGACGTGCTATAGAAAGAGAGGAGTAGGGGTTGGTCTGGCAACTTAATTAGGCCCTGGGTTTTAAACACTTAAATTTTAGCTAGTGGAAGGATGTTGAGGAAATGGAAGGTTCAAAGTGTCAAGGTTCTCTGAGCACTGCCTCTGCTGTGGTGGTTCCAGGCTGTCTCTGACCGATCGGGCAGCATGTCTGGTACAGGAGGTGTCCCAGGGGCAGCCTCTTTGTCAGGAGGCTTCTTTGGGAATGTTCAACCCCCTCGCACTCCTGAAAAGTAGGTGGGCCAGATTAGGTTTTATCAGGAGGAAGAATCGGTGTGAACCCCCAGCCCACTGAGAACACGAGGCACCAGGGAGGCGGTGTTACACGTGGATGGAATCTGGACTTTGAAGATAGACCCCTCTGGGCTAAACTTGTGGCTCCCGGGGCTGTCTGAGCCAGGCAGATCTCAACTAGTTACTGGGCTTCTCTGAGCCCTGATCGCCAGTAATCGCAGGGTTGCTGTGAAGATGAATAGCCTGACATATAACAAGCACTTGATAGATACTGTCATGTCAGGAGGTTTGCTTATTGATTTTTACCTTGAGATTGAACACCTTTCTTTTTGAGAATCTTGCTCTAATTTTTAAAATAGTAGTTTCTAATGTAATCTCTTCCTGTTTACACATGGGCTTCTTTGAGGCATTCTGTGACAAGTCCGGTAGGATACTTGGTAATTTGTCCTGACCTGGCTGGGTTGCAAGTAGCTAGGCAAAGGGGTTCTGGAATATTCTCTAGGATAGAGTTTCTTAAACCGGGGTGGGTGTAGAGGGGCTCCCTAAGAATCCCACTGCTCTTGCATGTCACATTTTGAGAGAAGATGTGAGTTCTGGGGAGAGGAAAAGATTTACAGTTTTTGTCAGGCATCTGCCTCTCAAAACTAATTGCTCTAGGGCAGGGGTCGGCAAACTTTTTCTGTAAAGGCCCAGTAGTAAATATTCTCAGTTTTGCAGGCCATATCATCTCTGTTGCAACTATTCAACTTTGCTGTCGTGGCACTAATGTGACCACATAGACAGTGGATAAGTGATGCATGTGGCTGAATTTGTCCCTAGAATTTTATTTGCTGAACCCTACTCTAGGCCTGGCTGTCTACAGTGTCAGCTTGGTGTTGGAAAGGTTCACCTTGAGGTGGAACTTTTGAGGCCACTGAAGGTTGTCTGGTCTGAGAGGAATCTAAAGCTATATCCAGTACAGTAGCCACCAGCACATGCAGCTATTTTAAATTTAAATTAATTAAAGGTAAATAAAATTTAAAATGCAGTTCCTTGGTCACATTAGTCTCATTTCAGGTGCTTAATAGCCACATGTGGTTAGTGGCTACCACATTAGACAGCGTAGATAGAAAACATTGTATCTTCATGGAAAGTTCTGTCGGACAGCACTGACTTAGGCCCATAGTCTGCTTCCCTCTCTCTTCCCACCATTGGGCAGAGAGTTCCGGAACAGCAGCCTCTCTCTGAACGTGGGAGAGGCAGGGTGAGGAAAGAGGCCCTCCTCTCAGTGTCAGGCAGGTCCCACACAACTGCTTGTTAGCTTAACTTGCCTTTTCCATCTGCCATCAGCCCTGAAGGACGACAACTGGACATAAAGAAGTCAAGCTACAGAAAGGTAAGCAGACACCTTCTCTGCATCCCACACACAGAGTTGTGTAGGGGCACATGTGACATGAGCCAGAGGGACACTGGGGAAGCCCTGTCTAGAGGGCTCAAACTAAAGAATTAAGTGTTTTGATTCCAGGTATAAGGGGGAAGAAAGAAACTCTTCCTGAGTCGCAGCTGTTGGTGGCACCCACTCCCCTTTCCCCTTTGACCCCTTTACGTCTGGTTAGAGTTCTGAGAGTCTTCACCAGTTAGTCTCTAGCAGCTTCTTGCTACCTGACCCACAGGGTGGGGGCCTTGCAGTTCCTAGTTTGATGAGGCCAGGGACTGTCCCATATCCCTGCACAGTTCCTGCCTGGCTTGGTCTGGCATATCGTAGGTACGCAGTATGTGTGTGGAATCAATGAAGTCCCCTACCACTAGCCCTCTCTCCCTTAGCTCTCTAAGTTCCTGCAGCAAATGCAGCAGGAGCAGATTATACAGGTGAAGGAGCTGAGCAAAGGGGTGGAGAGCATTGTGGCTGTGGACTGGAAACACCCGAGGTGAGTGCAGGGGGCCTGGTCACTAGAGCCCAGCTCACCCCAGGGCGCCTGGGCCACGGACTGGGGATTGCAAGACACTAGTATAAAATGTGTTCTTTTCTTTCCTTCTGCTGGGTTTTAGGATCACATCTTTCGTCATGCCCGAGCCCTCCCCGACCTCCCAGACTATCCAGGAGGGTAGCAGGGAACAGCCCTATCACCCTCCAGATATAAAATCCCTCTACTGTGTCCCAGCCAGCATGACCCTGCTCTTCCAGGAGTCTGGCCACAAGTGAGTTTTTGGAGAGCAGCCCTTCTCTGCCTGCTTGGTGTTCTGGCCTGCAGTTCTCTCAACCTAAGTAGTGTCTTCTGTGACTGGCAAAACCTGCTCTGCCACGTTCTCCCTTTCTCCCAAATCCAGCTTCAAACCTCTTCCCCCGGGAAGTTTCTCTGGACCAAGTGATCGAGAGAGTAGGTCTCTCCCTTTTCTACCTGTGATTATTCTTCACACAGTCATGCTCACCTCGGTCAGGAAAAGGGAAGAAAATAGAGGCAAAAGCTGAGGAGAGCTTCCTGCTCAGCCCGGAGCGAGGCTGAGGATGTGCAGTTTGTCTGCTGGCGCAGCGTGAACTAACCCCCTGGTCACCCCTCACCTAGGAAGGGAAGCGTGCTGGAGGGCGGTGAGGTCCGAACCGTCGTCATTAGCTACGCCAAGAAGAATGACCTGGTGGATGCGGACAACAAAAAGTGAGTGGACGAGGAGAGAACTAGCTCTGTCTTAGTGGGTGTTCATCGTTAGCAGACGTGGACATGGCGGGGCGGGATGTCTGGAACCGGGTATGGAAAATCACAGCATCTCAGAAGTAATCAAGACCATTGGTTTCCAAACCATGGGCTGTGGACACCCAGCGTGAGTGTCTGGGCTGTTCGGATCTGTGTATGCCGTCAGCACTGATGTAGACTGAGGAGTTATCTCACTTACCGTCACCCGTGATCTTCAAGGGACTATTGCATTTTTAAATGCAAACTTGAAAAAAAAGTTTACTGAAGTCATCATGGCTTTTTGGTGTTATTTTCTTTTTTTTAATTGATACATAATATTTGTGCATATTTATGGGGTACATGTGATATTTTGTTAGACGTATAAAATGTGTAACGATCAAGTTAGGGTATTTTGGGTATCCATCACCTCTAGTATTTGCCATTTCTGTGTGTTGGGAATATTTCAAGTCCTCTCTTTTAGCTATTTTGAAATATGCCATACATTGTTGTTAACTATAGTCACCCTACTCTGCTATTGAACAGAACTGATTCCTTCTATCTAATTGTACTTTTGCACCCATTATGGTATTATTTTCTTAATAAGTGGATACCGGTGGTAAACTACCAAATGAAGAGAGTTCGATTGATTATTTTTACTTTAAAAAGACATCATCATCATCAAAAAGTTGGGGCCTACCAGCCTAATTTAATGCCCTCATTTTCAAGATCCCCATTTCCTGTCTTTCACCCCTGCTAGCAGCTGGGAAACTAAGCCCAGAAAGCTGCAGTCACATGGTTAGTTAGCAGAGCTAAACAAAGAATTCTGGTCTTCAGATTTCTCCTATCCCACTTTCCCTTCCACCACCCGCTTCTCCTCCTAGGAAAGCACATTTGTACCTCCCATCCACAGGGTATGTTGCCTGGTGGACTGTGGTCCCATAATCATATCCTAGATGACCAGAAGGACATACAAGAGATGAATCCTGAGTTGGCCCTTGGGTCTGGGATTTCTTTATTGCCTCTTCTTTCCCTTCAGTCTTGTAAAGTTGGATCCCATCCTATGCGACTGCCTCTTAGAGAAAAATGAACAGCACACAGTCACGAAGCTTCCGTGGGACAGTCTCCTGACCAGGTAACAGGCATTAGCAGTCCCTCTCAAGTTTTCTGTCCCCTGCCCTTATATCTGTCACACTGAACTTTAATAATGTCACTATCTTAGTCTCTGACTTTCTTTCTGTAATTCATACCACGCCAGTCTACATAAACAAGGCTTGAGTAATTCTGATGTGGAGTCTCTAGAACAATTTGAGCCAACACAATATAGGAGAACTTGAGAGGAAGAAAGAAAAGGAATATTAATTAAAAATAAGAATGCCAATAAGATTTAGAAGCAAAGGAAGTTTGGGGGGAATTGTCTTAAAAAGTCTTCAAAGGAAAGGTTCTTAATACTCCTTCTTTTCCACAGAGCCATAACTGAAAATAGTTTAATCAGGATTCAGCAGAGTGCTGCCCATTGTCTGCCACCTGTTTTTTTTTTTTTTTTTTTTGAGACAGAGTCTCACTGTGTTGCCTGGGCTAGAGTGCCGTGGCGTCATCCTAGCTCACAGCAACCTCAAACTCCTGGGCTCAAGCGATCCTCCTGCCTCAGCCTCCCGAATAGCTGGGACTACAGGCATGCGCCACCATGCCCAGCTAATTTTTTCTATATATTTTTAGTTGTCCAATTAATTTCTTTCTAATTTTAGTAGAGACGGGGTCTCGCTCTTGCTCAGGCTGGTCTCGAACTCCTGAGCTCTAACAATCCGCCCGCCTCAGCCTCCCAGAGTGCTAGGATTACAGGCGTGAGCCACCGCGCCTGGCCTGCCACCTGTTTTTGTAAATAAAGTTTTATTGGAACGCAGCCATATCCATTTATGTGTTGTCTGTGGGCTGCTTTTGTGCTATCATGGCAGAATTGAGTAGTTGGAACAGAGACCAGATGGCCCACAAAACCTAAAATATTTACTGTCTAGCCCTTTACAGAAAAAGTTTGTCAGTCCTATTATATGTAATAGCAAGAGAAAATTTGGTTAGATAAAAGGTAGAAATTCCTCGTGGTAAAGGTATTCTGTAAAACATGTCAGAAATGTGAAGCAACACTTGCAGGCAACAGGCTGGACAGGTACCTTCTTAAGACAGGTGGTAACCTCCACAAAGCGAACTGGGCAGGTTCTCAGGCAGCCAGGCCAGTGGACAGCTTCCAGGGGCTCAAGTCCTTTCCAGAATCAATGGGTCTCAACCTTGGCTGCACTTAAAAAGTATGTCTGGTCAGGGATACTGATGTAATTGGTCTGGGGTGCAGCTCCCCAGGTGATGTGAATGATTCTAATGTACAGCCAAGGTTTCAAACCCCTGCCCTGCAAGATCGACTTACACCCAACCGCCTGCTGGTAGTGGAGTATGAGGAAATGGTTTCTGTTGGCTTTATCAGTGCACAACTCATAACTGCCATTTCAGATGTTTGGAAAAATTACAGCCTGCCTATCAAGTGACCTTTCCCGGACAAGAGCCCATTGTGAAGAAAGGGAAAATCTGTCCAATTGACATCACCCTAGCACAGAGAGCTTCTAATAAAAAGGTAATTTTAAAAACATTCAATATGTTTGAGGATGGTGATTTAATGTCCTTGCCAAGTTCTGGTCTCCCTATTATGATCGGAGGTTTTTAGGTTGTCCTCAAATACCTCAAAGGTTGTTTATGAAACACCCGTGTTCGTGTGCCTGGGCTGGGCTCTGTACAAAACGGGTAAAGCTGACCCCCTCACTCGCTGCCCTCTAGGATTTTGTGCTTGGAAACTTGCTAGAGCCTGGTTCCTAAAGTAAACAGGATTGTATTTTTATTTTTTTCTTGGAACTAAGTTATGGGCTTTCAGCTCTTATACATCCTTTTAACTCTTGGGCCTTACTCAATGAAAATAACTTGTAAAAGACTGCTAAAAGAACTGAGTGTTTAGCTTGACAACACAAAGTTATAGGGAACCAATTATATCTGTCCTCAAATATGTGAAAAGCTGTCCTCTGGAAAAGTAGTGCAGAAATAGGATCCTTGGTAATCCCAAGAAGACAGACTTGAGTTCAAAATAAGGAACTTTCTAGTACTGTGTGGTTATGAGCATGGTCTTTGGAATTAGACCTGGGTTCAAATGCGGCCTTTGCCTCACTCCTTGACCTCGAGCATGCTACTTAATCTCTCTTTATCTGAGCTTCATTATATGAGAAATGGGCCTAATATCTACCTTGAGGGTCAAATGAATGAACATATATGGGTGAAGCACTTAGAATAGTACTTGGCATATCAGCATTCAATAAATGAGAAACAGTAATGATAAATTTAATAATAATTAGCAATAACCACTATTTATTGAATGTTTAATTATGTACCACTGTACTAAGCAATTTTTATATACATTAATTTATTTAAACACTAATTCTCTATTAGTAATATAATAATTAGAATTGTCCAAAATTGAAATTGGTGTTTTGCAGTACACTTCTTTGGCATAAAAAAAGAAAAAAATTGGTGTTTCATGAAATAGTTATTTTCTGGAGGTCTGCAAGCAAAGATCAGGGGACCACTTTCAAGCAGAAGATGTAATCGTGGGTTCGTGTACCAGCGGGTTGGAATAGAGGTGACCTCTAAAGTCTTGCTGATTCTCAGATTCTCTGGGTCTGGAGTCCCTTGACAAACTTAAAGTTGTTTGGAACTTTTGTAGACTGTATTGATAGCAGTTGTTCCCACCCACCTGACAGTAACACACTTTACCATCTATAGTCATGAATGAGAGAGAACTTGTTTAGAGCAACAAAGAGAGAATGACGATTTCTTAAAGCATTAATGTTTTTCTTTTTTATCTAAAATTCTCATACTTCTCATCATTTGCAAAGTTGATGAATAATAGAAAAATGCATGTCTTGCTGACTAGCTACTTGATATTAAGGAATTATTGGTAATTTATTTTTAGATGTGATGATGGTTTTGTTTTAATGTTAGAAAAGAGCCTTATCTTTTGGATATACAAGCTGAAATATTTATAGATGCAATGATCTGATATCTTGGAGGATTTGCTTTAAAAGTAATACAGGAGTGGGGAGTAAGTAGGGATATAGATGAATTAAGGTTGGCCATGAGTTGATAATTGTTGAAACTGGTGATAGGTACATGAGGTTCATTATATTATTCTACTTGTATTTATAACTTCTCCATAATATGAGAACTTTTTTTAAAAAAGTATACATTATATGCAGGGTAGAGATTATCCCACTAAATATATAACACATATATGGGATGGGTTAGGATCAACTTAGAAGCACAAAAATAAGTTATTGGATAAAAAGGTTCCACGGTTATAGGGATGGGAACCTATCAGAGAAAGCAGGGGGTGAGTTTCCAGAAGCGTGCAGTTGGGTCGCCACCACCATTGGTCTTCTTTTCCCACTGTCCCTCCAGGTGACCGTGGTCCGGAACTTGGAGACCTATGGTCTGGACCCATGCTCAGTGGCTGCCATCCTCCAGCAGCGATGCCAGGCTAGCACCACCATCACTCCTGCCCCGGGGGCCAAGGACAGCCTGCAGGTGCAGATCCAGGGAAACCAGGTCCACCACCTCAGCTGGCTATTGCTCGGTGAGCATCCCTCTGAAGAGCAGAGGCATTAGTCTAGCTTGGCAAAGATCTTCCTGCTGACTCAACTTGGTCTAGTTATCATAATACCTACACACACACACACACACACACACACACACACACACACACACACACAGAGCAAAAGGTGGAACCAGTGTTTGAACCAAATCTTTGGCCCCTTTCAAATTCAATGTTCTTTCCACCATTCTATTGGAGTAGTTTTCTTCCTGGTCTTCCCTTTTTATAAAACATTTCTTGAGCACCCAAACTCTGCCAGGCACTTTGCTGGGCTTTTTGCAGGTATCACTCCTGATCATAATGATGTGGCAGAACTGTTACCTGTTTTGCAGATGAGGAAACTGAGGTTCCAGGGAGGTTCAGTGCCTTGCCCCGAGATCATCTGACTCTTGAGTGCTGCAGCTGGGCTTGGAATCTTTTTAGACTCCAGAGCCCAAGTTCTTTCTACTAACTCTGGGTCACCTAGCTTCCAGTTTGTCCTTAGTTCAAATCAGCTTCCACATCTCTGTCTGATCAGCTTTCTTAAACAAATGTCATCATATCACTCCCCTCTAAAAAACTTTTTTCTTCTTTTTTAAAAATTTTTAAATTTTTGTTAAAGGACCCAATGACTGGAATCTAAAAAACTTTGTATACCTCTTCCATGCTTTCAGAATAAACTCCTAAGCTCGTAAACAAGACCCTCCCAGCCTGAGCACATCTTCCCTGCCATCTCTCTGGCAGCCTGGCACCCCCGTCCCAGGCATCGGCCATGCTGTGTGCTTGCTGTCCCCAGATGCGCCATGCTATGTCCACACTTGCATGCTTTCGCCTGGGTTGTCCTCTCGCCTAACGTGTCTTCCCACAACCTGAATCTGTCTCGCCGCAAAAGCTCATTGGCCCAGCTCAGGGGTCATGGGAAACCTGTCCTAGAGCATGTCCTATTTCCGTAAATTAGCATTTAAAAAATTGCTAATGTAGCACTTTCCCATTGTTTATATTTCTG
Organism: Propithecus coquereli; assembly: GCF_000956105.1. Lineage (NCBI taxonomy): Eukaryota > Metazoa > Chordata > Mammalia > Primates > Indriidae > Propithecus > Propithecus coquereli. Next base: position 89,770 of record NW_012137747.1, on the reverse strand, counting down.
GTTAGCGTCTGCAGCTCGGCTAATTTTTTCTGATGTCTGAACCCCCTGCTAGACTGAGCTTCTCGAGGCAGAAACCTCTCCTTTTTCATCCTCAGGGCCTGGTACATAGTAAATGCTCAGTGAGCAAATTCACATCATGGCCTATGACAGTACCTAGCAGTTAACTTCTAGAGTGGAGTTCCTTTATATGAAGAACCCCATGTGAGGTGCTGAGAAGAAATACAGAGGAAAATAGATGAGCACACAATTGAACACAGACACATATATTCTCTCTCATGAGAAAATTATAAATGCCTGAAGTACACCTAGAAAGCAGCTAATCAGTGTGAAAATTACTGAAATAAACACTTCAGCCTTGAGGTATAGGGACAGATGGTCCATCCAGAAGGCTTCCCTGGCAAGTTGGGCTTGAGTTGGGTGTGGAAGAGCAGATCACATGATGGGAGTTCTTGACAGGAATGAGCCCTCTGTGGGGCCAAGGGGGCTGGAGGTCAGTCGTGTCCACGGGATCGGGCCAAGGAGTAGCACGGTGAGCAAAGGGGAAGCGTGGAGGGCCAGCAGGGGAGCAAGGTCATGCCCCACTGAGGTGTGTCTGCTTTTTGGATTGTAGAAGAATATCAGATCCCTCGAAAATACATCCAAGGCCTAGAAAAGGCCCCCAAACCTGGCAAGAAGAAGTGACAGACTCTTTGTTTCATGCGCTGGATCCAGTGGAAATCCAAGCTCTGGGGTGGTAATTTTTATGAGCATTTTCAGCTTTTGCAAATACAAATTATAATTGTTTACCCAAATAAATTTTTATTCTAATCTAAATATGATTTCCCTCTTGTTTCCTCCACTTAGCTAAAATGTTATACTAACTTTTAAAGTCAGAAGCGTTTTAAATAGACAGAAGAGGCTGTGTGCCTTTTCCGGTTACTTGGTTTCAGTGGTTTAGTTCCTCCCCTGCTTTCAAGGCAGGACGGACCATTCAAAAGTTCAGGCAGGTGTCCTTCCTGTTTTTAAAGCCCCCCTACCAAATATTCCACAGCCTCTTGCTCATCTGTTCCTACTACCTAATTAACGCCCCAGCCCAAAAATAGTCCCTTCACATCTCTAAAGAGTTAGTCATATAGAAAACAGAGCCCAGCTGTTCTCTATCATCAGTCAAGGCAACAGAAGAAAGAGTTGATCCCAAATTGCAGCAGACTTTAGGCTAGATAGAAATAAGAAACAATAAAAGCACATTAGGACACGGGTTTCTGTAGGACAGTGATTCTTCCCAACGTCAGCACACTGCCACTAGCTGGTGATGCAGCTCCAATATGGCAGCTTTGCTACAGTGAAGAGTCCTAGCCAACAAATGCCCTCTTCAGCCCCAACTTCTTAACCTGGGATCATGGAAGTGGTCTTTAGTTTGTCTTCAGAGGGTCCAACTCCCTGAAATGGTGCACAAGATTTTGTATGATCATTTTTCTGAGCGAGGGGTGGTGCTTTTGTCAAATTCCCAAAGGGATCACTTAATGCCAAAGAGATTCAGAACCGTTTCTCTGGTCCCTGCTCTGTGCATGGAGGTCATTTCTGTGAGCAGACCTATCCTTGTACAACAGGAAGGAGGAAGAGCTGGGCTAAATTCCTTGAGAGTTCTCGGGTTTTACCATTAAGAAACAATTATACTTCAGTTGACTTCCCTGTTTCTTTCTCATCTTACTTGTTTTAAAATTTGAGATAAGGCTTGAAAATATCCGTAATATCCACAGATTACCCATTTGAGGCTTGAAAAGGAAGAGAGGATGGGTGTGAAGATGCTTGTGCGGCGCCTCCTACCTTTTGTTATCAGGCCCAGAATAGGCCTTTTCCCTTGTAAGTAAGCTCCTTAATTTCACTACCTGTCTCTACTGGTATGAACATATGGAACTGGGGAAGGGCTTTCTAGAAATTGACCCCAAAGAGGATCTTATTACAACAAAGCCTTTAGCCAGCCAGTCTGATCTGAGGGGAGTATGAAATGTATAGTAGTAATGAACTATGGTCCTTACATGGATGCGAATAACATGTAGTACTGTGCGAAGTTCTTTCCCAAACACGATGCTTTGCACAATCTTGGAGGGACTGGAGGCTCCGAGATGTTGTGTCTTGCCTTGCTAATCTCTGCTAAAGACACAAAGCCAGTAAGTGGTAGGGCTGGTTCTAAATTGAACATCTACTCTCAACTGTGGTTTGACCCAGAATTCTGCTGTGACACAGTGCTGTCAAGACATGTGCTGTGAGTGGTTTTTCCAGTAATGGTGACACATTTGCATGAGTCATCTTCCCTCTCCCCTGTATGAACAGCATAGGGACATGTACGAAGGTGGAATAGAGTTGGACTGTGTAATAGGTTCTTTTTTTCTACGTGCTGAGCCAAATAATCTATATCAAGGTCAAACGTACAACTTTGAATTTATTAACCCCATGCTGCAACCAAATGAGTTCCAGTGAAAAGCAGAAACTGGATCATTTTTAGGCTTTGGCAAAATCATTGAAAGATACATTTCTTGGAGGTATAGGTGAACAACGGTTACAGATGTGCCCCATTCTTGGGTAATTTTAAGAATGGCTGCTGGACATTCAGTCTTTCTTTTGGGCCCTATTCATTGCATCCTGTGTGATCAATACTGGAAGGCAGGTAAGAATTTATTTTTAATAACTTTTATGTGATTATTTCTGTGATTACTGAGATGTTCCTTTGATGGAAGTGAGAGAGTGCTAACATGAAAAGACCATATTGGTCATCTAGTCTTCGTTCTCCAGTTGAAATGATCTTAAACTTTCAAAGACACATTCCTATCTATCTTTTGTTTGTTTGTTTGTTTAAAGAGGGTCTCACTCTGTTGCCCACGCTGGAGTGTGATGGCACCATCACAGCTCACTGCAACCTCTAAACTCCTGGGCTCAAGTGATCCTTCTGCCTCAGCCTCCTGAGTAGCTAAAACTATAGGTGTGCACCATCACACGTGGCTAATTTTTTAATTTTCATAGAGATGGGGGTCTCACGATGTTGCCCAGACTAGTCTCAAACTCCTGGCCTCAAGTAAGCCTCCCAAAGTGATGGGATTATAGGCATGAGCCACTGTGCCTGGCCCTATTTTATTCTTAAATGGTTCCAGAAATAGAAGAATCATTGCTCACCTCAGTAGCCTGTCCTGGTGTTCAATCACCCTTAGCTGCAGAAAGCTTTTTTTCTAACTATCTCCTTCTGTAGTAAGTCCCTTTGGCTCTCCAGCTCCGTGGAGATAACAGAATAGCTGGTCTCCTAGGCAGTGCCTTCCAGTGCATACATTTGGACAATTTTCTCCAAATTATTGAACAGTAGCCTTCATTCCTCTGCATACTGGCAAAAGAAAATCTGACTCCGCCAAGAAATATAGATTGTCTCTGTTTCCCGCATCTCTCCCCAACTCCCAGTTTCCCTAAGATGGTGAAGTTCAAGGAAGACGTTTCCAATATGAATCATTTTTGCAACAAGCTTTTATTACTTTTTTTAAAACCCATATAAGAAAGACATTTAAAAAGAAAATATCCTCAAAACAAACACTTACACACTGAGCAACACAACCATAGAAGGCACTACCAGCAGTTATACCCACCTCTGGGAGGGAAGGATACTCTATACATACTTTTTTCAGAGGCTTAGACCTCAGCATAGGTCCTGGGTCTAACTGTGCTTTAGATAAAGTCTGAATTTTCCCACATTTATTCCATTTCATAAACACCCTTATCTCTTTATATATACCATATGCCTTTATGTGTGTGTGTGTATATATATATATATATATGTATATATATATATATATATATATATATATATATACAGGATTTTTTTTTTCCTTCTCAAAAATAAAATAGCCATCCCCTTAGAGGGAGGTTCTCAGCAGCATTCACAGCAGTTGCAGCAGGAGCCATGCCTTCTATTAATGTCAGAGACATGCAGGACGAAGGGAAATGACTCTACCTGCTCCCTTTAATACACAGCAGGGAGAGAGATTCTTTTAAGGGAGGGAAGTGATAAGGCTGAGCATGAGATGGCAGATAACCAGGGTTTTTGTGGTTTAAAAAAATCTTAGAGTTGCGAGCTTATGTTACTTTTGCAGCTCTGAAGACTACACACAGTTCCTATGACAAGGGGGCAACAATCCCTCCGGGAACAAGGCAAGGGGGAACCAACCCGGGCCAAGGAAGGAAACTCCGAAGCCAACAGAAAAAACCGGGGCCTGAACCAAACCAAAAAAAAACGGCAAAAGAAAAAAAAAAACGGTTCCCAAAAGCCGGAATGGAAAACCAGCCCTGCTTTGAATGAAGATTACAAGTCCTCCCTCTGCATTGGAGTGTCTTCGCAGTCCTGGCTACTTGCTGGCATTGTTTGACTAATTTATTTTAGGATTCAACCCCCCTAAACAAGAAGCCAGTACAAATGTAGAGTCAGGAATCTGAGCCTCCCTGTCAATGTGGTCTCATGTCACTTCTTGGAAGTCAAAACTCAGGCACCCAGATGGGAAGGAGGTCTGTGACCCTCAGCCCATACCCAGAGGGAGGGCTCTCCAGGCCTCGCCTCCCACACCACCGTCGTCCACTTCCTGGTGCAAGTGAGCCGCAGCAGGGCTCCAGGCACACACGCCCTGCTCCTGTCTCTCTCTGAAAACAAAAAGGCACTGAGGTCAGCGGGGAGGCCAGGCCCGCGGGCTCACTGAGCGCAGTGCTGGGCTGGCCCGTGCTTCGGAACAGAAAGGACTCCGAGTTGGCTGAGCTGGAGGTTCCCCCTCTGTGATCAAGGCAACTCCTTAGGCAGCACCTGGAGATCCCAGATCCCCATGGGAGGAGGGAGGCAGTGCTGGAGGCCGAGGGGGAAACTGAGGCAGCCCAGGCCCTCCTCTGTTCGCTGGCTGGGGGAAGAGTGAAGACAGCTTTGAGGAGGTTCTCTGCATCGCTTTTTGGCTTTCTCTTACTGCCTGACTTCCCTACTCAGCAGGAGACTTTTAAAATGATAAACAGCTGGTTTCCCTTTGGTGGAAACACATGAGGATTACGGCAATATTAAATTCAAATTTGTAACTTATAAAGAAATAGCTGTTGACAAAGGTGTGACTAAGTACCACACATACGCAGATATACATGCCTTTGGGTTTACATGTGCACAGTCTCTTGGGCAGTGAGGGCCAGGGCCAGGGCCAGGGCAGGCTGCAGCTTCTCTGGAACCCTCTGATCCAGTCTTAGCTTTGGTCCTCCTAACCCTGAGCTCTGGGGCCAGGGGCTTTGTGAACTTCCCTTTTGCATGAACAGCGGGCACCCTGGGGCAGTGGGGACAGTCCTTTTATGAGCATTACCCTACTTTCAGGGTCTTAGCTAGGACCTGCTAAGGGAATGTGCTACAATTTTTCACTCATAAATAAAGGTACTGTAGGTGGCAAACAAGGGACACTGAAGAAGAATCAAAGCCAGAGAAAGAACACGTAGCTCTAAAACCTTCCTTCCTTCCTTTGCTGGCTGGCGTGGTAGGTTCCAGTCCGGTGACGAGAGAGGCAACTGTTTGGTTTGCAGAAGGCTTGCAGAGTGAGGGAGGACAGCGCTGTTTGTTTCACACGAGTTCTGATCCCCGGCAGAGCCTGTCGAGGAGCACAGCGTCGGGGTGAGCAGGAGCCAAGCCCGCACAAACACTCGTCCACGGAAGAGACTTTGTGCCACGGCTGGAACTGCTGGGCGGGCACAAATGCACCCGCCAGAGGCGTCCTGAGAAAAAGTGTCTGTTGCAAAATAATAATTAACAATAAAAATAAATCCGAGAGCATCGGGAGCAGAGGAAGCAGGACCGGTTACCCGGGTTTGCCCTGGGATTCTCTTAAGGCCTCCTCCAGTTTCTGCCTAAACTTGTCGTACTTCTTTTGCACTTGCTGGATTTTGTCCTGCTCCTCTTTTTCCAAGATCGTGAGGAAGTTCTGGAGTTCAGGGATGGAGAAGGCATCCCACTGTGAGGCGACAGGGAGACGGGGAGAAACAGACAGGAGACGGGTTAGAAGTGGAGACGGCCCCCGGGGCCCTGCTGCCTCCTCCTTCCCACGCTTTACACGTGAGATCCACACACAGTTTGCTACCGGATAGGCAGGTGCAGTGAAGGAAGCTTGGGTTTTACACGTCTGTCATTCCAGCAGCAAAATTCCAAATCCTGGCATCTTGGGACCAAGAGTTGCTGGTCCATGAACCATGTTTTTATTTGGAGAATCAATAATCTTAAGTTTCTATGTAGTGGCTGAGTTCTTGACAGTGATGCTGGGACTACCCCCAGCTCCCAACATGCACACCCTCGGGAGGCATGGGAAGGCCAGCGGCTGTGGACTCAGGATGTGAGCCGGGTGTGAGCCTGACTCCACCTCTCGCCAGCCAAGTGACCTCGGGCACATCACTCCACCCTTCCCAGCCCGCTTTCTTATCTGCCGTGGAATGGGGGTTTCTACCTCCCATGGCTGGGAGAGATCACGAGAGCCTGGCTCAGGCCTGCCTGGAGGGACCGGGCCTCTCAGGGGAGAAGGCAAGTCTGACTTCTCAGGCTAACCCAGGAACAGAGGCCCCATGGGGCTAAGCATTGAGACTCCTAAGCTCTTTAAGCACAAAGAGCATTAGGGTTTGTGTAATTTAGTCCCCACACCGGATAAACAAGAAGCCTGAGGTCCACAGAGGGAAGGTGGCATAACCATGATCACGTAGCTCATGGAGCAGAACTGGAACTCGAGCCCAGGCCTGTGAGCTTTCCACAGGGCCAGCAGTGGAATTCCACACTTTCAGTGGAATACTTTTTCCAAACATAATCTTCCACAGACGCCAATGTATAAGGCAGGTGGAAGGCAGAGCTGCTCTGGTTGAAATGGGAAGAAGGGGCTGAGCCCCACCTGCCAAGATCCCCCAGAACTCCACAATGACCCCCAAGACTGCACCTCAAAACCCCAGGCCTCCACTGAACACAGTGTGACAAACCCTGAGACCCTCCCCTGCTCTCGGTCACTCATCCCAGGACACGGGGAGCACCAGCCTGGTCTCACCCCAGTTTACAGAACAAGACTGGACACGAGTTAGCCCCCCTAGGGGGAAGGAGGTCAGTATTTAAGAACAAGAGACAGACAAATGGCTCAAAAATGTCTACACCCAGTGAAGCCAAGAGGTGGAGCTTGCTGGGCCTCAGGCCTTCCTGGAGCAAAAACAGCCTGGGCCTGAACACAGGGAGTTTTTCAGCTCCCCACCACCCTGAGTTTTCAGGAATAAAGCACACGAAATCCTTCCATGGGCCTTGCCAGACACAGGCCCTGACTCGCTCCCCCAGGGAGCTTACGATCCCGGCTGACGCGCCGAACCCGCGTGCAGTGCTCACCCCCACTCAGCTTTCTCTACAGCCATTTTCCTGCTGCTGCTGCTGCTGCTGCTGCGTGGCCCCCACCCATGCTGGGTGGTTAGGACGACACCCACCTGCACCCACCGAGGGTGCCCCGAGGGCTGGGTCTGTGCAGAGGGTCCAGACCTACCTCCACCTCTCCGGTTTCATTCTCCTTTAGCACAAAGCTGAGGACATCAGTGTCAGGCCCAGCGAGCAGGCGCAGGTAGAGGGGGCAGTCGGCGATGGAGAGCTTCTGGAAGAGCACTGCAAAGCAAGAAGGGGGGTCTGGGGGCTCATCTCGGAAAAGAAGGACGGGGCGATGGGCAGTGCAGAGTTGGGGGACTCATATCTGGAAGTGGACATGCATAAGGTCCTTTCGACCTCATGACATGAACCTGACAAGAATAAAGGGGCGACAACCTTCTATCGTGGGTATCTGCTCAGAGTTTGAAGCATGTTTCCCTTCGCATCATCTAGAAGGTTAGGAGTGGTGGGCGGATTCCTCCCATCACACAGATTGGGAAGTGGGAGCCCCAGGTGCGGTTTTCCTGAGGTCACACACACAGTGGGGACACGAAGAGAGGCATCAGCTGCCCTGTCAAGCTCGCTGCTCTCGTCTCCCTGCCCAGAGTCCTCCGCGTGTGGCTCTTCCACAGATCTGAATACCACGTGGACGGCTGGACCCCGGGACACAGGAGAAGCCCGCTCCTCCCACCCGCGGCTGGCAGGGGTTTCGGAGGGCAGCGTGGACAGAGCTGGGAAAGGCGGCTCTGGCTGCGATCTCTCATACCTTGTCCGTCCTTGTGTGTCCGCTTAAAAAGTGCAAACTTCTGGGGATTGTCCACGACCATGAACTTCTTGAGCAGCCCCTGGATGACTTCGCTGACCGTGGTGGTGCTGCTGATGTGGAGCTGCTTGATGGCATCGAGTGGCAGGTAGAAGGACGTCCGCTTGTCGGTGGTGGCCGCCAGGTTCACTTCCTTGATGGCATCATAGATGGACTGGGGCCGGATCCCCGCAGGCACTGTCACCGGCCGCCGGAGTTTCAAGTGCACTTTGATGAAACCCGTGTAGGTGCCATCTTCACTCTGCCAGCGGGGGGGACGTCACATGGGGTCAGGGAGGTCTGTCTTGCATTGTCATATCTGCCGCGCTGGGCTGTTGCCCCAGTTAGCACCCACCTGTCTCCTGAGTTCCTGCTTCTGCTGACCTGGGGCTGCTGGAGAGCAGAGGTACGTTTCCCCGCCGTGGGCAGGGAAGGCCCACAGTGTCCAGCCGCCAGAGAGGACCTGGGGAGCTACAGTGGCTTTCCCTCTCAAGAGGCTCAGGCTGGCTGCCCCCAAACCTCCTGCCAGCAGGCAGACGCCGACGGCCTTTGGTGAGTCCCCCTCTAAGAGGCAAGGTGCGGGTGGCCTCTCCAGTTTGCACCTCTGAACCAGGCAGGAGCAGGAAGGCTCTATAATAAAGCCCTGGGAGAACCAGCCCACTGGATTTCCTCCTGCATCTTTTTACAAAAGACCCACAGCCTTTAAGATTTAAACCAGACCCATTTGTGACTGGGTTTGCTGGTGTCCCGTCGGCTGAAGCCCCAAAGAGCCAGTTGCTGCCAGCCACCAGCAGGGGGCAGGGTTCTCCTACCTTCTCCCCTCCCCACTGAGGCTGGCCTCTCCCAGCCGGTGCTAAGTTGGGTGCCCTCTCCTCTGATCACTGCACAGTCTGAGGGGCAGGAAGGAGAGCTGCTGCCAACTCCCCTTGTCAAGGGCTCCCTGGGGGCCAAGCAACACCACGCCCCGGGTCATTGTATATCATTTGATCTCTTAGTTTACAATGAAGCTCAGAGAAGTTAAGAAAGTTTCCCAAAGTCACATGTGAACAAGTGGAAGGGCCAGAGGTTGGATCAGGATCTTATTTCAAAGCCCATTCTATTTCCTAAAGCACCGGGAGGCCAGCGCCCCGGCTGTCAGCCCTCTGTGACCTCGGAGGCCTCTGGAAACCAGGAGAAAGGGGAGGGACGTGCAGGGCAGTAGCCACCGCACCCAGAGGGAGAGCCCAGGCGCCCAGCAGAGGGGTGCCGGGGCGGCGCTCACCAGCTTCATGCCCAGGCAGTTCTTCTCGCGCGTGTTGTAGCTGTCGATCTTCTGCTTGATCTCCTGCAGCGTGGGCGGGCGCCGCGTCTCCTCCACAGCTCTACAGACGTTCTGGAACAGACACAGGAGGGCGTGGGTGTGCAGTGGTTCTCAGGATGAGCAGGGGACGTCCACGCCCTCCCAAAGGCCTGCCTGACCAAGAAGAATGGAGCACCAGCCCCACACCCTGAAACTAATCGCACGGACTGGAGTGAGACAGCAAGAGGTCAGATCCCAGCTGCGCCACTGCCGAGCTGGCCACCCCTGGGGAAGTAACTCCCATCTCAGCCTCAGCCTCCTCACCAGTGAAATGGGAACAGCACCTACCCCACAGGCTTGTCTCGAGACCAGTGCGAACGTGTCTGGCACACAGGCCCTGACCGAGGATCTGGCGAAGGAGCAGAGCGGCATTTGCATATGGACGGTTGCTATGGGGAAGGTGCCTTTAGACGCCATGGCAGATGCAAGCCATGCTCTGTGTCCTCGAGGCAGTAACAACAAAGCTGGAGGGACAGGCGTGTGCACGTGTGCCGGCGTGTGCTGATGGGAAAGACAGGAATTTCCCCAGACCCAAAGGACCAAGGACACACAAACACAGTTCAGGCCCCATGTCACTGGTCACAGTGCTTTGCACGTAACAAGAAGTAAATGTCTATTTGTCAAATGAATGCGTGAACTGGCAGCGATGAGGAGCTGGAGCCCTCCGAGATAAGCAAGGAGATAAACCTCTTCTGCAGGGGCAGAGGGACAACAGCATTGACTTAGCACCAACTCTGTGCCAAGTACTTGGCATACATTATCTCATTTAATTCTCACAAACCAAAACTCTGCAAGATAGCTTATTACGCCCATTTTACAGGTGAGACTACCAAGACGAAGAAGAGTTTGGCAAGTTGCCTGGTGCCCTGCAGTCAGTCTGCACAGAACTGAACAGAAATTGCAGGTCTGTCCTGTTGTGTTCTTCCTCAACACCAGGATTCATTCTTCTCATAGGTTCCCCTGATGCCCTCTTCCTCCGACCCCCGGGGAAGGGGAAGGGGAGAAGAGGGAGTACAGGGGTGAATTCTGGGGTCTAAGCAACTCTGCCCCTCGGCCGATTCCCTTCCCGGCTTTATTGTCACGCTGTGCCTCTGTGGCTGAGCGTGCTGGAAGAGGTTGGCCAAACCCGCTGGGAATTTGCCTGATCTTGGAAATCTAGTGGGCTCAGGGAAGACCAGGATTCTCCCTTGGCAGATAAGGAAACTGAGGCCCAGAGAGGGATGACTCTGACACCACGTGACACCGTCCTGTGGGTGTCTGGGTTTGGCTGGGAATTTCACAGCTACCCCAACATCACACACCACCCAGTGGAACACGGGGGCGCCCACAACAGAGCCTGCGTCTGACCTTCCTCCCTTGCCTGTCTCCGGGAGACACGCCCCACTGAAGAATATGCCACCACTTCCTCCTCCCACTTTCCAATCCCACGGAACCGATGCGATGTCAGGCTCCGGCTGCCGAGAGGAGCTGACGTGGCTGGGCCTGAGTGCGGCTCCAGCCTCCCACCCACCCCACCCCTCAGCACAGAGGGGAGCCAACATCCTCTCTCATCATGGCCTGTCTGCAGCCTCTGGACCCTTGCTCGGGGGCTCCTGATCTGCTAATAGCAGCATTGTGCTGGGTGCTTTTTTGCATACCTTCTCTTACATACTACCTATATTTTACAGATTACAAAACTGAGGCTAAGCGAGGTTAAGAAACACGCCAGGCTGGGCATGGTGGCTCATGCCCATGAGCCCAGCACTTTGGGAGGCCAAGGAGGGAGGATCGCTTGAGGCCAGGAGTTTGAGACCAGCCTGAGCAACATAGCGAGATCTCGTCTCTACAAAAAAATAAGAAAAATGAGCCGGATGTGGTGGTACACACCTGTAGCCCAAGCTTCTGAGAAGGCTGAAGTGGGAGGATCACTTGAGCCCAGGAGTTCGAGGCTGCAGTGAGCTAAGATGATGCCACTGCCCTCATGCCTGGGTGACAGAGCAAGACCCTATCTCTAACAAAGACAGAAAGGAAAGAAAGAAAGAGAGAAGAGAAGAGAGAAGAAAAAAGAAAGAAACAAACGTGCCTGTGGTCTCACTGCTAGTGAGTGGCTGAATAGAGACTGGAACTAAGTCCACCTAAGGCTGGAGCCCCTGTTCTTCTCAATTCACCTAGGGTGGCCTCTTCTGCTGAAGGGGCCGGCCCACCCCCCGCACAGTGACCACTGAAACTCCATGCTGCAGGGCTGAGCAGCTGCTAAACCAAGGCCTATAAATCACCCAGCCTGTGAAATGTTCATCCAAGACGTATCTGACCAGTGGGTCAGGACCCAGAGGCTGCGTGTCACCCGTGAAGATGGCAAGGAGGGAGGGACTTCTAACCTCTGGAGTGCGATGCAGCCTCCGGGATGCAGGGCCTACCCTCTTCCTACGGGCCTGCTCAGCCTCTCGGACTAGGCTTGACTCTGTGGAGGACCACCCAAGGGGAGGCGCTCTCTGGACATCTCCCATTTGCCTGAGGTGAGTAGCAAGTGGTATGAGCCTCACAGACTGTCCTTATTCACTGCCAGTCATTAACCCAGGGACCCTCAAAATGGAGTCTCTCATTCCCCTTCCCTTCCCTCAGCCGGCTCCTGGAGCTCCCGCCCCCGGTGCCCACCAGCTGGGCACATCTCTATGGGCCCAGATGCGCCCGGCGCTGGCCCTACCCTGCCTTCCCTCTGAGAGCTTCCGGTCAGAAAGACCAGCTGTCTGGGGACTGTCTCTGAAGCAAGTAGGCTGTCACTCCTCAGGAGTTAATAGCTTTCTCATACTCATCTACAAAAAAAGAGCTAAATGATACAAAGAAAACTCTAGAAGCTCTTGGGAGAGCTCCTCTCATAGTTTCCAACCGAACTACAGCCATTTCCCTGTAGGAAAAGGCAGCTGTGCTGTGGCTTCCAAAGGCCTGGTTCCGAACACAGCGAGAGTCAGAGCTGCTCTAGCCTAAAGTTTCTTCTTCTTCCGGTTCCCCTTTTCTCAGCAGATAAGCCCGTCTGTTCTCTCTCTTTCCCACCACAAACCTGGGGAAGTGACGCAAGTGGCCGCGGGTGCCCCTGCCCTCCAGGGCTGACGCAGAAGACAGTGGCTCTGACCTCACCATGCTGAGGCCCTCCGGGTGTGGCGGGGAGCCCATCTGGGAGGGCCAGGAGCCCTGCGCGTGGCCAACAGGACAAACCTCACAGTCCTGGAATGTCAGCACCCAGGTCTGGGATGGCTGCTGCCCACAGCAGATCCTGCAGGCGAGATCTGACCCACGGACTGCATGAATCACCTCCCAAAGCAGGCAGCCAGCCAGCCACAGCCACGAGGGCTCCCTGATCCTCTTCCTAACCAGGAGATGGTGTAGAATCTAGACCAGTGGTTCTTTTTTTTTTTTTTTTTTGGTGAGACAGCCTCACTCTGTTGCCCTGAGTAGAATGCTGTGGCGTCAGCCTAGCTCACAGCAACCTCAAAACTCCTGGGCTCAAGCGATCCTCCTGCCTCAGCCTCCTGGGTAGCTGGGACTACAGGCGCACACCACGACGCCTGGCTGATTTTTCTATTTTTAGTAGAGACGGGATCTCACTCTTGCTCAGGCTGGTCTCAAACTCCTGACCTCAAGCGATCCTCCCGCCTCGGCCTCCCAGAGTGCTGGGATTACAGGCCTGAGCCACCACGCCCAGCTCTAGACCAGTGTTTCTTAAACTTGCCTGCACAGTGGGATCATCTGGGGAACCTTTAGAAGCACGGCCACTGGGGCTTTAGATTCTGATTTAGTCGGTCTGGGGTGCAGCCTGGGCATGGGAATTTTTCAAATCTCTTAGTTGATTCTAACGTGCAGCAACGTTTGGGAAGAACTAACACAGAGAGACCGCTCACAGTTCCAGACCTCCAGGGTCCCCATCCAGCTGCAGAGTTAACACTTTGGCGCCAACAAATATATGCTTCCCCAAAGGTTGACCTAAAAGGCAGTATCTGTGGTATGAGCAAGATCAATAATACAGTAATCCTCCGAGAGTGAGACAAAGACCTCAATTTCCATTCATCTGACAGACTCTCAAGTCTTCAAAGTGAAAGATTTGTCTCTGTCCGTGGGCACACAGCTAGGAATCCAGCAGACAGAGTTTGGTCTCTCGGAGTGACCCAAGACAGAGACGGAATGGGGAACTCTTACGATTTGACAAATGTAGGCATTGGCCTGTGAGGTGTCTCTCCTCGGGGGTTTACACGTCTCTGTGCATGTGGCAGGCTCTGATTAAGCCCCTGGCCTTCGCAGCAGATGGCTGAGCTGCTCTCAATGCACCCGGCATGTCCAGGGCGCTGGGGAAAAATAGGTTTGTGCTCGCACGTGCTAAGCTGTGGAAAATGGCTGTGTCCTCTTTTAGCTCTCGAGCTTATTGGGGTACAGCCAAGAGCAGAGGCTGGGTGCTGGGGTCAGAGCAGGGAAGCCCCTCCCCGAGCGATTCCCTAATGTTTCCACTGAAATATTCTTAGCAAAGTCAGGAGGGCCACGCCCCTGTAGTCTGGGCCCTATCTCAGAGCTGATTTACCCTAAGTCGAGGTTTCCTTTATTCTATTTTTAAAACAACAAAAACGAAGCTGGCTAATTCTGCATTCTAATCAATGACATATACAAAGTCTTAATTATGGTCACTGGGGAGTGACCCAATGCTCGAGGACAGGCTCCGAATGAGTCTTGTGGCTTCTAGTGTCCCCAGGTGGGCACAGGGCCCCCAGGAAGGCTGCAGCAACAAGAGGGGCATCCCAGGGTGAGGAGCGGCTGAGGACAACGCACGTCCCACCCGCAGTACCGCAGCCGCCATATGTATTCGTGCCCACTTTTTCTTGACCTCCATCACACAAACCTTATTTTTGCTAAAAACTTCACTCTCCTTTTAAACTTGTCAGCCTTTTCTCCTTCCTGCCAGGTACTTTCACCATAATATCACTCCTGTCTGCCCTTCTGAAGTCCCCCCATCTGTTAAGGCCTCTCTAATGACCTCAGCCCTGAATGACAATGACAGTGATGATGATGATGATGATGGTGATGATGATCCTTCAGTACATCTAATTATGGGCCATGCACTATTCTACTCACCTGGCATGTACTAGCTCACTTCATCCTGAAAGCAAATTTATGAGAGATACTATTATGATGCCCATTTTACAGTAGAGAAAACTGAGCCACAGTAGGTTAAAGCTAACCTCCTACCACTAAAGCTAACACTGTACTATCTAGTACTTGAATATGCATCTATTTATATTAACCTCCAAGTGGATCATCTGTCTAGGTTTTTCTTCCCAACTAGACTGAAGCTCTTAGTGACTTACATCATATTTCTACTTCTTTCTTTCTTTCTTTTTTTAGAGACAGGGTCTTGCTATATTGCCCAGGCTGGAGCACAGTGGCTACTCAACAGCTTGATCATAGCGCACTACAGCTTTGTACTCCTGGCCTCAAGCGATCCTCCCACCTCTCCCTCCAAAGGAGCAGGGACTACGGGTGTATGCCACCATGCCCGGCATACTTCTAGCTCTTCTCATGCTTGGTGGCACTGAGCATGAGGCAGATAGTAAATATTTGCTCAAGAACCTTCCATGGTCCCCCACCGCCTACGGTGGAAAAAAAAGGTCTTAGTTACTCCTAGGAGTTACAGTGCAGTGAGCCTTGGATTTCAACTGGAGTGAGTTCTGGGAGAGATGCAGCCACACCTGTCTTGTCCCCCACAGCATCCCAGAGCCTGGTTCCAACCTGACGCATAGTAGGGGTTCCGTAAGTATGTGCAGGATGAACACAGTGTGTGTTCGCCTCCTCACTCCCATTATAAACTATGGGATCTTAGGAAAGTCAGATAACCTCTTTAAGCCTAAGTTTCTTCACCTATAAATTTGGGATAAAAATCCTTTGCCTCATAAGGTTTGTGCAAAGGTAAAATCAAATGACGTAATGGGTATGAAAGCGTTTTGAAAATGATCAAATCTATCCAAAGGCATGTATTGTTATTACCATCCCAGATGAACAAAGCCCTACCCCTCTGAGCCAACCTCATTTCTCACTTTCCTTGAGCACTTATTCTAGATTAGCCTCATACCCTCAGAGTTCGCTCATTTCTTTCTCTACTCCAGTGATTGGCAGACTTTTTCAGCAAAAGGCCAGATAGTAACTATTTTAGGCTCTGCAGGCCATACAGTCTGTTGCAGCTACTCAAGTCTGCCATCGTAATACAAAAGCAGCCACTGGAGGAGTGTGGCTATGTCCCAATAAAGCTTTATTTATAGAACCTGGCCCACAGGCAGTGGTTTGCTTTACACCGTCATTTGTGTAGTCTAGATTACGTACTAGAATACGTACTCCTCATTTCCCCCAGTTCCATCTTCTCCGTGTAGTTTCCCAATGAAATTTCTCCAGCCCATAGCAATCTCCCCATTCTCTGCTCTCCTAATATCAGATCCCTGATTCCCAAATGGAGAAAGATATACATAGTTTTGCCGCGGTCCCTTCCTTTCTCCTGAATCAGACTTCCTATGTTTCCTGTGTATTTCCTCACAGCACCAGTTAATGGGCCTTTGTAACCTCACTCTCACTTAATGGACACTTTTCACAAGTAGACAAAGGCTTGGTCCCTTCACTGGAGTTCTGCTCGCTCTCCATTCTCCAAGGAGGAGGTAAGAAAGCTGGTGGGGGCAGGGATGCAGGTGGGTGACTAGGCCCACTCATTGACTCAGAGACTCACTCCTGAACACCAGCCCCATGGCCCCAAAGCCTCCAATTCCTGTTGCAGCAAAACTGCAAATGACCACGTGTCACGGACCTCTGCAGCTGCTTGCTAATGTTAAATCCATACTGCAAAAACTGATAGAGGTGATTTCAGAACCTGTAAGGCTACATTGGACACCTAATTATATGCTGCTTTTCATTGTTTAATGATTGCTTGACACATGTTAATCCCATCTCCCCAATTAGATGCTCCCTGGAGGGAGACAGACATTATCTGGTGCTTAAACTTCTTTGGCACCCTCTGTGGGGCTTGGCTAACTACTGGGCTGACCTCCAAGGAGGTGTCAGATAAATACCTGTTGATTGGGTGGCAGGGCAGCCGGGGTGGTTTGCAGCCCAGAGTGCACTGTGGGCCGTGGACACCAGACAGCCAGGTCCAGGAGCACCTCCCACTGTCCTGCGCCCCACAGGTCTAATGCCAAGGGCCTTGGCTGGAAGCCAGCCCTGTGGCTTGGCTCTTTGCAGCTTGCTGGTGAGAATGAATATAAGACCATCAAATGATCTGTGACCTTCAGCAAGTCACTTCCCTTCTCAGGGCCTCAGTTTCCTCATCTGCGGAATCATGAAGTGAGACCAGAGAAGCTTTAAGGCCCTTTGCAGGATTCAGATCTTCCACATAAGATAAGGTGGTTTTTTCATCACTGCTTCCTCTTCTATTTCAGAGAATTGGGTGTGGGAATGGGGGGCCTCTCGGAAGCTAGCCGGGCACGTCTGATTGCAGCAGGAACGCCTGGTCTCGCAAGTACTTAACATTTCTAACCCCTACGACTTTACTTTTCTCACTGTTCACTACCTGCTTTCTCTGCTCGTCAGCAAGACTGGGCCAAGCTCAAGTAGGTCTACACCTTCTTAACTCATACGACTCGAGAAAACAAAACAAAAAATACCCCGGAAGCTTGAGCCTTTGCCACATTTCCTCTTTCTCAGCTCTTAGCAAATCTGTCAGCAGCAGTTCTTTCGCCCCTCGGGTGGAAGCATCTCCAGGCCTGAGCCACGGAGGAGAGCTTGCGGCATCTCCTACAGAAAGACCGTCTGCAGATGCCTTTCAGACCCCACATGCCTGCTATGGCTGGGGGCCTGCCCTAAATGGGAACCTCGAAGGCAAGGGGCAGCCACCCATCTGTGTGGGCTGGGTTTGAAACGACCTGCTCAATGTCCAAACCACATTCAAGGGTCATTGGTCCCCTTGTGATGATCTCAACCAGAAGGGAAAGAGGAAGCCCCACGGGACCTCATGGCAGGGCCCCCTCCCAGGCCCCCAAGGGCCTGTGTTCTGGGATAGATTCCAGTCCCACCCATGGCAGTGAAAGGGTTGATTTCCATAGGTCCTTCCATGGAGCTGTCCATCGTCCCCAAAATAGAAGGGTTAGAAACTCCTAAACTGTGTTGTCCAATAGGTTATTCGCTGCAGAGCAAGGAAGGGGCTTCGGCATCGAACCATCCATGCAAACAGCTCTGGCAGCGTGTCGCAGAGGAGCAGGGGAAACGAGGTGGGGGGCTGAGCAACGAAAGAATCTGAAGTCCCAAAAGACAAAAATGCAGAGCAGATGTCACTGTCGACAGTCAGTCAACAGAAACGGACTGGATTGCCTCTGGGTGAGGGCTGTGAAAGGCACCTTGGGAGGTGAAGCAGACAGGGTGTGGTCCCTGCCCTTGGGAGCCCCTAGATTATCTAGGAGGGAAGACAGAGACGCATGCACTGTGGCACGCCAGAGCACGTATAGTGCAATCGGGGACAAAAAGCCTCAGGCAGCCCAGATCAACTTCCTGTGGTGAAGGTCATTCCAGGAGGCTCCCCAGGGTGCCAGCATGTCCCGGAGCCTGGGCACAGGGTCCCCATTCTTTCGGTGGCCATCTCAGTCTATGCACAGGAGCAGCTCACCGACGGTGAGTCAGGACCAGGGAACAGAAGCCCCATGAAGAAACCAAAAACCGCAAGGAACCAAGCCCAAACCCCGCAGTGCCCCATTATAACAGTAAAAATTGCCAACAGCCGGGCACCGCCCTGAGGGCTTCACAGTCAGGATCTCATTCACTCCCCTAAGTAACTCAACAAGGGAGGTACCCTTACTACCCAGCATCCCTGCTCTTGACCGCTAGACCACGCTGCCATGCACGCTGGGCCACAGGTGGCCCGTGCTGGCCATGCCCTTGATCGTCTGTGAACTTGAGCAAGTCAACCTCACTGAGAGTCAGATCTTGTTTGTGAAATGCAGTTTACACATTTGTTGTGGAGATTAAAGGAGACCGTGCATCCAAAAGTGCTTAGCACAATGTGAGTACACAGTAAGCACTCAATAAACGTTAGCTAGCGCATCATCATCTGAATCATCATCACCATCATCAGTGGTCATTTGTCTAGCAGGACAAAGGAGAGGTTGGTCAGTGGGGACTGACCCAACATGGGAGTCCTCATGCCTTTGACCTCGATCCCTGCCAGTCCTTTCAGCCAGGGCCACGTCGTGACTTTCATGCTCCTGAGCACTTCTGTCGTTGGGGACATGGGACCCTTCCTCCATAAAAAAACATTGAAAATTATATTTGATGATTGTACTGGTATAAAGACAAATATATTAACATCCTGTATTTTCTTCAACTTAAAAGTTCATTTTTTTTCCTCCTTATTTTCAAGGACATCAAAACATTTTTATGGGCCTCTGAAGTACTGTGGGCCCCTGGCTCTGCGCCTGCTGTGCCGCCTGGATACGCTGGCCATGCTCTCCAGCTGTTCAGTCGCAGGTAGGTCGGCCGACTGTCCTGGTTTGCCAGGGGTGAGGGTTTCTCTGGGTGCAGGACTTTAATGCTAAAACTAGGGCAGTCCAGGGGCAACCAGTACATCTGTGACCCTAGCCCCAGGGACCCCCACTCAGGTCTAGAGGGACTCCATCCTCTCTTTTCCTCTCTGCTGCAGGTCCCAGGGACACCATGTGCTCTTCTGTCCTCTGCAAAACTGTAGGAGAGGCCGGGCGCGGTGGCTCACGCCTGTAATCCTAGCTTTCTGGGAGGCCGAGGCGGGCGGATTGTTTGAGCTCAGGAGTTCGAAACCAGCCTGAGCAAGAGCGAGACCCCGTCTCTACTAAAATTAGAAA
>NW_012137747.1:45864-70114 GCF_000956105.1 Propithecus coquereli | reverse complement strand
ACACACACACACACACACACACACACACACACACCCCTCAAATCCCAAAACAAATGTAGGGGAGTTGAAATGTTCCAGTATTTTATAAAGGTCTGGTAGGATTCCTGGTCCATGGACCTCTAATTCTGAGATAATAAGTGAACATCAGACACGACGTCCGTCCTCTATTTCTAGGAGTAGATAACCCAAACTCCTTTCCCTCCTCTGGGTCTTCATGAAGTCCCCTTTTCAGCTCAGAGGCCTAAAGTATGACTCCAAGCAGAATACGGTAACACCCATTCTTCTGAGATGGCCACAGGAACTTTACCTCTGGAGATTTTCTCATGCCATAAAGAGTTTCTAGAAGGTCTTTCTTCAGGGCAGTTTTCCTCATTGGGTTTCCAGCTATGTCCCTGTCCCCTCACTCAGCCTCACCTAGCTCAGCCTCCTTTCAGTCTCCCTGAGCCCTCAGTCTGACCATTCGGCCTGGGAAGTCCTTCTCATCTGATAGAATTTGCCCCCTGCCCCTGGAACTGACAGTATGTCTTTTGGGATACTCACTTTTACCTAGAATTAGTGGATTTTCCAACAACATCGATGCATGCCAAATTATTCCAGCACTGATTTCATCCTCTGTATATCAGTGTTAGTGGTACAAGCCTGTCTCCCCCATTAAACCATGAGCACCCCAAACTCAGCGATTGTACCTTTTCCATCTTTGTATTCCCAGAGCACCCTGGATCAGAGTGCTGTGGAGTGAATTAGGAACGGATGATTGCTAGGGGAGTGAGTGGGTCCCAGTACCCTGTCCTGGGGCCAGTCTCTCCTAAGGCTAGACTCACTCTTCCAGAGGATTATATCACATATCATATATCTGATAAGGGATTGATATTCAGACTATATATAAAAAACTCCTATCATGCAATAACAAAAAAATAAACAACTTGATTAAAAAATGGACAAAGGGCATGAACAGACATGTCTCCAGAGAAGATCTATAAATGATCAATAAGGAAATGAAAAAATGCTCAACATCACTAGTTATTAGGGAAATGCAAATCAAAACTACAATGACATACCACTTCACATCTATTAGCATGGATGAATATTCATCAATGGATGAATAGATGAGCAAAATGTAGCGAATAAACACACACACACACACACACACACACACACACACACACACTGGAATATTATTCAGCCTTAAAGAGAAGGAAATTCAGACACACGCTGTAACATGGATGAACCTTGAAAACATTATGCTAAGTGAAATAAGCCAGTCACAAAATGGCAAATACTGTATAATTCTACTTATATGAGGTTTCTTCAGTAATCAAATTAACAGCGACAGAAAGCAGAACGCTGGTTGCCAGGCACTGGGGAGGGGAACACAGGAGTTGCTGTTTAATAGGTAAGGAGTTGCAGTTGGGGAAGATGAAAAGTTCTAGAGATGGATCGGCGGTGATATTTGCAAAATGATGTGACTGTCATACTTACTGCCACTGTATTTAAGAATGGTTAAAATGGTAAATTTTATGTTATGTGTATTTTATCACAATAAAAAAATAAAAAGAGGATTCCAAGGGCAGGGGAACGTGGAGGCCATGTAACTGGCTGGTTTGATCTGGTCTCCATAAAGCTGGAGCTTCCCTTGCTTTCTATATTCCAGGCAAGTGAGGAGTCAAGCCCATTTCGAAGCAAGTCAGCCCCCTTCATCTTAGGACCTCCAGGAACAGACTCTTTTCCTAGGACTAAGCCACTTCCTGGAACACTGAAGAATGAACGCTAGGGGTGACCTGGACAGCCCAGCCCAGCTCAGAAGAGCAGCTGCAGGCCTAGAGGCATGCCCGCTCAGAGCCTCCCAGGGTTTCCCCAGAAATGAGATCAGGGCACAGAAGCCTGCGCCCTGGATCTGGAAGGGGGCTCAAGATGGATTAGCAGTGCTAGCGCAACCTGCATCATGAGGAGATTCAGGTCGTGGGGACTTCCCAACCTGCTTCAGATGTTCTCCCAATACCTTGTCACGGCAAGGTCAAGGAGCTATGCCTGGCTTTCCAACCTCACATGCGCCTACAGAGATGCATGTGGCCATAAAGTCACAGTACACTTTGGGGTCACAGAGCTGGCAGCTGGCCACAGAGCTCACCATCGAACCCCATCTTCAAATCACTTCCTTGCTCTCATGTAGTGGAGAATGCTTTAAACAAAGTTGTTTCAGCTTTACGTAAGAGTCCCTAATGCTCTGAGAGCCATAGAGAGAAACCTGGCAGAATCACTAAGTCTTGAGAGAGAGGTGGCTTCAGGCACCCGGCTCAAGAGTTCTAGCTACAGGCTGCCCAGGACCCAGGCGCTGTGACTGCAGGCGCACTGCCCACCCCCCATCCCACCCCCCACTCCCCGCCACCTGCTGGCTGACGCTCCCTGCAGGACAGGGCATTCAGCTCCACAAACGATTCAGACAATTCAGAGGTGGTGAGTGGTGCGTGGGAGCCGAGCATCTCCGGTGGCGAGCCAGTACGCAGCACCCAGCGCCCCCGCGCTGCCCACGCTTGGCAGGAAAGGAAGGGCAGCTCGGGACTTGGGCCAGCTGCCAGGACACCGGCCTGCGCTGCCCGCTGGAAAAGTGTGGCCCTTCCTGGCTCCCCTCTGCCTTCAGCTCTGGGGGCTGGGGTGCTGCTGATGTTGCAGCCTCTTCAGCAGCCCACACGTGTCCTCTACTCACTGCACCGCCTGCCCTGCTAACCCTACCCCAGGCTGGCAATCCGGGCACCCAGGTGTTCAGGGATTAATCTGTGATACTGAAACATGTCCTAGTTGGTTATTAAGAGCTCTGAGTCTTTTGCATGTGTATTCCCAAACTATTCCATAAATGCCCAGGGCCAGGGACTCTTGATTTCCTCTATCCCCTAAATGGCCTGGCAAAATGTGCTATCCTGAGTACAGCTAGCATGGGGTTGCATTTGTGGGCACCTTTTGGCCTCATTGCTGGGCTTCCACTACTTGGAGAATTCTGGGAGGAGCTATAGGACAGGCAGGACGGCTCAGTGGTTAGGAGTTCCGGCACTGGACTACTCAAGTACAAATCCTGCATCTGCCGTTTACTACCGTGTGACCCTGGGAACGTCACCTGAGCCCCTTCTGTGCCTCAGTTTCCTCATTGTTGAATGGACGCAATCATAGAACCGACCTCATATAGTTGTGAGTGTTTAGTCTATACGTGTAAAGCACTTAAAACAATGCCTGACACATATAAGGCCCAATAATTAGCCGTCACTATCACATGTTCCAACAACTTCCCAGCAGCCCCCAGCTCCTGCCCTTTGTCTATGAACAGAACCTTATGCCTCCATGCATCCCAATCACAAAAATCCAACGCCCATCTGCATTTCTCAAAATGGCCTTCATTGTCCTACACCCCAGAGCTCACCATGGCTTCTCACAGTCCAATGGTGAGTCCCCCTTAAGAGTAACTATCCACTGGGCAGGTGAGTCCTCCCATTTTCCAGAAGGAGGAGGTGAGGCCTAGAGCAGTGAGCACGCTTTCAGAGGCCACACAGAGTGAAGGCTCGGGGCACGGACTCAGGGTCCCCAAAGTACTGAGATTGCCAAACAGGGATCTTACACTCACTCAAAATTAAATAGGGAAAGTAAAACAAACGAGAGGTCTATTGGTTTCTTTCTCCCCAACCTGCCATTCCCCACGGCCGAAAGGCAGACAGAAGAACTCTATCAGAGCAGGTCCCCCACCTCCTCCCAGGGGGCCATGCCCTCCCTGCTTGGAGGCCCCACTTGAGGAAGGCCATGCCAGGTCCTACCAGAGCCCGGTTGCTTAGTGACCCAGCCCTGCCTACCCTCATCCTCCAGGGCAAACAGCTGAGCAATCACAGACGGGGCAGATGGGGCTGTTCTAGGTTTGGACAGTTGTCCTTGAATTTTCTGCTCACTCAGTGGGATTTTTCTTTACAGGGTTTACTGGAAACATCCATTTATTCCACATAAAGAATCTTAGCAAATTTCCCTTTAAAATAGTCCTGTTCGAGACCAGCCTCAGCAAGAGTGAGACCCTATCTCTACTAAAAATAGAAAAAATTAGCCAGGTGTGGTGGCGCACACCTGCAGTCCCAGCTACTCGGGAGGCTGAGGCAGGAGGATGGCTTGAGCCCAGGAGTTTGAGGTTGCTGTGAGCTAGGCTAATGCCACTGCACTCTACCCAGGGGCAACAGAGCAAGACTCTGTCTCAAAAAATAAATCAATAGTCCTGAGATCAACTTTCAAAAACCTTGCCCTAAAGTGCTTGCTCATGTGTCCTCTGAGGCTGCCTCTCAGGGCTCGAGGTTACTGGGAAAGAAGCTTCAAGCCCACCCTTCCTCTGTCAGACACTGAGCACCTATCACATGCTAGGGGACACAATGATGAACGAGATACAGTCCCTGGTCCAGAAAATTACAGCTCATCGAAATGAGGGATAGGAGAGAAAGGCCAGGTGTTTGGGGAGCACAGGTTAGGTTAGTTCCCTCCATGTCTCCCAGTGGCTGCTGCAGCTCTGTCCCCATAAGTTTGCTGTTACCCTGCCCCCAGCCCCCTTGTAGGCAATTCCTGTTCAAACGCTTTGGTTCTAGGAGTCAGCCCCTCCATCCTCCCTGTCTTGGGAGCTGCCACCATGTTATGATAAAGGCTATGTGGCTACAAGGCAGATGCCAAGAGCGACTTCCACTAGGACATGTCTCTGCCCTGGGGCTGCCATCCACATACTTCATGGATGGGGAAGGGGAGCAACTAGGGTCTATTACACGAAAGGCAGAGATTGCATCTTATCTATTAACATCTTCGTATCCCCCACCTCTGGTGCTATAAGAACATTGAAAACACAATGTTTTGATGGCGGCCGGGTACTGCAGGCTTTTGATGCTGTACTGAAGAGCAGGAGCCAAGCATGGGCTTCATTCTGGAAGCAAAGGGAGGCTGTGAAGACTTTGGGACACCAGAAAAATATGTCCCTGGCAGCTGCAGGCAGGATGCACAGAGGGGGAAACACAGGATGGAAACCAGCTGGGTCAGTTCCTGGCGCATGGCAGTGAGAGGTGATGTGCACCCAACATGGGGCGGGGGTAGACAGAAAGCAGAGGCCCGACCTCTGCAACAGAGGGGAGGTCGAGCCCATGGTGACGACTGGATGAAAGGGAAGAGGGGGAGACCCCTGAGGTCTGAAGTTCGGGGACTAGGAGGGAAATCAGTTATGGGCACAGGACATGAGTTGGTTCTGGACATGTTGAATTTCAGGTACCTGAGACCTGCAACAGGCTGTAGAAAATATACTAGAGCTAGGAAAGGAGGTGGGACAGGGGCCGTGGGCTGGGGAGTGATAAGCTACAGCTGGGGTGGGGTGGGAGAAGAGAAGATGCCACCAGGACCTCAAATTATCTGGTCCCCTTGTCTCCAGAGAATATGCCAGGCCAGGTCTGGGTCCCCATGCTCTTTTAGGGGTAGACAGAGCCATGCAGAAGAGGAAACTGAGGCCCTGCATAAGGACAGTCTGGATTCCCCACACAGGAAGCCCCCAAAGCCAGAAAGTATACAGGTGTGGGTTCCCTGGCAAGCTGAGAGCAGGAGGGAGAGGACAGTTCAGCCTCCCAGCAGGGCCTCTGTGCCTCCCCTTCAAGCTCACGGGCTGGGGAGCTGGATCCGGAGCCCAGCCTGACCGCGCGAACTAAGAGCTGAGATTCCACGTCCGATGTTGGCATATAACCTTTCCTCCTTCCTCCCTAAACTGCTTGGGTGGGTGGATGTTCTGTGTGCCCTAAACTGTAACTGGAATTGCTTTGTAGGGAAAAGCCAGCTGAGTCAGGAAAAACAGGCTAAACTTGTGAAGAAAGGGGTGGGCAGGAGGAGTGGAACAGAGTGAGGGGCGGCTGGGACCAGGCAGTGTGTATCTTGGAAGAAGGATGTTTTGATTAAGTCCCAGGTCGTCCTGCAGGAGGGGACTCTTTTTTTTTTTTTTTTTAAGCCAGTCAAATTTAGCAGTGGGGGTGGTATACTAACTTTAGGGACACCAATGTTAATAAATTCTGATAACCCACTGCCATCGGACCAGCCAGGAGGGGACTCATGTCAGCCATTCAGGTCCTCTTCCCGACTCCACCCTGGGGGAAGTCCTTAGAATTTAGAGAACCTGGGAGTCAATATCTAACCTCGTTACCAGGACCGTGAGAAGCTGCTTTGGAGGATCTGCTCCCACGCAAAGAGGCGAGGGACTCTCAGTTACGGCGGAAGATAAGGGCAGGCTCGTATCACAGGTGTTCTTGCTAAAAAGCGCCAGATGAAGTACCTGAGCCTGAGCGCTGGTGACGTGGCCATAGCCTCTTAGTTAATGGCTTGAGCTGGGATGAGTTCTGTGTCTCCCCTCACATCATGTGCCAGTCACGCTCTCAAAGGGTTGTCACCCAAACCACCTTGAAATAAGAGTTCAGCACATTGTGATGAGAGTAACAGAGAAAGCTCTAAGCAGGACCCAGGGAACCTGAGTCCTCAGTGCTGTCTCTACTTAGCTGTGTGACTGGGGACAAATCCTTTACCCCTCTGGGCTTCGAGTTCCAACCTAGGACCCTCTCAGGGATCTGTGACAAACTCTTATCGTGCATTCTAATTGGAGCAGTCAATTACCACGTATTTCCTAAACAGATGGTTCCTAGATTTCAGTATATATGAGAATCACTTGGGGAGATTAAGAAAGCAGATTCGAGGGTCCTATCTCCAAAGATTCAGGACCCAGTAGGTCTGAGGTGGGGTCCCTGAAACTCCTTTTTCAAAGAGTGATTCTGATGCAGGTGGCCGGGGCCACCCTTTGAGCAACACCAAAGCTTTCAGATGCTACAGAGAAACCGAAGAGGTGCACAGTGAGGAAAAGCATCTGTCCTCAAGGAGCTCCTAGGCTAGTTGGGGGAGACAGGACCAGTTCCAGGAACAGCACATCCTCAGTGACAGATGAAGGAGAGGTACAAGGTCAAAGAGACAGAGGTCATGCCCTTCTCCAAGAACATATGAGCAGAGCTTCCAAGGTGGCTGGTGCAGACAGGGTGGAAGGAGGAACGAGTGGCAGCGACAACCAACTGCTGAACACGACTTGCTTCCTGGTCCACTGGGGCTCACAGCTGTACTTCATTTCCCAGCCTCCCTTGTGGCGAGGTGTGGCCACGTGACGGAGGCCTGGCCAATGGCTCCAGGTGGAAGAAACACACCATTTCCGGGCCTGGCCCACAAAACTCTCCCAAGTGTTATCCTGAGCCTCCACCTGCCAATTTACGTGAAGGGGGAAATAAACCTCTTATTATATTCAATGACTAAAAATCAGGGGTTGTTTGTTGAAATTCAGTCCATCCTGATTGTACAGGACGCAAGAGAGAAGACACAGCAACTAAACCCCACTGGCACTTAGCGCCGCTTTCCTGACCAGGTACTTGGTATTGCAGTGGACCCAAGGGACATGCGATTTCTGATCTTACAGGGCTGCCGGGCCTGGGAAGGGCCAGAGGAGGCAACAGGCAGTGAAGTCCCCAGGGGTGGAGGACAGATGACATTCCTAAGGGGAAGGCCAGCGCGTGGCTGGCCAGTATGCAGAATCTTCTGGGGTTAGTCTTGGGCTGTGTAAGCCTTTGAGATAACACATAAAAAAGTTAAATGGTCCAATGGTTCTGAAGATTCTTGTTTTATTTTTATTGCTTAAATTTGGAGCTAACTTATTGTTAGTATTCTTTTCTTTCCTCTCATGCGAAGGTGGTGAGAGGCAGGTGCTGCGCCCGAGGCCTGGGTGTGCCTGCTATTGGCACAGAGAGGATTTCCCCGGCTCATCCCAGGGCTCTCAGGGTTGGCTGGTGTCCCTGGAAGACCACAGAGGCCCTGGCCAGGGAGGAGGCGTCTGGCCAGGCCAGCAGATGTGGAACACGTGCCAGAATGGAACAGGCAGCTGTGTGCTGTCCTGACCTCTAAGACTCCCTTCCTCTCTGCATTTTCCTTAAAGAAATTCAATGGTGTCAGTGTAGACCTGAGAAGGCCTGGGGGCCTGGGGACATAGAGGTGTGCTTAAGGAAAATATTTAACCATAAATATTGTCAGCCTTCTGTTGTTCATATCCACAAAGAAAAACACACAGGAGCAAAAATCTCCAGCACAAGGATAGATTTTCTCTCTTAAAATCTTTCAATTTTAGCATAAACACCGAGAAGAACTTTTACTTTTTTTTTCTTTTTTTTATTGACCTGGCGTCTATGATGATGAAGGAAGAACTTTTAAATGATTAAAGTAGTAAGATTACAGGGACTTCCTGCTAGTGTGAAACACAGGGTCGGTGTAACCTTGGCTAGTGTGCCCTACAGAACGGAGGGATGGGAAGGAGCTTTCAAGACCTTACGCAGCCTGGAGTCGTTTGAGTCTTTCCATTTTGTAGAAGACTCTCAGAGGACAAGGCCTACAGTCTGTGCTGGGTCACCCACTGAGTAAAAGAGAAAGACCAAGAAGAAGAGCACTTGACAAGGAGTCTAAGTGGGGTGTTAGTCCTGGCTCCACTTGGTCATGTGCATGGCCTGGTGAAGTCACTCCACCTCTCTGGGCCTCACTTTCCCCACCTATAAACTGAGCTGCTCTGACATTCTGCAAGAAGCAGGCTTTGTGTGTCCTCAGTGTGCTCAACCCAGGGTTCTGGGTGCGCCCCAGCGTCCTGGGGTCCCGGAGCCTGTTGAACATGCAGGGAGAGCTCACAGTGCCTGTGTCCCTGCTCAGATGTCAAATCCTAAATGGCCACCACCTGCAGGCATTTGTGAAATTAACAGGCAGGGAACCAGCCCCAGATAGGAGTAAAGGAGCAAATGGCAGGGATGGCCAGAGGGCCTGGCCTAGCTTTACAGTCCCCAGCCCTACAATCACCAAACCCTGTTTGTTGAGAGACTAAAGCACAAAATTCTCTGGGCCAGGAGACAAGAGATGTGGGTTCTAATCCTGGGTTGATCATAAACTTGCCCTGTGAGCTTGGATAGAACCCCACCTCTCTAGATGCCAATGTCTCGGACTGGGGCAGCTGTGTGCCTTACTGAGCCCACCCAGGTCTGCACCGCCCGAGCACACAGCCTGGCTCTCCCCAGGCCCACGTGGACACGCGTGACCCAGGGAAACCCAATCTAACTGTGCCCAGCCAAGCAGGAAAGTCCCGGGAGAGTACCACCTCAGCCTCCTGAAACTTTGTGGTGTGACTCAAAACCAGGTCCCCCACCCCTCTCAAATAAGACACATGGCCCCAGGAAGCCACCATTTTCTGAAAGGAGACATCGACCGAGGGCCTGGGTCTGGGCCCCCTTTCGCTTTGCTGTTTCTCTGACCTTGAGGTGCCTCCTCTGTGAGATGGGGAGACCTGCCCCATCCCTCCCACCTCCCACCAAAGGGGACTGGAGAGAGGTCTCAGAACTCCTTGGAGACAGGCTAGTGACAACTCCTAGGTGGTGGCACGGGAACAGCAGCGCGACTTCCCTGAAGCTGCGTTCAGCCAGAACACTGAACAGCAGACACAGGTTGTTCTGACAAGGCTATTTATAGAAGCCGGCTCAGCCTTCCCCAATGGGGGCCGCAGTCTCTCAGCGACCAGGAACCATATAAACTCCTTTCCTTGGAGACAGGAAAGAGAATTTCTCCTAGGAGCTCAGACGTGCTCACTCTTTGGGTAGGAGAAAAGCACTGTTAGGGTCAGAATGAGGTTGGGATATGACAGAGCTCTTTGAAACCCTTTCCAGAGGTGACTGCATGGAAGAAGAGAAAGCTAAAAAATGTTATTAAAGGGGAAAGAATGAAAGACTGAAACCTTTGGAGGAAGCGTCCCCGCCCCTCAGTCAGCCACACACCCTCCTGGCAGCGGCCTTCTCAGCCAGCGGCCCACCCGGGGCTTGTCCACCAGCCCTGCCCCTCTCTGGAGAGTTCTGTGCTGAAGGCCAGTTTGGTGCTGGGGGAAGCTGTCCCTGGCTCTAGTTCTGAAGATGCAGTCGAGATTCTTCTTATACCATAGTTGAGCAGAGGTCAGGGATAAGGGAGTCGGTGGCCACCTCCCCTTCCTTCTCTGTAGCATTTATCCCTTAACGCCCTGACTGGGGTTCAACAAAATGAGTTTTTTAGAAAGGATTCCGGCCTTCTGGAGGGTTCTAGACTCTGGCAAAATGAGGCAGGGAGATATACAGAGGCCTCAAGATATGCAATGGATTCAAGATACAAAGTAAGGAAAGAGTTTCTGTGGACACCAAACTAAAGATGTGCTTTTGGGAGTGACTCTAGGAAGGAGAATTTGGGGGAAGAATTTGGGGGAAGAATGGGGAAGGCTGCTTAGGCCATGGAACAAGTCATCCCCCAGCACCAACCCCATCCCAGTGTATTTTCTTGTAGGATATTTCCATTTCTCCCAAGAAATATCAGAAACAGCCATCTTTTTCAATTGCCAAGTAAAAGAAACCCTAGCTTTGCAGTGCCCCTTCTTCACCCAGTTATGCAAAAATCTCACCCTCTGGGACGAAGGGCTTACAGCCTCACTGGCAGCAAGAGACAAGCACAGCAGCTAAACCTTGCTTTAAAAACAGGAACCATTTCCTTCCCAGGCAGCAACCAAACTCTCTAGAGCAACCGTTCAAAACCTCAGCTGCGTATCAGAATCACCTGGGGAGCGTCTCAAAACCCTGGTGTCCAGGCCAATTAAATCAGACTCCCTGGGTGGAGGACCCAGGTATCATCGGTATTTTCTCAAGCTTCCTGTGATTCTAGTGTGTAGCTAAGGTTGACAACCGCTGGTCTGAAGACCCAGATAGCAGGCATGCCTGTGGGGGAAGGGCAGGCCACACCATGAGGCAAGAACCCCAAGAGAGGGTGGGACACCGCCCCTCTGCAGCCAAGGGTGTTCTGCATGAGCCCCACATAAAGCGAGAGAAGGGGATGCCTGTCCCTTTTCCCCTCACCTTCCAGAACGTCCACCCCCAGCCCCATCAGGGGGTGCCCCGAAAGCAGATGCTGGTTCCAGGGGCCTGTTTCAGTTGATTCCTTCCAACAAAACCACAACCTCTCCTTCAGTTTTTGGGCATCCTTTCACAACTGGAAGGTCCAATACATTTGCCTGACTTCAGGACCCAGCAAATGCAAGGCCTACAGACAAGATGAATTATTAATGAAGGAGGCCCCAGAGTCAGGCCTGGGGAAGTTTTGGGTTAATTCTAGTTTGGAGTAGGGCTACTGAATTAATGATGAGCCTGCCATGCACCTGCGAAATTTAACAGCTCAGTTCTGACTATAAACAGTCCGGTCTAGGTAACCTCTCTAAGCACCATGCTTGGAGTCCTCTCACCTAAATAACAAAGCAAATAAACAAAAACAGCTTTGCCCCCATTCCTTCCAAGATACTGGCGGATCTGTGGCCCTGCAGCCAGCTGGGAAAGTGGCCAGGGCACCCAGGCTTGCTGACACCTTTAGGAAAACCTAGAAGCCGACACCTTTAGGAAACACATGCAGTCCCATCAGAGAACACGCACAAGCCCTTTAGGTTACCCAAACCAGGAATTTTAAATGGTGGCATGACAAGCAGCCTAGGAGAGACATTTTAGTTTGCTTCTGAAAACACCCTGGACTTCTGCAAAGTTGCTGGACTACATTTTAAGATGGTTTCTGGCCACTTCCAATACGGAAGTCTCAACCTACGAATGTTTACCCTACTGAGGGACTGGGTGTCATCCACCTTCCATCTAGAATTTCTAAGCTAGGATTTAGGGGGAAAAGTGAGACAGAGCAGTTGTCCGGTTACCTGCTCAGGCACACGAGAGCATGCAGCCAATCCCTGAGCCCAGTGCAGTCCCCAAATCCTAGCAAGCCGTTTTGAAGAGGACTAGGGACTAGAAATGGGAAAACGAGGGCTGACTGAAGGGCTCGGATCCAACCCTTGGTCTGCTGAGCCGGCAAGTTCAAGAGGGCTCTCCAAGGGCAACTGCCCGGCCAGCCTCCTGACACATGGCTTAGCGTGTTTGTCGGGAGCAAGGTTTCCCTTCTAGACCACAGAAGTTATTCCCCCGACACGAAAGGCTCCTGTATTCCATTATTATGTTTACCTTTGGCGAATGTTTGCTCTGTGCATTCCTGAAAAAGGTGGTCTTGGCAGTGAAGAAGCAATCTTCCAGTTCCTCATCCAGGCTGCAGTACCCACTGCTCATGCTGCTGTCCACCGTCATCTAGTCCGCAGCCCCCGCCCGAGGCCGCCAGGGCATGGGAGGGGGCCGGGCTGGGGATGCAGGACGAGGCAGAGGGAGGTGGGGACCCCTCCCCGGGCTGTGCCGTGGCGTCAGCCCCCAGCCCCGCCGGGAGCTAGTCGGTTAGGAGGCCAGGCACAGCCGCCGTTTCTTTCGCAGGGGCTGGGGCACGGGCAGAGCAACCTGTTCCCGTCCCTGCGCCTGCACAACCGCCTGCACAGCCCGGGGCGGCCCTGGGCGCCCGGCTCGACTGGCGCTCCGCTCTCCGACTCGCAGGGCCTCTGCGGTTTCATGTCCCCGGCGCCGGCTCCCTCCCTCCGCCCCGCTTGCACAGCGCCATCTCCACACCTCCCCCGCCTCCTGCCTTTCCTGCCCCTCCAGCGGTGGCAAGCAGTGCCGCTCTGAAGCCACTTCCTCTGCAAGGTTCCTCAAAGCCGGCTCGGCTGTCACTGCGCACTCCCCCGCCTCCCCACCCACCTGGGTGCCACACGACCGTGGTGGCAACTGCACCCAGGGCACCTCAGGTCAGATTAGGGATGCAGCGAAGGAATGGGCCAGGATGGATCTGGGGTGGGGGCGGAATTCATTCCCTCTGTTCCTCCATCAAAGAGCCCATTCTCATCACCTATGGTGACCGGGGTTCAGGGAGCAGACAGTGCTGGGAGATCAACACCATCCCTCCTCTTCTCCCCATCCACCGCCTCAGCCCACCCCGCCCCCGACCCCCATTGGCTGGGTGGGGGAGCCGGGCCATCAGAGTGGCTGGAGAAGTAACCGGAGAAGAAGAAAATCAATATCTGGCCTGCCTGGGAAGCAGCGATATTTTAACTTGGAAAAGGCAGAAGAAACTGCAGGGTCACCACAAGCACATGCAAATCATATGCAAAGTTATGGCAACCTGGAGAGAAAGCTGCATTCCCACCCACAGAACCAGGCCCTCGGGGCGTCTCAGGATACCAAAGGAGCCTGCAGACACCACCCGGTTATTTGTGCCTTTTCCTGACAATCCGGCCAACAGGGGTCTTTGCCAGATCTTGTCATTCCTAACATCAAGGATGGCTCATTTACGTTTCTCCATCCTGCCCCGTCTAGGGCTGATCCCTTCCAAACAATTAGGGCGACTCTGCACAACTTCTCAGACCACGGTTGGTACAACAGTAGTTACAGCCACTGTTGTTTGTACCACCGTGTGTGCCAGGTGATTTACGTGCAGTCTGTCATCTAGCTTCCCCAACAGCCTTGAGATAGAGACTATTTATAGATGAGGCAACTAAGGCTCAGAGTCACACAAGTGGGACATGTGTGGTGGGACTCAGCCCCCGGCCTGTGTGACTCCAGGGCCTATGCTCTTAGTCACTGCAATGTACAGTCTCTCAGCAGAGATGAGACTATTTTGGTGACCACTCTGTCATCTTTAAGTGCAGCAGGGCCTGGAGTTGCATGAAAAGCAAGCACAGCCTTCAGGGCCTGCTACCACCATGCTGACGGAGTCTGGGGGCCTGTGGACCCCGGGAGCGCCCTGGACGGTGGCCGAGAGGAGCCATCAGGACTCTCCCAGTCTGTGCGACTTTCCCTGCGGTTCCGAGACAACCCGGTCCTGGGGAAGCACGCGCTGGGTGGAGGACTAGACTTAGCCCCCAGACGCCAAGCTGCCAACTCCATTTTCAGCTCTGGTTACTTTTATGAGGAACCCTCTCTCTCCCCCACCTTTGCCAAATCTGTCAGTGCTCAGGAGGGTTTCAAACTGTAGCCCAATTTGGCTCCATCCTCCTACACAGTCTTTTTCCCAGAAGCCTGCAAACGCCTGGCAGGCACAAACAAGAGAGAGCTGAGAGCCGGCGCCCCAGCCGCTGGCCGCCCTCGGCTCAGGAGAACTGTCAATGCCAGTAGCTGCTTCCTCTGGCAGGAAGATATTAAGCGGAGGCTGACAGCCTGGGTGAGCTACCAGGTGTTTGTGGGGAGAGCTCTCACGGTAATGCAGTTGAAGACAGGTTCTGGCTTCGCCTGGAGCAATCTTTTCTTCAAATGGGTATTTTTGAGGCTGTTTTGAGGAGTTTCCCCCATAGAGGGGGTTCCCTGTGTCTTTGAGCCATCAATAACAGCCCACTTCCTTTGTCCAGCCAGCTAAGAACCACACTTTTCTTTATAAAAAGAACCTCCTTACTCAGTGGGAAGCTAATACTTAAGGACAAAAAGGCCCCAGATTCTCTGTGGCCACACTGTGCCCTCGGTGTCACGTAGGGAGCTCTGCAACGCAATGGCCACGCTACACATTTAAAATGTGCAACCTTAAAATACAGCTAATAACAACCTCTTCCAGCACCAAGCCAAGGTACCCCGGCAGCCAGCACGTGTCTCTCCTTGTGGGCAAACCACGAGATCCCAGACCTGGGTTGGAAAGCTCTCGGGATACTGTGTTCTTTTAGGGTGCCGCTCCCTGCCATTCCCAACAATATGCAAACATGGTGTCTGAACATGTCTTTAACATCCATTACTTCACGTAGGCTACCCTATAACCTTGAGAGCAGACATTACGCCCATTTTATAGAAGAGGAAACCAAGGGAAGTAATTTGTTCCATCACAGCTCTTTACTTTCAAAGCCTCTTGACTTCTAGTTAACATCCGTTCCCCTGCCCTACCCCACCTGTCAATGAAGCTAGGTTTGGAAGGAAGCCATGAGTAAGAAGTCAGCAAAACAGAGACTGTGTTGGCAGGGACCCTAGGACGGGAAGAAATATGCAAAGATCATATATAATAGACCAAGCTGGCCAGCCTCCAGGAGGAAAAATCCAGACTGAAGCCCCAAGGTCTCAAAGGGAGGAAGACAGGACTCTCCTTAGCATCTAATGACCCTGTCTGAACCTCTTCCCTATGAATAATCAATAGTAGTGATAACTTGGCCATGGTAGGGAGGAGGGAGCGTGGAAGAGCCTGAGCAAAAGCCTTTTAAGCCTCTGAGAGTGGACTACACAAAGGATGGGAACTGGCTGTTCCTGTCCCTGGACCCAGAAGAGGAGGCTGGGCCTAAAGCTCAGCATCCAGAGCCCTAAATCCATGGCCTCGTGCTGGGCTTCAGAAAGCTTCACCGAAGTGATGAATGGGCCACTTTCATGACTTAAAGTGTCAGATGATGAAAGATGTTATTTTAAGCTTTCTTCCTTTCTCAAGTGCAATCCTGTCATGTGGCCAGATCCCCTTGTGGGATCTACCCCGTGGTTCTTCATGTTCTAGAAAAGCTGTGGTACAGGACTGGAAGTCAGGAGCTGGTATTCCCGTCCCAGCTCCAACTCCAGCGTGATATGGCATCTTCGGCAACTTTGGACTTCAGGTTTCCTCATCTGTTCAATTGAAGGGTGTCGCGAGTGGAGATCAGATTTAGGGACTTATGACCTACCGACATATTCAGAGACTAAAAACCAGGGTGGGGTGCCACCCCACTCCTGAAACGTATTTTGAAATCATTATTAGCTACTCTGTGCAGACGCTGTACTAGTAACACCAACATGCATCGTTTTGCTTAATCCCTACAGCAAGCCTATGAGGAAGCTACGTTTATTATCGCGATTTTACGGAGAGGAAAGGGAGGTTTAGACAAGTTAAGTGACTTCACATAGTCACACATGCTAGTTAAGGGAGCGGTATATCAATCCGGTAGGTCTGACTCCACAACCCAAGTCCTTGAACTCCACACTCTGTGGCCTCATGGTTTACCCCTAGGATTGCTCTCTTAGTAACCATACTGCCTGAAATTATGGTCCACTGCAAACGAGTTAGGAGCCACTTTCTCAGTCTGTCTATGCCCCTTCCCTTTAGCTCACTGGGGTCTTCTCTTTTCCCCCTGTATGTCCCTGCTCTCCCTGGGGGTTAGTTTCATCAATGCCAATGGTATCGACCACACCTGAAAGACTCAGGACTTATAATCCTCTCTCTCCCAGCCATCTCCGATGGGTACCTGCGACAGCTCCCTGAGTACCCAGCCCTACCCACCGGAGCTTCAGTCTCAACACGTCCAAAATTGAGCTCACTATTCGCTGCCTCACCCTCCACCTGCTCCTCCTCCTTCAGTATTTCCCATCTTGCTGAACACGCTGACCTAGATTATCGCAAAGCTTTCCAGGAGTTCCCTTTGTTCCCATCTCCTCCTCCTCCAAACGCCACACCCCCTTGTTGCCAAAGTTACCCTTCTAAGATCAACATCTAATCAAGTTCTCCATCATAAATCCTTCTACTTAGATTTCAACTAATAATTATTGAATAACTACGATGTATCAGGTTCTAATTGCTTATTCTTTCATTCATTCATTTAACAAATATTTACTGGGCTACCTTCTGCATGGCAAGCACCAGACTGTGTTCAAGTTCAAGCACAAATAAGACCCAGTCCTTGCCTTAAAGGAGAAGGACATTAAATAAGAAGGTCTATTGAAGTCACCGAGCTCTTACACATTTCATTATCTCACTTAATCCTCACATTCCTGCAAGAGGGTATTTTACAGATGAGTAAACTGAGGTTCTGAGTGGTTAATTTGCCCAAGCAGGTAACTGGTAGGAGCAGGTTTCAAACACAGAACCCCTGTGTCCAAGTTTCCATCAAGGTTGTCCCTCCTCCATCGACTCCCAGTGCCTACCCCAAACTCTCGAGCCAGTCCTTTGAGGCCATTCACGACGCACGCCCAGCCAACCGCTCACATCCAGCACCGGCCACGATCAAGCATCCCTTGTTACAGCTGCACAAAATTCGATTTGCGTTCCCAGAAACCATCCTGCCCTCTTGTGGTGTTGCTCTTGTTGTTTTCTCTGCCTGTCAAAGTTCTCCTCCTATGTATCCCCCCAACACCCCCTCCTTCCTGACATGTATTCCCCAATAACAACCACACCTCCCACAGCTTCTGTGCGACTCTCGGAGGCCCCTTTTCCCAGATGTCAGTCTGGGTTGAATCTTAAGAATGCCACCCGCCACCGCTAGAGCAGTGCTTTCTGGCGTTAAGTGGCTGTGTGCAGCAGAGAGCTCAGTTTTCTCCCAGGTGACTTCCTACCGGAAGAGGTACGTGGCTGTCCACCACTTAGGTTCTCAGGAGTGCGAGCCCACACCACGCTTCCGATAGGCTGCCAGGCTAACAGCTTCGAAAGGCCCTGAGGCTTACAGAGACTGAAGACAGTTAAATCACCCCAGTCATCCACAGCAAGAGGCACAGGCCCTCGAGAGCCCATGACGGTATCTGAGTCAGGGATTCTGCCTTCTAATTACCGTCTCCCTTAGTGGGGATAGAGAATGACCAAAGACGTTCCTGATCAACAACCCTCTCCCTCGCCTGCCCCTCTCCAATGCCCAGGGCAGCGCGGTCAGCAGTGTGAGATGCGAGCAAGACCTAGCGAGGACGGTCTTGTTGCCCCCAACCTCAGACCACAGGGCTGAGCTGGCCTAGCCACGGGTCATCTCAGGCAGTCCACTGCTTCTAGCGCAGAACGCGAGGCTAGGGCTGAGGAGCACAGAGCAATGTCTCGGGGCTTAAGGATCTCTAGAGAAATAAGGACTCGAGTATATGCTATTTATTTACAACAACCACACTGGTGTCCCCATTTAATAACTAAGGGAGGTTAAGTATAATACTTTCCCAGGGTCACAAAGACAGTTAAGTGAGAGAGCCAGGATTTTGAATGTGGGACAAATTCCAAAACCCCAGGTTCAAAATCAAATGAAATCAAGGACTTATTGAGCACATACTGTGTGCAAGGCCCAGTGCACCGTGAGGAAGACCAAATGCCCCGCCCTCAAGGCACTTACCTAACTCATAAGGGTGGGTATCACAAGAATGAGTACGTATAAATTGCTCAGAACAGTGCCTGGGACTGCTGCTTCTGGGAAAGGTGGAGTAACAGGGTTCAGATATATCCTCCGGATTAAAACAATCAAAAAAATTGGACAAAACTTATGAAACAATGGTTTTTAAAATACTGGATATCAGGCAACAAGGGATGCTATCCCTGAGAGACAGGAGGCAAATGAGATGCGCCCAACAATCACCCCCAGCACAGTGCCTTGAGAGTTTCCAGGCTGTGGCGCAGAGCGGAAACTGAGGTGGAGTGTAGAAAACTTCCTGGGGAGATGCTGCCGAGAGTCTGGGAAGACCAAGGCAGCTAGAGTCCACAGGACATAGCAGCTGAATGGAGATAAGTGCTGAGAGAGAGATTCACAGGAGGCCCTCCCTAAAGTATTCAGCTGATCAGTGCATGCATGTGAGGAAGTGGCCCATGGCTAGAGAAAGAACCACCTAAAAGGATTAGAGCTAGCAGTGTCTGCCCTCATACGGGACCAGGAATAGTGCCTGTTCCCATAAGCCAGACTAAAAACCTCACGATTCGTTAGACATTGGGTAGAATACACAGAGTCTTACCTTAGTGAGTGGGAAATAATTAACCCTGAGCACTGCTCCAATCCTAACTAACAAATCTTAAATGCAAGACCCAAAAGCATCAAACCATTTCCAAGTAACTTAACTGAGTCCCAGAACAAAGCTCAAGAATATTTATAGGAATATGAAAATATTCACTACCCAACTAGGTGAAATTTGCAATGTCTAGTGTCCAATAAAAAATTATCGGATATGCAAAGAGGCAGAAAACTATGACCCTTAATAGGGAGAAAAATAAATCAATTGAAAATCAATCCATAACTGACATAGATATTAGAATTAGCAAAGACACTAAAAGTTATCATAAGTGTATGCTATTTATCCAAAAAGTGAAGTAGAGACATGGAAGATATAAAAAATACCCAAATCGAACTTCTAGAGATGAAATTTACAATGTCACAAATTGAATTGTGATTAATAACTGTAGCTGACATTCATCGAGGCATCCCTGTGTTCCGTCTACTTGTTTCATTTATTATTGAGAAAGAGGTGTTGAAATCTCCAAGTATAATTGTGGATTTGCCTATTTTTCCTTATAGTTCTCTATTCCTGTATTTTGAAGCTCCATTATTAGGTGCATAAACTTCTAGGATTATTATGTCCTCTTGATTAACTGACCAGTTTATCATCATGAAATAATCTTCTTTATCCCTGGTAACATTCTTTGCTCTGAAATCTACTTTGTCTGATATTGATATACTCACTGCAGCTTTCTTTTGATAACCATTACTATGGTATTCCTTTATCAATTCTTTTATTTTTAGGCTATTTGTGTCTTTATATTTAAAGGTTATTTCTTAAAGGCAGCAAATAGTTGGATCTTGTTTTTTTTAAATCCAGTCTGATCCTCTCTACCCTTTAATTGGAGTATTTAGATCATTTGCATTTAATACGATTACTGATATAGCTTGGTTTTAAGTCTTCTTGCTATTTGTTTTCTATTTGCATTCTATCTGTTCTTGGTTCCCCTTTTCCTTTTTTCTGCCTTCTTTTGAATTAACTGTGTATATTTTATAATTCCATTTTATCCCATTTGTTGTCACAAGCTTTAAGCCTTTGTTTTGCTATTTTAGTGGCTGTCTTAAGGTTTACAGTATACAGATGCTCCCCAGCTCACGATGGGATTGCATCCCAATAAACCCACTGTAAGTTGAAAATACCGTAAGTGGAAAATGTATTTAATGCACCTAATCTACAGACCGTGATAGCTTAGCCTAGCCTACCCCACACATGCTCAGAACACTTACATTAGCCTACAGTCAGGCAAAACCATCTAACACAAAACCTATTTTATAATAAAGTGTTGAACATCTCATGTAATTTATTGGACACTGTAGTAAAGTATAGTTTCTACTGAATGCATATCTCTTTCGCACCATTGTAAAGTCAAACAAACCCAAAGAAGACCGTCTTAAGTCAGGGACCGTCTGTGCATCTTTATCTTATCACAGTCTACCTATCAAGTGACATTGTACCCCTTCATGTGTACTATAAAAAACCTTCCGATTCAATTTGATCAACATCCATTGAAACTTTCAGAAGAGACCCAGGACCCTGCGCCTCCTGAGAGGCGTGCAGGCGGGTCCCCCATGAGCGTTCGGGGAGAACCCCGGGGCCTCCAGCAGGGACAACCCTCCACCGCCGTCTCCTCCCCTTCCATTCGCTTCCCTCCTTGCTCTCCGGCTCCCCCGTGTGGTAGTCCCGGGTTCAACAAGAGGCGGCTGGGCCGAGGGACAGGGCGGGGCTGGCCGTGGGCGCTTCCCCTTCCGAAGGGCCTGGAAAGGCAGAGCCGCGGGTAATGGAGACAGCGGTGTGTCTGCGGGAGGGAGCTCAGGGCCAGGAGCCAGGAAACTCGGAACTCGACGCCAGCTGAGTCACCACTGCTGCTGCAGGGGCTGAGGGGTGACTCTGGCAGGGGCCCTGCTAAGCGTGGCAGCGGCAAGGTCCGCGTTTGTGGGTGTGCGGGGTAGGGGTGTAGGCAGAAAGGTGGCAGCGCCTACGGGGCTGATCCACGCTGGAGCTCTGGAAGCCATCTGTCCCTTTGGTGCATGGGGCCAGAGTGATCTACAGAGTGCAACAGTGGCTTGGGCCTCAATGTCAGGAGGGGATAACTATAAGTCTCACAGCAAAAAGTGCTGGCCCAAGCCAAAGGCATAGTGTCCTGGTTTTATATCCAGGACAGGAACCCAACTCCCTGGGATTTTCAAGAGTTGGCAGGGATGGACCATGAAGGGTTTCCAACCCAGATTTAGACTCATTCTGAGGGCAACAGGACGCCACTGACGGTTTTCATCACCGGGGTGACATGATGACAAACAACCAGTAAGGCCGTCAGGGGTACCAGAGATGGCCCAGGACCGTCAGCCCGCGGTCGTCGCCGCTTTGTCCACACAGCGCATCTCACCGGGGCTGCACCACCACCCTGCGCACCGTCCCACTGCTCAGAGGAGAGCCTGAGGCTCCAGAAACTGGAAAGGCAAGTAATTCATGGACATAATCCGGATTAGAACCTAGCTCTTCAGTTACCCAGGCCAAGGTTCTCCCTTTTCTTTAAGAAACATTTATTGCCCTTTAAAAATATTACATCAGGAGCATATGAAAGCATTTGGCTATTCAGACAGCACAGACGCAAACAGCAAACGTTGAGGACCTCACTCCATCTCTTTCAATCCCACCCCCTCCCGAGGTAAAGTCTCTTTCAGTAGTCAGCTGGGCACCAGCCAGGCCCTTGCCCTGCATTACATGCACACGCGCATAGAGACACACACAGTACAAATGGCCTGGTCACGTGTGTGCTGTGGGCGGACTTGTTTCCACTTGCACTCTTCCTTATCCATGCACGCAGATCTCCTTTGGAAGGGCACCTTGGTACCAGTAAGGATGGCTGGAATTTCCTTCCCGGCATCTCAGGAGCTCCCTCCACGGCGCACACTGCCACAAGGCACTCCACAGACCCTGTGCCCTGGGAGTCCAAGCACCAGGTGACCAAAGACAGTAGCCTCTGTAAGGCAGCATCTCCCACCAATGACACCCAAAGAGCCTGGCTTAATAAGTATTTGTGGAATGCATTTAAGGGAGTCCTTAGACACACAGATTTTAGAGCTTAAGTATTAATTTAATGTGTGTCAGGGAAAAAATCCTAAGTAC
Source organism: Propithecus coquereli (assembly GCF_000956105.1). NCBI lineage: Eukaryota > Metazoa > Chordata > Mammalia > Primates > Indriidae > Propithecus > Propithecus coquereli. The sequence goes on along the minus strand of NW_012137747.1, from coordinate 48,320 downwards.
ATCAAACCAGTGGTTCAAGGATATTTGAAAATTTCCTTTAATATAAGTTTATTTAAGTTTAATAAAATGAGTCTATTTAAAGAGGCATATTAAGTAAATAATAGCACAGGTAGAGCATGGATATGGCGAATCCTAAGTGTGGGAGGTGCCTGATGAGGTTTGAGAACTGCAGTGGGAGGGGCTGGCTTCTGCAGCCGGGGGCCTGAGAGCCTGGTGTCCAGGGTTGCTGCGCAGGGTCTCTGGAGGGCCGGGAGGAGGGGGAAGGAGTTTGGGCCTGTTGGATGTCAGAGGAGCTGAGCACCGGCCACAAGGGATTTGAGTGGAAAGGGGAGTGCTTATGTTTCTGTTTTGTAATCTGTGCATTCCAAGTACCAAGAAAAGTGGCACCAAAGGCCAGAAGGGCACAGCTGCCAGGATTCCCCTGGGTTGCCGTGGATTCTAATGAGAATCTACAGTAGTGGGCAAGGACAAAGGCTTCTCTTGGGATCGGCTTCCCCATAGGCAATGAAAGAACTGGGCCAAACCAGCAGAGGTCTCACTTTATCGCCAGGGCCCTGGGAAGCCACTGAGGGTTTTTGCATCCCAGAGGTGACATGATAAGAGCACCTTTAAGACGACTGGAAGTATAAATCCTTCAGGGCATGCCCCTAAAGAAAGGAACTGCAGCTGTTTTGGCAACTGATTGGGTCTTCAACCAACAGCAATGATGTTCTCTAGCAAAGAGGCTTAAACTGAAGATGGGACCTGGAGTCGGCTTGGAGGAGATTTGCTCAGTGACACACAAGTGCCCAAGGAAGAGTCAGACCTCACGGACCCAGAGATCTCCAAGAAAAGACTCCAAAACAACTGGTTCTGGAGTTGACACAAACACAGGCGGCTACCAGCCCCCCTTCCTCTGTTTCTGATGCCTGCAAGAGACAGGCCAACCCGGATGGCCTTGTGAGTTTGCAGTTGGGGGCACTGGGGCCATCCCGGCCCCCTCACTTGCCTGTTCCTCCTTCCTTCCCTGCTGCCTCCCTCTGGCATGGCAGAGAGAAGACAGACCTGGGGATTATTGCTTTTAAAATGTTAGGACCAAGTACTTATCTACAGATGGTCTCAACCATGTTTTGAAAAATGTACGACCGTACAGGAAGAACATATAAAAATGTTAATGAAGAGTCGTTCTCTCTGGTTGGAGAAAAATCAATGACTTTTTTTCTCCAAAGAGCAGAGGGGAGAAATGCTACCAAGAGGAGCCCTCCTGACAGTCATGTGTCCCCCAAACTAGCAGAGCTCTGACCTGGACCCCTGCCACAATAAATGCCCCAAGAAAATGGCCCTCACACACGAGGTTAGCTCAGCCCAGGTGGTGATGTTAAGGTGAAAGAAAGTTCCATTTCTGTATGTAACAGAAATCCAAGCCAAGGCGGAAATCAGCACAAACAAGCTTTTTAGAAAAGGCGAGTGGACCTGGAGCAGGGCCCGGGTTTTATTGATAGAAGGCTAGGTCGTGCCCCAGTTCTGCTGAAGCATGCAGTCGGGCCCGTCCAAGGCAAACACAGCAGCCCGATCCAGCCGGCCTGAGAGCGAACCCCACGCAAGGCTGTTTGCCAGCCGGGGGCCGCTCAGCACCCATGCGGGACTCTTGGCTCCTTCCCCTGTGATATTTCAGTGGTGGTTCTGCTCTAGACGCAGCCCTTAATTCAGCTTGCCAGAAGGTTCTGAGCTTTGACTCCTCTTTCCAACAGAGGAAAGGGGGTCACTCTGTTTTCAAAAACCCAGACCTGAAAGCACCTCTTCTCTGCCAACATTCAGGGAGTGAGACAGCACATACGACAGATCCCAGGCCCTCCCCTGGGCTTTTGCCCACCACACTCGGGAGCTGGCTAACCTGCTCTAGGGCGGAGTTTCCCAGTCTCAGCACGATGGCCATATGGGGCCGGACGAGTCCTTGTCGTGGAGCTGTCCTATGCAGTACGGGGTGTTTCGCAGCATCCCTGGACTCTGCTAGAAATCAGTAGCATCCCCCAAGTTGTGACAACCACACGTGTCTCCAGATATTGCCAATGTCCTCCCCCCCACCAAGGACATTTGCCCGCTTTTGAGACCTGCTGCTCTAGAGGAACAAATAGAGACCCAATGAGGAGACCCAGGAAGCAGTGGGGGCAGCCGGGCTCCAGGGCGGGGCATGGGCGGGGTTAAGAGCACAGAGAGGAGAGAGACTTCGAAGCTCCCAAAGAGAAAAGCAAATTAGAACAATAAAAGTTTGTTTAAATAAGATTTTTAGGAAATGTTGTTATATGGTGTACTATGTAGCCTCCATCCTTTGCCTATTAAAGAAAATATTCACTAAAATTCTGCATCGCTCATCGGTGCTCTATGAGTCAGATGTGTCCCCCTCCATCCACCTCCCCCACTGGATGGATAGGTTCTGACTAAGGCAAGTTCCTCCCAAGAGAGCTGGTTACATTCAA